>NC_092504.1:1243598-1582897 GCF_047511675.1 Marmota flaviventris
CTTCTTGGGGGAAGATGCTGCAGAGCAGGGTCTGGACCTGGGGTGGCTGCCTCTGCAGATGGACCCGGCCTATATGTCAGCAGAGGGCAGAGGAGGGACCAGCCATGCACAGGTGAGGAGCAGAGATTTCAGGAGCACAGTCTTAGAGCATCGTCCTAAGTCATTCACTGCTGTTTCCACTCAGATAAATTGTGTTAAAACTAAAAAGTTTAAGGTATTGCTGAGGATGGACCTGGGACCTTGCTCATGTGAGTGCATGCTTCCCTCTGAGCTACCCGCCAGCCCCATGAGCTCCTGGTTTAAAATATTCACAGAGGAACCATGTGAAGAAGTTTTGGGAGGAGCCAAGAGCGCGGTGTCACTCACTGCCTCAGACAATGGCCTGAGTCCCCAGACGGGCTTCACGGGAACACTGTGGCTGGTTAGGACCTGGGACCTGGGCTTCGGCCTCGGCGCCTGGGTGGACCTGCACACGGCGGGAGGCACAGGCCTGGGCGACACTGTCGCTGTCACTCGTGGTCACACTGCCCCCTTCCTGGCTGTGCTCCAGGGGAGGGCTGGGCTCGCCCTCAGGTCATCACACCCCTTTTCCTGTGCCCAGCGCCCAATCCAGCAGGGCTGGCCCTGTGCTCCACTTTCTTGGCTCTCTGAAGGCCTAAGGGCTGTGGAGCAGCGGGACCCACCCAGGTGCCACTGACCGGGGATGAGTCTCACTCTCAGAATTCATCTGCACGTGGCAACCCTCCTGTCCTCGGGGCACATGCCTGTACGTTTAGGTCTCCCTCAAAGGTGCTCATGGCTTTGGGCATTTTCAAAGTCATCTGATGCACCTGTCCACAAACTCCCTGGGCTGGTCCCTATGGAACATCCTGAACTTGGGGCAGACGCCACCTCCTGTCTTTGGGATCCTGTTTTGCCAATGTCCTTCAGAACTCGGACTTCTTACCAAGCAGCCTGGCAGTGACAGGGCCTTCTCATCAGCTCACATCGAGGAGCCACGCAGGACAGCCACAGCTGGGAAGGTGAGCCTGCCACAGGTGCTGACCTGTCCCCTTCCCCAGCCCTTGGCCCTGCTCCCATCCGAGGTCACAGAGAGTGGGACTGGGAGGGACCTGGGGCCACAGAGGTGTGCTTAGAGGCAGAAGTCCTGGTGAGAAGGGCTGAACCTCTACACTCGCCCCAGCAGGACACCTGACCCACTAGCCCAAGAAGGCCTCGAATGACAGGCCTGTCTTGGCAGAAGCGGTCAGTGTCAGGAAGACAAGCTGTGGCAATGTTCCACGTCCCCACAGGACAGAGGCCTGCACAGCCGGGGAGGAGCCCCATGTCCATGGGGATGTGGGATTCCACTGGGCTGTGGAGGCTGATGTGCACTGGTGCTGGAGGACCTCGGGTGGCAGAGTGAGCCAGGCAGTGGGCACGGGGCTGAGGCCTGGCTGGGTCCTTGTGGGGATAGCAGGAAGCAGGGGAGCAGCCAGCGGCCGGCCAAAAGCCCAGGGCATCTTGAGCTGCAGGGCTCACACTCACCAGCAGAGGGCGCCCCGGAAGCCCTCACCGCCTCCTCCCAGGCTCCCCTGGGGACTCCCTCCTCTGCCAGGACACCCGTCGGTGCTACCTTACCCAGGACTCAGAACCAAGGCAGGTGGAGTAAGGCGTGGATTTACCATCCAAGAATTTCAGGAATTTCCTCTTGGTCTGAAAACTTGTTCAGAACCTGTGTTTACGACAGCTGGGGTTGAGCAGAGCTGCGTGGCTTCCCCAGTCCCCGCGTGTATTTCTGAGGAGTGGGCTTGCCCCTTGGGTTGCTGGCCACAGCGCCACTGTGTCTAGGTTCCAGGTTGGGTGGGCATGAAGGTGATGCTCTGGGAAATTGGCAAGGACACACAGATCTTCAGGCCTGGCTGGGGCAGGTCCAAGTCTGGCCATGGGTGATACTCCTGCCTGGAGGGCAGCCACAGGGGCTGGGACCCCTCAGGCCCCGGTGGGGAGGGAGCTGCAGTGTCCAGTGGATGCAGTGAGCATTCCTCAGCACGGGGTCAGCCTCGGCCAGGTTCGGGACCCACCTCATCTGCCCGCCCACTTCCTGATCACGGCTCCTCCATTGGTTCCTGGGCTTTCTGTATTGTTCTCTCAATAAAATGCTCTGCTGGGGCTGGTGAGGGGGAAGCTTCTGGGGTCCCAGGCTCATCTCTGCAGGCCTCGCTGTGGTTGGAGGGAGGGCTCTGGTCTTGTAGGTCCACCCTCCCGTCTCTCCACAGCTGCTCTGCCTGTCTCCGGAACAGTGCTGTGCTATGTATCCTTTCACGTAGGAAAAGCACAGTTAACAACTGTGAATCAATACCTCACACCACGCTCTTCACCCACGGAGAATTTAAAGCTAAAATTGAAATTCCTGCCAGATGGCAGCCAATTTTGACTCTCAGAAATGAAAGCCAAGAAGGGTGGGGGTGGCAGTGTGCAGCCGCCCCATAGGAGCAAGAGGGCCCGCACGCTCTGGAGAGCTGGGGTGAGGAGCAGTGGCCTCTCTCCAAGCAGCACTGGGGGCCTTTGTGGCAAGCTGGGGAGGGAGGTGAGCGGGGGAGGTGGAAACAGTGCAGAGCTCAGGGCTTCTGCCCAGGGAGGTGCCCTCTGGGCACGCTGGCCCCACAGTGTTTGCAGGGCTGAGGGGACCGGCATTTGCAGGGCATGCTCCTGCTGCCAGCCAGAGAGACCAGAAAGTGCACAGCAGAGAAGGGCACGGTGCCGGGGGTGGGGCCTGGGCTCCCGGAGTTTCCTGTGGGCTCCCTGAGTCTTCCGCTGCCAGACTCCGACAAATCAGGTTGAGAACCAGTTCTGGACGAGAAGAGCCCAAGGTCACCCCGTAGGTGCTGGCTGGAGGTGTCCCGGGGGAGGCTGCAGGGAGGGACTCAGAGGTGGCCTCAGCCCTCCTTGGCCCCGTGACTTGTAGGGAGTGTGTCCCCCCACGACACTCTCCCCTCCATAGACCAGCAGGCCCACTCTGGTTCTGCCACCGCGTCTTCGGGCCTGGGCCTGCCCCCCTCCTGCCCTGGCCCACCTCACCTGCCATCTTGGCTGGACCTGGGGTGTGGCTGGTGACCCCCTCCTGTCCCACCCATTCTCTTCCTTCTCAGCCGGGAGGGTGGCAGAGGATCAGTCAAGCCAGCAGCCCCTGAATGGGTCCCTGGTCCCTTCTGCACACCCAGGTCTTCTTCACTTCAGCTGCTGGCTGTTTCCCTCTGAGGTTGAGTGACACTCAGACCCATCTCCCCACTTGTGTCCCCAGGCCTACTCTCCCGCCACATCCTGCTTTGGGGATCCAGAACCTCTCGGGCCACTGTGGAGTCCCTGATCACCCTCGGTACCTCTAGACTGTCTAAATCCTCTGCCACCCTCCTGGCTGAGCACCGTGACCTGGTCCTGTCTGCTGGGGTTCTGCCAGTCTTCACCAGTGCCAAGCAGGCGCCCTGCTCCTCAGGTTGGGAGCCTGACAGCAAGCCCCAGGCCTGGCTTTCCTGAGGTGGGGCTTGGGGCACCTGCTTATGACCTGCTGGATCTCAGCCTGCCCCCAGCTGTACCTCCTGTGTCCTCAGGCTTTTGCTCTCCTCAGGTGTCACTTGTGGCTGCTGGGACCACAGGCTGCAGGCTGAGGGGCCACCTATCTGCTCTTGGGGCACATCCTGCACCAGTTGCCAAGCACCCCACACGGGTGAACGAGGCAGCACCTGGAGGAAGACCAAGGTTCAGCGCAATGCCCACACCTCGCACCCACACCCCATGGGTGCCTGAAGGAAAGGATGTTCTGTGACAGGCAGTGCATGCTTGGGACAGGGAAGGGTGAGGGGACATGCAACCATGCTCCCTCCGTGAGCCCTGGCAGGAGCCCAGTGGAGGGCGGGGCTCCATTTGTATTAAGAAGACATACAGCCAGACCCCACACAAACAGGAACCATGAGAGAGGAGGAGTGGGCCTGAGGAGGCTCTGCCCCAGGAGAATGATGCCCGTGCCCGGGGGGCTGGGGCGTCCCTCAGCCAACGCCAAGACCCGCGAGCTGGAGTCCAGGAGGATCGACCGCTACTCACATCTGCAACAACATCAAGACAAAGAAGAGACCACGGCAGACCCATGGTCGTGTCTACTGAGCACCTGCACCAAGAGCATCAGGTGCAAGCTCGCAGCAGTGGGCAGTCTGAAGAGACCACATCGTGAACAGCAGCACGGGGCCCAGCTGCCTGACATGACTCCATGTCCGGGCCTTGTGCAGGCTTCCTAAGGAAGGACTCCTGTGAGAACTCTGTCTAGAGTGGTGACCCGAGGCTCAGCTGGGACTGCTCCGTGATACCGCATGCGTCTGGCCACTGCCTCTCCTCTCTCTGGATGCTGAGTACCAGCCTTCACTTGAGTTTCCTGCCCAGCCCCTCCAGGGGGTGCTCTCAAGGTACACCTGAAGGGACACCCTGTGGCTCCCCGGAGTCACTGATGACTTAGCAGCAGTGGGCAGGGACATGTGGAGCCTTCCCAAATGTTTCCATTTCCTCCTGGATATTGTAAAGAGCAGCACTGGAGAGAGGGTTTTTTCTCCTGTGGAAAGAAGCCCACTGGACCTGTGGCTCTAAGCGCTCAGGCCAGCGCCACCTAGTGCCCCAAAGCCGCACTGCAGCAGGGCCCCAGAGCAGGTGTGTAAGTGGCGAGAGGCCACTGCCAGCCAGGAAGCACTCCACCTGCTCAAGGAGATGAGCCCTCTCACAAGCACTGGAGATGGCGGTCTTCACCTGTGTGTCAGGCAGCACTGGTGAGTAAACCCTCGGAAGGGAGCAGCCTGCTCAACTTGAGCAAGAGTCACGTTATTGCCCCCATAAGCCTCCTGTTCACTCCCTGATTCTGGTTCACTCCTGGCACGGCCTCTCCTGGGGTGTCTCCCCAATCCCATGTGGTATCAGTGACATCTGTCAAGCCCGAGCTTTGGTCTGAAAGGCTTCTTCATCCCAGAACTCGGAAGTGCAGCAAACAAAGAACAAGCATGGGGCAGCCATGTCAGCCCCCTGGCCTTCAGAGCCCTTCCCTGACCCCTGCTCCCAGGCCACCTCAGTCCAGCCAGAAGACGAGCCCTTGTGCAGAGGGGATGGAACTGGGGAGCCACAGCTGGCAAGGGGGTCCATGCATCCCCTCTAAACCTTCTGCACAGTGCTGGCATCTGGTGGCCAGTGTGTGACCATAGGACGGCCATTGTGCCTGGGAGCAGAGCTTGGTGGCTAAGCACCAATGGCTGGGACTGCAGGGCAGCAGGAAAGGTGCTGCCTCCTCCAGCCTGGGACAGGCAGACCCTACACAGGCTGCTTCTGTGCCCATAGCTGGCCCTTGGCGTCCACATACCTTTGCTGCCCTAGCTGAGACGTCCCCTCTGTGCCCACAGGCAGCGCTTGGCATCCATGCACCTTTGCTGCCCCAGCTGAGAAGCCCCTCTGTGCCCACACATGGCTGGGCAACTATCTGGGTGTTTTACTACCTTGGCCCTTTCCATGAGTTACTGGAAAAGAAAAGGTGCTGGAGTTGGTGCTGATACGCAGGGGTGGAAAGGCCAACCTGACAAGCATCCCGCCTCCACCAGACGCCTGCTGGACCTCAGCAGCTGGCCTCGTCCACTGTACAGATGACCAAAAAGATAAGTGTGAAGTGCTGAAAGCATGGCATTCAAGTTCATGTCTGGAAGGCAGTGGGAGAGGTCACTGGAGAACATGGTCAGCCACCAGCCCCAACAGGGACCCTGCTGGCCAGAGGGCAGAGCACGGACCTCCTGGGAGGTTTTTAAGAAGTCCCTAGAAGCACTGAGCTCGAGCACAAGAGCCCTTCTGCTCCCCTGCAGAACGGCCCCCGCCAGTCCTCAGGTCCGAGGCCAACTCTGCGTCACTGTGCCCGTGCCCAGGAGCTTGAGGAAGAGGCAACTCAAATAATCATATTCATTTTATAAGACGCACAGAGAAAACTCCATCATCAGGGACTCTGTAACACTTAAAGTCTCTGAACCCACCTACAACACACACTGTCCAAGACCTCAGGACAAAGTGCACTCCAGGGGGACGGCCAGCCTTGGGCCATGCACAGGACACAACCAAGAGGGCTCCTTCCTGCCCAGCAGCCCGGGTGTCACAGAGTCTTGAGGTCCAGGGGAAACACTGGTGGCTGCAGGTGGCCCCTGTTCCCTGGACAGTCAGTGTGCAGCCCGCCTGCGCCTCGCCCATGGCAGAGGCACTGCTCCTTCCCGCTCCACAGCTGCTGTGGGACCAACCCATGTCCTTGGCAGTTTTTAGGTAAATGCAAAACAGAGAACCAGAGTTGGTGCCACAGGCCTTTCTCGCCCTCGGTGGGCAACACCATGTGTGAGGCAGCTGCACGGCAGACCTGGAGGCTCCCACACCCAGGCCTCGCCTGCACAAGGCTCGCCTCTGCAGACAGGGACCGTACGTGTCCCACAGCAGCACAGGGGGTCAAGCATGCCAAGAGCAGAGCTGCAGGGCTGGCGGTGCCGAGAGTGGCCGCTCTCCCCTGTGGAACGCGAGCTGCGATGGGGCTCAGGTGCAAGGCCCCTGGCAGGGAGCCATGGACAAGGGTGCCCACTGTGCCTCCGCACCACACTCAGGGAGGAGCCTGGGCTCAGGAAGAGTGAAGCCAAGATGCGTCACATAGGAGGCCAGACGATCAGGTGGAGCTTTATTCAGTTATGCTACTTAATCACCGCATCCAGAAAGAACTGCACAGTCACCGTGGAGCGCACGTGCTGGGGCGGCTGAAGAGCAAGAGCTGGGCAGGTACAGGGCAGGGATGTGCTCACCGTCCATGTGTCAATCCCCCGAAGGGAGCAGACCCTGCAGGAAGCATGAGAGTTGCAACAGAATGCTACCTTTGAAACTCCTTCCCTTCCCGATTCCCCCTGCTGAAGGAGACAAGAATGCAAATGTCCAGATGGAGTGCCAGACCTCAGGCCTTGGGCATGACGCTGGGTGTGCCTGGGCATCATCTAAAACCAGAGCGAGGAGCAGGCACCACTGGGTTCCCACGTGCTAAGGAGAAGCACAGACGCACTTCTGGAGGACGCTGTTCCCGCTGCCCTCGTCACATGCGTACTTAGCTTGAGAAGCACCACGGGCGGCTGAGCACTTACCTAGGCACTGTCTCTGCAGCAGGCCAGAGATGCTGATGGGCGGCCGGGGGGGCCGGGCCTGGGCAACACCGCCGACGGGGGAGCCGCCTGGCGCCGCTCTGCCTGGTCGCCAGGACGCTGGAGCTGGCGGAGCTCCCTTGCAGGGCATCTGCACTGGTGGGACCCTAGCAACACAGTCACAAGGAGTCATGAGCACCTGAAGCCTCTAGTGCCACCATCGTTTGAGCACTGACTGCATGTGGCTTTAGAGGCCACCGTGATTCGCAGCATGTCCTGAGTACCCAGGAACTGCAGGTGAGGGGCAGTGGTGGCACACGTGGTGCCCACTGGGCAGCCTCTCAGGGGAGGACTTCTCTGGGCTCAGGTGATCAAGGAGGATCTGGAGAGGAGGCTGTTGGAGCCACTGACAGCCCCCTACACAACCCTCCACTGTACCATGCTGACCAAAGTCAAGAGCTACGCTCCATAGCTTTCCCTAAGGTCACTACTAATAAGCAGCTGAGCAGGAACAGCAGGGGGCCCAGGACCTCTGGGACCCTGTGACCACTACCCCCTGGACCCGCTCTCTCTCTGAGACCAACTTGAAGCCTGTGCCCCAGCCCCTCCTGCCTACATTCTTATTGGGCCTACCTACTGACAATTCTGGCCCCTTCTCTCCACGGGTCCCCCCACTGTCCCTGCCGCCTCAGTCCTGTTGGCAGCTCACCCTCGGCTCACCCTCAGCATGCAGAAGGCTCTGGAAGCTCATCCGTCTCACACTTCGTCTGCGCTCTCCAGGGTGGTGAACCCCAAACCATGGGTCCCCGCCTGCAGGCCCTGCAGCCTGCTGGTGCTGCCTGTTACTGGGCCTCCTGCTCCACTCTGCCCTGCCCTGCTGTGGGCTGACCTCCGGCCCTCGCTGGTCCTGCAAGCCCGGCTCCTCGGGGCGGTTTTTCCGGAGCCAGCAGGCCTTTCACAGGCAGCCCATCACCCGCCTTGTCTAACCACCGCTGTCCAGCGTCCTGCCCACATGTGCGTCCCAGAGACCTCAGGCCACTCCGATGTGCTTGCCCTGAGCCTTTCCCAGAAGGCACAGTGCAGGTCTCTACCACAGCCCCTGTCCCTTCCACCTCCTTGAGAACCCCTGCGTGCCCTTGCCTTGGAGCTGTGAGCAACGGCCTCCTCCTCTAAGGCAGTGGCCTCCGTGGTCACCTGCTATACCCAATTCACATGAAGCCTAAATCCCCAGCTTCTCTCCTGCCAGGGCCCACTGTGCTCACCTTCTGTGTCCAGAGGACAGACAGAGAACACGGGGTCCCAGGGTGCGATGACAGCACCACACAGTCCCACTGGGGACGCAGTGGCAGGCAGCGAGTGCCAAAGACAGTGCTGCGGGGCTGCCTCCTGGGTGGGCAAAGCTTTGCATCTTGTCAGGCAGCCTGGCGTGGACAGCCTCAGGGTCCGAGGGGGCAGAGTGCCCAGGAGTAGCTGCATGGGCCAGGCCACATGCTCTCTGCAAGGCGGGCAAGCCAGTGGGCAGTGAGGGGGCACTTGGGCCCAACCAAGGGGCTGGCAGGACAGTGTGTGCCTTTGGAGGCTGGCTACCCTTCCCACACTCAGAAGACATCCGTGTGCCGAGAGAGCAGGGCAAGCAGGAGACCCGCCTGTCAAGAAGCAGGGCATGGCGGGCGTCCTGTCTACTCAGGGTCAGCAACCTGAGCCCTGGGCCTGCCCCTGTCTCTAGATGAAGCCTACTGAGACAGAGCTCCTAAACCTCCTCGCTGAGGACCTGCCTTGGGCCAGCATGGCCCGGCCGAATCGTGAGCGCACTTCACTGGCCTTTAGTCCCACACTCTGCCCCCTCTGTAGGACCAGCCCCCTCTCCCAGCCTGATGGTTTTCCTCTTGATGTGGTTTGCCTATTTCTACGCAGGCAAGGGGCCGAGCTGCCAAGGGGACCTAGGTAGCTCCCAGGCTGGCTGTGGGACATTCCTGTGGAACATTGTCCACTTACTGCCATGCCACCTGTGGCCAGTTTCTCCACAGAAAGGCAGGGATGAGAAGGCTCCAGAGAAGCAGAGCATTCACTTCCTGACCTCTGCAGAGAACACCTGTGCCCCAGCCCCCTCCCGCAAGGAAGCCCTGTGTGGCCACTGGGTGGTTCTTGTGGGGTTCTCAGCAATGGCCAATGCCTCCGTCACACCTCAGCTTCAAACACGCCAGCCACCAAGCAGTGCAGACAGGTTACCTGGCTGGAAGCACACACGAGCAGGAGCCAAGCGCAGAGTGCTGACTCTAGCAGTAGCCACTCCTCCCAAGCAGGTCACCAGTGACCTTCTTTTGTTCCCATTTCCCCTCCAAACATCATGCACAAGCCGTGCTCGGGACGCTACCTGAGAGCCGCTGCCATGCCCACTTGTCTGGGTGTCAGGCTGGGATGTGGAGGGCCTGGGTAGGAGACGCTGCCTGTGGGGGAAAGACACAAGGTGCTGGAGGGCGGTGCTGCAGGCTGCCTCCTGGGTGGGCAGGCTTTGTGCCTTGCCAGGGAGCCGGGATGCATCAGGTCCCTGGAGGCCAGGCTTCTCCAGCTGTTGCGAGGCTGAGGACAGGCAGCACCACACACCCCCTTCCTGCCCGCCCGCACCCTGAGTGTGCAGCAGCCGGAGTTCCTCCTGACCACAGAAGCAGCAAGTGAAGCTTGTGTGCCTGGGACTCGGCTCGTAAGCCCGAGGGAGTCGTGCCTGCCTTCCGCTCCCCTGGAAGTGGGCGAGGGGAACATGGCAACTCTCCCTCCATGGGGCGCCTGAGCCTCGGGACACCCTGAGCATGGTGGCCCTGTGCGCTGCAGAGTGGACAGAGGATGCTGGCCCATGGGGTACGAGACAGCTCTGCACCGGGACGGCTTTGTCTCTGTTCCCTGGACCCTGAGGCAGCATGGTGATGCTCCCTCAGAAGACCCTGCAGAACAGCCAGGGACCAGGAAGCCAGGACCCTGGTGGGCTGCACCCACCCTTCCATTCTCATGTGGCAGGGCCTGGCTGGTCCGCAGGGCCTGCCCCTCCTGGGAGAGCCTGCTCTGACTCAGGAACTGCTTGCCTGTGAGCTCCCCTCTCGTGGAAGCCAGCCTGTCCACATTCCCCAGCCCTGACCACTCCAGGCCATTTATCGGACATCCAGGGGCAGCCCACACCCTGGAGCTGCTCAGTCATCAAACCTGCCAATCCCAGCGGTCGGCCTGTTCTGTCTTCCCCACTCGGTCCCTCTCCAAGGAACCACAGAGAAAGCCATCTGACAGCCACTGTCCCTCATGGCAGCTGTCCCCCCTTGATCTGCTGGTCTCACTACCATGATTAAAATAGATCCCAGGTACATCTCAACCACACATAATAACAATGGCAGGTAACTGCATGCCACACAGCTGCACTGGCTATCGGGGACCCTGCTGAGATAACTCATCCACACAGGCCCAAGTGGACAACCGCCCTGGGTCCCGGGGCCTTTGGACTGAGGAGCAGCCCCATCTCTGTGTGTCTCACAGACAGCAGCCCCCAGGCCAGGGGAGGGCACAGCATAGCCCTCTAGACACACCCCAGAGGACAGCAGCACAGACGGCACAGCCAGGAGCTGTGGAGGAAGCTGGCGACTGGCATGTCACCACATACCCAGGGCACAGCAAGGTCAGGGCAGCAGGATGGGGTGAGCCTCCCAGGCCTGAGGGGCATGCTGGGAGATCAGGGTAACCACCCTCCCCAAGACACCCTCAAGTTAGGTGTGGGAAGCATTGTCGCGGGCAGTTAGAAGAGGTGTGTTGGGGAGCTGAAGCAAGAAGCACTAGTGTTCCCAGAGGCAGGTTTGGCTGCTGCTCCCAGAGCAAGCCTCTGCCTTCTTGGGCAGGACCAAGTGCTGCACTCGGCGTCCCCAGACCAGTGCTCAGGGCTTGGCAGCACAATGGGACACTGGACAGACGTGCCTGGCAGCCTGTGGTCATCTGGAGACGGGAGAGTGTGCACATCCAGTTAGCCAATCCATTCGCTAGGCATTTGCTGGGGTGGGGCTGCTGGTGTGTTACAGTAGGAACCAGCAACTATCTAGAAAACCAAGTGTGAAACTGGAAAAAAACTGTAAAGCAATCAATTTGGGGTTCAACTGCATTTGGGGTTCAACTAAAGGCAGATGACAGATGGAAAAGCAGTTATTCTTGAAAGCCTCCTACAGTTTTGGGTGAGCAGGGGGGCTGTGGAGAGGACAGCAGTCCTGGGCAGGGTGCCAGAGGCCGTGGGCTCAAGGCAGGAGGAAGCACTTCTGTAGGACATGGCCTTAGCTGAGGAGGGCAGGGCCAGCCTGGGAAACCGTGAAGATCAGAGGAGACGCTCCCCACGCCACAGTAGTGGGCAGGGCCAGCAGGTGTGAACTGGGCCTCCATCCCCACATCTCATCAGGGTGCAGCCTTAGGGACACAGCTGCTGAAGCAAGTCTCAGACAAGCCCCTCCTGGCCCCTAACTTCTAAGGCAGGGGAAACCAGGAGGACACAGGACCATGGCAGGTCCACGTCCGTGGCTCAGTGCCGAGCAAGTGCATGGCCCTCACGCTCATCTCAACAGGCGCAGAGAAAACATCTGGGAGATCAAGGACCACCCTTGCACAGGCATCTCCAAGAAACCCAATGTCATACTTCAATGCTGAAAATGGGAAGTTTCTCTCCTAAGGCCAGCAACAGGACAGGCAAGAACTTTCTCTTACCATTGTTTTGTTTGTTTGTTTAGTAGGAGGTGGGTCCTCACTCAGTTGCCCAGGCTGGCCTTGCACTTGTGACCCTCCTGCCTCAGCTCCAAGGAGCTGGGGTCACAGGCATACCCCTATGCCTGGACTTGCTCTTGCCACTTTTATTTAACATTGTACTGGAGGTTGTTGCTGAGTATTTAGGCAAGAAAAAAAAATTATTCGGGTTAAAAAGGAAGAAATAAAGCAATTTCTACTTGTGAATAACATGACATAGTATATAGGAAATCCTAGGGAGTCCACAGAATGTCCCTAGATAACAAATGAGCTCAGCAAATTTGTAGGACACAAGATAAATCTACAAAAGTCAGTTGTACTTCCACACACCAGCAATGAAAATCTGAAAAATGAAACTGAGAAAACAATTCCATTTACAATAGTTTTAAAAGAATAAAATAGGGTTGGGGTTGCAGCTCAATGGTAGAGCACTTGCTTACCATGTGTGAGGCACTGGGTTCGATCCTCATCACCATATAAAAATAAATAAAATAAAAGTATTGTGTTCCTCAACAACAACAAAAAAAGAAATACTTAGGAATAATTCTTACCAAATAAATGTCAGTTTTCTTCACTGAAAAGTACGAAACATAGCTAAAATTAAAGGACCCCAAAAGGGGAAGTCAGCCAATGTTCATGGACCGGAAGACCTAATATCTTAGGATGGCAATACTCATAAAGTTCGTGTTCAGAGTCCATAAATCTCTCACCCAGACACCCACCCCTTCTTAGCAGAAACAAATAGGCTGATCCTAAAACTCACAAGGAAGTGCAAAGAACTCAGAATAGCCAGAGCAATCTTGAAAAAGAACACTATTTCAAAAAATCACGACAGAGTTACAGTCAGCAAAAGACCAAATTAAATGACGATAAACAAAACCAAGAGCACCGACAAACGTTAAAGCAGTAAGAGGAAAGCAAGTCATCATGCACAGGAGTGCAACTGAGTGGTGGCTGGCCCCTCTTCAGAAGGAGCAGAAGTGGAGGTGATGCTCACAAAGCACCTCACACAGCTGCCACTTGGTCCACTCAGTGAAAGCATCCTCAAGGTGGAGACAAATGGAAGCTATTCCAAGATGAACAGAAACGGAAAGACCTAATGCTAGCCAATCTTACCTATGAGAAATGAAAAAGTGCTTCAGCCAAATCTGCAGGACGCAAGGTAGAACCTCAGAAGTGGCAGATGTGCTGCAGATGTGAGGCATGCATGTGTGTGCACGTGCACGCGTGTGTGCACACGCGCACACATACATGTGTGTGTGTGTATTTGCACATGTTTCCAAAGTTTTAAGGAATGTAAGTTTGTTTAATTAGAGAATAATTGCAGCACTGCCCTGTGAAGCTTGGAACACATAAATCACACATACACATGCACATACATGTCTTAGGGAGGAGGGAAGGGGAAGCGGGCGATGCTGCGCTGGAGCACCCCGCTGCCCCACCTGCGTTAGCCCAGCACTGACCTTGCACATACTGTGGTAAATTTAAGATGCATGATACAATCCCTGGGAAAATCACCAAGAAAGTAATACAATCCACAGTTAAAAGAGCAGAGGAGGAATTAAAATGTGCACTTGTCTGCCTGGGCGGCATGACAGAACACCAAGCCTGGGTGCTTCAACAACCATGATTTGGTTTTCACAGTTCTAGAGACTAAGAAGTCCAAGATGAAGGTGCTGGATGATTTGGTTTCAGGTGGCTAAAACCGTCTGGTTCACAGCCTTCTCTGCTCTCAGGTGAGGTTTTGTTTTTCTGAGCTGGGGGTCAACTTCAGGGCCTCATGTGAAATGAAAAAGTGCTTCAGTCAAACCTGGAGGACGGCAGGGGAACCTCAGAAGTGGCAGATGTGCTGCAGACAGGCTCGGCAAGCATTTCACTGAGCCACACCAGCACCTCCTTAGCCCCTTGAGTGCTTGTAAACAGAGTGAGCTGTCTGGTGAGCACTTCAGTGCACCATCCAGGGCCTGAAGCCCTTCACTCCCTGGTGCAGCATCTCCACCACTGTCTCCAGGAAAGCAAAGCTGAAACTCCATCCCCATAAGGCACTGACTCTCTCATTCTGCTGAGCCCCTCGGGCCCACCGCTCTGTGCAGTCTGTCCTGTGACTGCTCCTGCACTCGGCACAGTGCCCTTGGAGTCCATCCACACAGGAGCATGCATCAGAACTGGCTTCCTCTTAAGGCTGGGTGGTACTCCACCCAATGCAATGCCAAGTCTGTTCATCCATCTTCTGTTGGCAGACCACAGGCTGCTTCCAGGCATTAGGCTGTGCATACTGTGCTGGAAACCTGAGTGGACGGCATCTCAGCAAGACCCAGGCACAGGAGTGGACGCAGCCACCACAACTGCGTGGAGTCCCATTCTGTGGCATCACCTCATCTTCCCCCCAGCGTGCACAAGTGCCCGGCTTCTCTCCACACCTTCACCAGCAGTTGATACACGTGTTTCTGAAATAGCAGTCCAGGAGGCGGGAGGTCTCTCTCACTACGATTTGGTTTGCATTCCCTACGAGTCAGCGACGGGCACCTTATATGCTACTGGCTGTCTGTATTTCTTCTTAGCCCACTAAGTCCTTTGCTCACTTTTGAACACTTTTGTTGCTGTTGTCCTTTATATATTCTGGGTCTTAATCTCTTACTAACTATGATGTACAAATATTTTCTCCCATTTTGTGGGTTGCTTTTTTTTAAAAAATCTATTTTTAGTTGTTGGTGGACCTTTATTTTATTTATTCATATGCGGTGCTGAGAATAGAACCCACTGCCTCACACATGCCAGGCAAATGCTCCATCACTGAGCCACAATCCCAGCCCTGAGGGTTGCTTTTTTGACTCTATTAATAGTGAATTCTGTTGCACAAAAGTTTTAGATTTCCACGAGGTCCCATCTGCCTACTTGCTCTTTTGTCATCTGTGCCTTTGATGCCACATCCAAGAGGTCATTGCCAAGTCTAAGGGTCATGAAGCTTTTGTCCTGTTTTCTTCTAAGAGTTTTATGGTTGGGGTGTTTGGCCCATTTTGAGTTAATTTCTTGTATAATGCTAGGTAAGGGTCAAACTTAGCTTATTCATTATTCTGCACATAATGATATCCAGTTTCCCAGCACTGATGGTTGAAAAGATTTCTTATCCCATTGAAAAGTGTCTTTTCTTTTTTTAATGTTATTTTTTAGTTATAGTTGGACACAACACCTTTATTTCACTTGTTTATTTTTTTAATGTGGTGCTGAGGATGGAACCCAGGGTCTTACATGTGCGAGGTGAGCGCTCTACCGCTGAGCCACAATCCCAGCCCCGAAAAAGTGTCTTTTCTTATACAGACATTGATCCTACTTAATTAGGGGTCAACTTTTATGACCTCATTTTATCTTAATAATCTCCTATAGGTCCAATCTCCAAAGATAGCCACATTGAGGGTTAGAGCTTTAAAATATTAATTTTGGGGGAATATTATTGAGTTCATAACAAAATGGTACTCTAAAAATATCTGATGCAAATAAGGGCAGTAAGGATACCCAAATAAAATCTGTCTTACATAACACACCTTGCAAGACCACAGGCATAGGTCAAACCATGTTAACAGTTACATTAAATATCTAAATAGTTACATTAAATAGTAGTCCCAACCACTTAACCAGAGGGCACAGATTAAAAGAACGGATCAAAAAACAAGACCAGAGCATACAAAGAAGTGCACACCTGTCATCCCAGTGGCTTGGGAGGCTGAGGCAGAAGGATCACAAGTTCAAGGCCAACCTTGGCAACCCACCAAGGCCCTGTCTCAAGATCAAATTTAAAGAAAGGGCTGAGTATGTAGCTCAGGGATGGAGCACTCACTTAATACGTGCAAGACCAACGGGTTCAATCCCCAGTACCACCAAAACAAGACACGAGGAACCAGGATTATCACTGCCGCAACCTACCAGGGCCTCCTTGGATGCAAGGGTACAAAGAAGCTGAAATCTGAAGCATGGGTGAGGCTGACTGTGTGGTTTGGATCTGCAGTGTCCCTGAAAGGCTCACATGTTGAAGGCAGCAGTCAGAGGTGGGGATCTCGGGGACTCTGACCTCAGGTGGATGAACCCACTGATGGTGTTACGAGAGGCGGCGGAGACTGGGGGAAGGAAGGTTGGAGGAGGCAGGTCCCTGGGGTATCTCATCCTGGACCCTTCTGCCCCTCTCTCTCTGCCTCCTGCTGCCATAACTGACCAGCTCTGCTCTACCACGTGCTCCCCACGTGATGTTTTGCTTCACCATAGGCCCAAGAACACAGGACTCAGCTGTCTGTGAAACCAGGAGCCAAGGAACCTCTTTCCTCCTCTAAGTTGATTTTGTCAAGTTTTCTGTCACAACGACAAAAACTAGCACAATAACCATGCAAACTACTACCAATCTAAAAATTAAATGAAGAAAACTCCAGAATAAGAAACACTTAGATATGAATTTATCAGTAAAGTATAAGACACTGTACACTGAAAACTACAAAAAGGTTCTTGAGATAAAATAAAGTAAATGGAGAGACAGATACAGCATGTCTACAGACTGAATTACTCAAAATTCTTTAAGATGGCAATTGTCCCCAAACCGATGGACAGACTGAATAAAATTCCTATCAAAATATTGGCAGGCTTTGTACAATTTGAAAAAAGAATCCTAAAAATTATATGGAAATGCAAAGGACTTAGAATAGCCAAAAATTACTTTGATAAGGTAATAACAGAGTTAGAAAGACTTACACCATCTGATTTCAAAACTTACTGTAAAACAAAAATAATCAAGATCACGTGGTGTTCATGAGAAGCAGACATCATTGCTCAACAGAACGTAGTCCAGAAGTGTTTTAGTCAGCTTTTTCATTGCTGTGACTAAGGGACCCAACCAGCACCAGTGTATGGGGAGGAAAAGTTTACTTGAGGACTCACGGTTTCAGAGGGCTCAGTCCATAGAAAGCAGAACATCATGGTGGAAGAGTGTGGCAGAGGGAAGCAGTTCACATGGTGATCAGAAAGCAGACAGAGATACTCCATACTCTATAGCCATACCCCAATGCCCACCTCCTCCAGGCACACCCCACCTGCCTCCAGCCACCACCCAGCTAATCCCATCAGGGATTAATTCATTGATTAGGTTAAATCTAGAACCCAATCATTTCTCCTCCAAACCTTCTTGCATTGTCTCAAACGTGAGCTTTTGGGAGCCACCTCACATCCAAACCATAACAGGAAGGAAGCCCTCAGAACTATGATCCAGATTGCTTCCTGTGAATAGAGTTGACTTTTGTGTGTTGACCTTGAAGCCTGCGACCTAACCACCTCCACGAATTCTAACAGTGCCCACAGAGAGTCCTCCTCATGTCCTGCTTATAATACGTTGTCAACAGCCACCTGTCTTTACCTCCATGACTCCCTCCCTCCTCCCTGCTTCAGGCTGGCCTTGAACTTGCAGCCTGCTCAGCCTGGGCCCGGGGCTGCAGGCACAGCCCGTGCGCACGCTTGCCATTTCTTTCTTTGCCTCACTGTACTCGCTGGAACCTCTGGACCAGTCCTTGATTCATTCCTGATCTTGGAGGAAAAACAGTCCATCTTTAACATCATTTTTAAAAGAACTGTTTTGAGATGGGATCTGGCTATGTTGTCCAGGCTGGCCTCAAACTTGCCATCCTTCTGCCTCAGACTCCCAAGCAGCTGGGATTACAGGCATGGGCTTCAATATTAATTTTGATGTTGGTTGTAGGTTTTCTAAAGATGTCCTTTTATCAGGTTGAGGATGTTCCCCTTTATTAAATGTTGGTTGAGAGTTTCTACCATAAGTAATTATAGAATTTTATCCAATTGAAAATGTTATTCAGGGGCTGGGGATGTGGCTCAAGCGGTAGCGCGCTCGCCTGGCATGCGTGCGGCCCGGGTTCGATCCTCAGCACCACATACAAACAAAGATGTTGTGTCCGCCGAGAACTAAAAAATAAAAAATATAAAAAAAAAAAAAAAAAGAAAATGTTATTCATTTTTAAATTTTGCTAATATGTGTTAATCTATGTTCAGATGTCAAATAAACCTTGAACACCTGGGATAATCTCCACTTGGGAATGGTATAATAATTACCCATTTATATGTTGTTAGATTTGACAAAATAGTTCTGTATCTTTGTGAGGAACTTTGGCTCAAATTTTTTCCCTCTTGTGTTGCCTTTGGTACCGAGTATTGCCGACCGTATAAAATGAAGTGCAAAGTGTTTGAAGAGTCATGTAGGACTGGTATTATTTCTTCCTTAAATGCTTGATAGATTTTACCCATGAAACCATTAAGAAACAGGATTTTTCCCTGTCCAGTTTTACGACTTCTTCTTGAGTCAGTTTTGATAATCTGGTCTCTTTTTGAAGAACCAGCTTCGGGCTCCACGGGCCATTTCTATGTTCCTGTTTGCTGCTTCATGGACTTCTACTCCACTGTCCTGGGCATGAGGCTGGGTGACCGAGTGCAGGTGTTCCTTCTAATTCAAGTGTTTAAAGCTATGAGCTTCCCTCTGGGCTTTCCCTGCATCATCTCCAGGGGAGTCAGCTTTCTGTCCCTGGGACAAATACCAGAGAAAAACAATCTAGGAGGAAAGATTTATTTTGACTGTGGGTTCAGAGGTTTCAGTCCATGGTCAGCCGGCTCCAGGGAGAAACTTCAGGAACGATGCTCACCCCATGGCAAACCCAAAGCCGGGATGGGGAGGGGCTAGACAAGCTAGACCCCGGGAACCCTTCCTCCCACCGTGCGCATCTCCTGCAGCCTCCACCACCCCCCACAGCCTCCACCACCTCCCACAACACCGTCGTACTAGGACTCCATCCATGGATTGACTCACTGTGGAGGTCGGAGCCTCGGGGTCCAGTCCCTTCACAAGAGCCCACCTCTGGATGCTGCAGCTTCAGGGGCCAACCTTCAGCCCAGGAGCTCCTGAGGGATGTTCCAGGTCCAAACCATAATGACGTGAAATATGCTGTATTTTCATTCAGTTCAAGATACTTTCTAATGTCCCTTGTGATTTTTTTCTTTGATCCATGGAGTAGTTTGAGTTGAATTGTTTAATTTTGAAATATTTGTTTTAATCTCAGATTATTTTGTTGATTTGCATCTTAATTCTCTGCAGTCAGGGTACACACTGCATGATCAAAATCATTTGAAATAACTAGAAGTTGTCTTAGGTTCTGATACATGATTTATTCTAGAACATCCTACTTTCACTCAAAAAGAACATGTACTCTGCTGCTGCTTGCCCGGGAGTCAGTGGTTGATGGTGTTGAGTCTTTTATCTCACTGCTTACTCGTCCAGTTTCCAGTTGTTTTATCAGGTATTGGGAATAGGCTAGTGAAATACCCAAATCATAACTGTTGAATCAGTGATTTTTAAAATTCTGTCAGTTTTGTCTCATATTTTAGAACTCTCTTTTTTTGGTGTGTATACAATGATTATTCTATCCTAATACATTTAGATCCTTTTTGTCATCATGAAACGGCCTCCTTGGGCTAGGGTTGTGGCTCAAAGGCAGAGCGCTCACCTAGCACCTGTGAGGCACTGGGTTCGATCCTCAGCACCACATAAAAATGAAATAAAGATATTGTATCCACCTACAACCTAAAACATATTTTAAAAAGAATAAGAAAAAATAAATGGACTCTTTATCCCTAGTAAATTTCCATCTTAAAACTTATTTTGCCTGACATAAACAATAGCTACTCCAGTTCTCTTCTGGATCTGTCGCTTGACACATCTGGGGTATAGTTTGTCTTCAGACCTATTTGTGACTTTGAGTGGAGTGTCTTTCTCATAGACAACTTACCAATGGGTCCTTCTTTCTATATTAGAGGAGGAAAAGTTTATTTCAGCTCCTGGTTTCAGAGGTCTCAGTCCATAGTTAGCCAACTCCAGAACTCTGGTCCAAGGTGAGACAGAATGTCCTGGCACGGGGGACCTGGTAGAGAAAGCCGCTCAGGACATGGCAGTCAGGGAGCAGGGAGAGCTCCACTTACCAGGGACAACGCCCTAGAGACCACCCGTCTACCATATCAGTGGATCAGCCCACAGATAGCTCTCCTCATCTAATAATTCACCTGTGACAACTCTTCATCGTCTCACACATGAGCTTCTGGGGGACACACCCTGTCTAAACTATACATTCCAACCTGGCCCCCAACAGCTCATGACCATCTCACAATGCAAAATACAATTAGTCCATTTCCAACAGCCGCCACAGTCTTAAAAGTTCCAGCACTGCCTAAAAGTCCAAATCCAAAATCTTACCTGAGACTCAGGGCAAATTCTTAGCTATTTTCTCTCGTAAAGATCAAAAGAAGTTACATATACCCAATATATAATGGCAAAGAATGAGCATTTCCATCCCTAAAGGAAGACACAGAGGTATACAGAATGAAGAGATAGGAACAAAGCAAGACCAAAAATCTGGCTGGGCAAATAAGTCCTGTAGCTCTGGGTCCAGCATCTGGGGCATACGGCATTGTGATTGGTTTAATAAGCTTTTTTTGCCGTTCTGACTAAAATATCTGACCCGAACAACTGTAGAGAAGGAATAGTTTATTTGAGGGCTCACAGTTTGGAAGTTCTTCGTCCACAGAAGGCCGGCTGCATTCCTCAGTGCTCACGGTGAGGCAGAGCACCACGGCAGAAGACTGGCAGAGGGAAGCAGCTCACATGATGGCTGGGAAGCAGAGAGACTCTACTCACCAGACACAAAACACACACCCCACAGCCACGCCCCACGGTCCTACTGGCATTCCACCAGCCACACCCTACCTGCTCAGGGATTAACTCACTGATTAGGAAAGCCTATAACCCTATCATTTCTCCTTCAAACCCTGCCTGGTCTCACGTGTGAGCTTTCTGGGGACACCACATCTGAATCATAGCAATGATGTTCTCTCCAAAGGACTCGTGTCGCTCCACCCCAATGACCTTGTTGGTTACCGCCACAAGCTTCTCTCTGGGCTTGTCTCTGCTTGATTCCTGCAGCTTTCCTTGGCAGACAGTCCATGGTATGGGGGTCTCTGAACCGTGGGGGTCTGCACTGCAGCACTGGCTTCCTTTCCACGTCTCCACACATCACCCTCTCAGGGCAGCCCCAGGGACTATGACCCTGCTGCACTCTGCCTAGCCTCCTAGGCCTTGCTTTGAAAAATCTCGGTGGAAGCCTCCATGACCCCCTGATCCAGCATCCTATAGTCCTCCAGAATCAGGACCATATCACTGAAACCAGCGCCTGCTGCCATATCAAGCAGTAGCTGAGCCTCCTGGGACCCTGAGTGCAGTGGCCTCTGAGTGCCTGGGCAGCTGAACACGGTGAAACAACATCTTAAGCCCCCTGTGCAAGCAGAGTGCCCCAGTGGTCTCTTCTCAAAGGAGTTTTTACTTTTATAACCATGAGCCTAAGATGGGCATGGTTTTACCAATTCCTGAGTGGCACTCAAACCATCCTTCTTCTTATTTCTTTTTTTAAGTATTTATTTTTTAGTTGTAGTTGGACGCAATATCTTCATTTTATTTATTTATTTTTAGGTGGTGCCGGAGATCCAACCCAGGGCTTCACATATGGTAGGCGAGTGCACTACAGCTGAGCTCCAGCCCCAGCCCCGCTTCTTATCACTTAACCTATGTAGAGTATTTAGCATTTCTTTAGTGGTTGAAATCTCTTTTAACAACCACAATTTTCTTAGTCCCAATTTTACTCCCACTGTCTAGCCAAACTTGAAGTTTTTAAAATCTTTGCTCTCTGCTTCTGATTATCACAGTATACTTGGCTAAAAACCACCAGCAATGTTCGTTCCACTGCCTGAATGCTGCGCTCCCTTGATATTTCCTCTGCCAGATTAATCAGTCCATCACCTTTAAATTGAGCCTCACAGAAAGTCTCAGGGCAAAAGTAGAGAACTGCTTTGCCAGAACATAACACAAATGGCCTATAGTCGTACTCCAATGGAGTCCTCCTCCTCAGAAACTTCATGATCCCAGTCTTTACTGTCCACAGTCCTACTGGCATTGAATCTGTGATCCTCCTGCCTCAGCCTCCTGAGTGGCTGGGATTGCAGGTGTGCACCACCATGCCAGGCTGTATCTGGGAGAATCTGAGCGGAGAAACTAACGCACTGAAGAAAACAGAAATCTGATTCCAGAGTGTAATGAATCAATAAAGCCTGACTTGGGAAATTGCAGTGGAATATGGAGAAGAAATTATGGACACAGAAAAATGCCGTGAGGCGGTCCTGGGAGCTGGTCCTGGGAACTAAGGTTGAGTGTGGTTGGAGGCCAAACAGGCATCACTGTCAGGGAGACTCTGAGATCCACTCATTGTGGGCAGATGGAACTGCAGTGAAGTGACCAATAGATGGCAGTGTGGTCAGTGTCCCCAGGGAGGGGACAGGGCAACCTGTATGCCCTGGTGTGAGTTACCAGGAAGAACTGGCACATTCCTGCCACAACAGCACATGGGGTCACAGGAGGAAACTCCAGACAGCCCAGGCTCCAGGTCATCTTCAGAATTTAAGGTCTATATTCTTTAAGGACAAGAAATGGAGAGCCCGGGGGAAAGTGTGGAGGATGATGGAAAGACACTCTGTTGAGGGCTCTGGCTGGAGGGAGAGCAGGGCTTTGTGGAAGCCAAGGCTGGGCCAGAGTGCTGGGTGCTCTGTTTTCTTCAGGGGCCTCAGGCATCAGGTTTGTGACATGCGAGACACCAGTGACAACAGGGACCAGCTCTGACAGAGGTTAGTGGTCAAGGAACCTGGAGGGGATGTTTTTACAAAATTTCTGCGTGTCTGGAGTAGTTTCCAGTAAATTATTAAAGAAGCAAGGTGGATTCTCATCTTACAGTATGCTTCCAGACAGAGGCCTAAGAATCTGGACAAGTTTCAGAAAAAAAACTCAAAGAATCCTGCTACGCAGAAGACAATGTCAAGGGAGTAAACAGACAAGCCACAGACAGGAGAAGATATTCGCAAAAGACACATCTGATAAAGGACTGTTACCGGAAACATACACAGAATTCCTCAACAGAAAACAAGCAGCCCGATCAAAAAATGGCCAAAGACCTGACACATGTCAACAAGGTCGTCCAGACGGTGAACGTCCACGAGAAGATGCTCACTGTGCATCACCAGGAAACGCCAACCGCCATGGCAGGACTCCAGGAATCGCCTATCAACGCGGAGGCCAGCTCATGCTGCAGGGCGGCACTGCTGGTGGAGGGCACCGTGGCAACCTGCAGCACGGCAGTTTCTTTCAGAACCAGCGTGCTCTCCAGCAAGGCCCAGCAGCAGCCGTCCTACTTGGTGTCGACCACAGGAGTTGAACACTGGCAGCACATTACTGCAGCAGTATACGTAGTGCCTCGACTGGTGTTGAGGATTGAAGCCACAGCCGAAGGGGCCCCAGCAAACTTCCAGCTGCCAGCAATCCAGCTGCCGGCTGATGACTGGGAAGCAGCTGGGATGGCTGCAGGGTATCCCCACAGGCAAATACGATGCAAGCCTAGAAAGAAAAGAGCATCGAGCCTCGGAAGGAGAGGCGCAGCACTCAAGAGCACAGACTAAGCCAAGAGGACAAACTGAAAGGCCACACTCAACTCCAGCTGCAGGCCGCACTGGACAAGGCAAAACTGGGGACAGTAAAAAGACCAGGAGAGACGAGGGGCAGCAGGGCACAGAGGGCTGCTGCCACAGTGGAGACACGCGTCATCACAGCCCTGTCCAGACCAGAGCAGAGAGTCCCAACTGGGGGCTCCCATCCAGGCTGGCTCTGCTCTCACAGCACTCTGGTGGCATGCTGTGCGCTGCGGCCACAGGCAGACAGCAGCCCTCTACCTTTAGCTCAAAACCACTGTAAAAAGTAGTCTTAAAAAAGCCAACTAGGAGAATGATTTAGTTATGCACTTGACCACCTTATCAAATGAAAAGGGCAACAAATTTGAGTACACAAAAATGTTAAGTTTCTAAAACCCAAAAGTCAAATACAGAAGAATTGCAAAGCAAATTGGGCAAAAAGGTCAATATCATTCATATCAAGGATTTCATATTCATAACGTTCAAAACATGAAAATAGATAATTCAGAGAAAAAAACGAGAGGTGAATAATACCAAGACACTCAGAACCATCAACACTCAGGGAAATGAACATCAAAATAATGTTTTTCTCTCTCAGGTTGGCACAGAAGAAACAAGGGCATCAGGTCTGTCTGAGGGCACCTGGGTGGTGCTCAGCCTGGAGCAGTGGCGGCCAGTGGGGGCAGCCCTCGTATGACTTCTCAGGACATCACTGAGCATCCAGAGGCTTATGTGCTAAGCAGGATCCTGTGAAGACAAGGGTCCGTGCCCCAACATGGCCAGGCCCTGGCAGCACCACACCACGATGAGTCAGCCACTACCGCCCCTGGGAGGCACAGTGAGAAGTGTCACGGTGGGGGTGGCAGCCTGCACAGGAGGCCAGGGACTGTGCAGAGCCCACCAGGGCCTGGAGGCTCAGCAGTCCTCGCCAGCAGGGAAACAGAGCAGCCACAAAGCCACTCCCTGCCAGCAACCTGGCATCACAACTTCCAAGTGAGGCCAATGGGGACAGAGTGCCACAGGACCAGCATCTTCCAAGGCAACCCAAGAGCTTCTCCCACAGGGCTCTGGGGCCACACCCTGCACCTGTGCAGCCTTCTGCTCTCTCTGCCAGGACAGCCCTCACCTGGGGACCTTCTTACGACTCTGCCAACATGGGGCTTTGGAGGAGCGGTTTAGTTGGTGTGTGGATCTGGAACTTTTACTTACCCATGCGTCCACCCTGAGGTGGACTAATCAAAGAGATTCTTGTGGGACCAGCTGCTACTTCAGGCTAAGTATGAAAAAAGAAAACAACTATTAAAATTCCAAATGCCACTTGTGAGGTTTAGAATCTGCTGACGAGGAACCTCTTCCCTCGAGCTCTGCCTCCTCAGTCCTTCCAGGACAGGTTCCTGTCTGACGTGGCTGGGCATTTGCCTCTGGCCCTGGCCCAGGCTGGCAAGGGGCGAGGGATTCCCAGCTCCACTCTCTCTGTCTCACCGGGGCCAGAGGTGGTGAGTGGAAGCAGAACTACACTCCGTGTGGAAGCGTTTCAGGAGAGACAAAGTCAACAAGTCCTGATAATGCTAGGGACTTATCTTGGGAGGAGCCTCCTATGCTGAACCCTGCTCAGTGCCCCCTGTGGCAACATGAGCCAAGCGCTTCAGCTTCCCAGCTTGACCTTCGAGACTGCCCAGGTCACGCAGCTGTGACTGAGACCCTTCACGCTTGGTGTGACCTAGATGCCAGTCCTAGGCACCTGGTCTTGGCACATCTTATTACATGAGCCCAGGCCAGAGACAAAAGGCCAGAAACAATAAGGCTGCACTCCAGCATCTGAGCAGGCCATGCCCTGGGGCCACCCTCCATACTCCCTCAGTGTGTCCGCCACCCTGGGCACTCGAACCTCTCTGAATCCTTTTGCTTCAACTGTTACCAGGCTGTCTCCCAGACAGGGCTCAAGAGCTGATCCACAAGTAAGACCTCTTTCTCGCTAGGTGCAAGATGAGGAAAAACGACTCACCCACCCTAGTCTTAGCTTTTCTCTGTGAAGTTTCAAATTGTACGGCCTGTGCGTGCCTGGCTGTGACCTGTGGAGGGCAGAAGGTAAGGCACAGGAACTAGAGGGGCCGTACGAGTAGCAACTGAATGCTGCTGGATATGAGCTGTGGATCTTTGCCTCACTCCCCATCGCATGCCCAGGCCTGCTGGAGATGCCTTGGTACACAGTGAACCACAGGCACCTGGACACTTGGACCCACTGAGTGGCCACAGTTGGGGAGCCCACAGAGAAGGGAAGGACTGGCTGCAGCACTCAAGGATGACTCCCAGTGGAGCAGTGAAAGGAACCCAATTCAAAGAGGAGGTGGTGTCAGGGCTTCTTCAGCAAACCATGTTAAACTCAGCTGGCAGATGGGTGTAGCAATGGTGGAAGGAGGGTGGGCGCTCCTGACAGGTGAGAGGGAGTGTCCAGAGCTGCCCCATGAGGCCAGAGCATGTCTGCCATGTCCACAGTATGCAGGCTGCAGCTGCAGTTCAGGGAGAGAAGCTACCAATACCCCATGTTTTGGTCTTGTTGGGCGTGGGCGAGGTCACCAACTCCTAGTAAATGGGGAGAAGATGCAGGTGGGAGTAGAGACAGGGTAGGGAACATGCCAGGGGCCATCCAGTGGACAAGTGGCCTGCTCAGCAGGCCAGAGGCCAATGACATCCCTATCCGCTGCCCAAGTCAGGGCTCAAGTAGGGTGGCTGGTCCCTCCAGGGCGGGGTCACCCCTGAGCCAGTGGAGAGGTCATGGGGACACAGGCAACTCTCTGGTGGCTTGGAAGTACCTGGATCACAGCATCTGTAGGGTAGGGCCAGGGAAGATGGTGCCAGGAGGCCCAGGTGTCTGGGGTGTCTCTGGGAACTGCCATCCTGGTCTGGGGCACTGGCTCTGCCTTCAGCTGCGGCAGTCTCAGCTGTCACTAGAACCCAGCCAGAGCATGTTCCTACTGCCTGTTGGGCAGCCAGGCCAAGGCAGAGTGCAGGACCAGATCCCTCCGAATGGTTCTGGGAACAGAGAGCTGAGAGCCCAGGGAGGGGTCCCACATTGGGGCCACCTTCTGGGGAGCAGGTCTTCGAGCACGGAGGCCTCTCTATAGGAAGCTAGGCAGCCCCAGGAAATACGAGACAACTCAACCCATCCAGAGCACAAACAGGTGGCACAGCAGACCAGCACCCCCCAGCCTGCGTGCCCACCTCAGGACCAGCTTCCTGCAGTGCCCACTTGGCCCTATCAAGCACCTGGGAGTCTTGACTCATGGGTGATCCAGCAGACTGACCTCCCTCCCTGTTCCCAGCGTGCTTGGAGCAGGTCTCTGCTGGGCACTCCTGAGGCCAGAGAGCAGGGGAAGTCCCTTCGGCTGGAGCTTCCCGTCCACGGCCTCAGGGGCTCTCCGCCTCTGCGGTGCTTGGTTCCCCACACCCGACTTGCTCTTTGGGCTCCTCCATGTCAGAGTCCTCATTCTACTGCCTCCCCTCACTGATGGGTAGATGAGGCATGTGAGGAGTGTCTGCTTTATATCTGGAAGATGTATTTTACTTCAGGTCACTACCACTGCCGACTGCACAGGAGGAAGTCCTTCTCATTAAGGTGAGGCCTGGATGGAGAAGTCACCTGGCCGCCTCTGCCCCTGGAGAGAGGCATGACTGTGCTGAGGGCAGTTAGAAAGACCTGGCTTCAGGCAGCACTCGAGGGCTCTGCAGAGCCTGCTGCAGCAGGGCTCCCAGAAGTACCTTGCCTGTACCCACTACAGGAGAGCACCCACCGCACCCAGAAACCTCCACACACCCACTCCAGCGCCACAGGGGACTTCAAGGGAGAAAAACTGGTCTTAGACGTTTTCCTTGAAACTTCGTATCTTGCTGGCAAGCCATGGCCCACGTCTGGTTTGCGTTGACAAAGCCTTTTAGGGATGGCCGTGCCCATTCATTTGCACATGGCCTGCGGCTACTGGGGTGCCAGTGGCAGAGCCAAGAAGCTGCAACAGACTGCAAAGCCCTTCACTTTCACCATCTGGTCCTCTCTAGTAAACATCTGCCAACATCTGCCTGGGCACCTGGCTCTGGAGTTCCATTCACTGTATCTTGGCCCTTCAGCTACCCTGTGACACCTGGTGACATGCTGCTCAATGGAGCCTGTCAGTCTTTCAGTGTCCAGCCTGGACTAATTTCCTGGTCTTGAGGAAAACCGGAAGCTGACCCAATAGGAGAAAACCCTTCATTACCCTGTGGGTCTAGGAAGCCTTGGGCATGGGGTCATCTCTGAAGCAGGCACAGATGGAAGCAAGTGTCTAATCTCTGAGGAGCCAAGGTGTGCTGAGGCAGGTGGGCGGCAGATGCCTAGAGCACATGGGGTGCACCACAGGAAGCAGGCATGGACAGAACTGCAGGAGGTGAGCTGGGCAGGGAGGGGCAGCCGTCGCCCACACTAACTGCCAAGGAACTGGAGTCTCTCCTCTCCAGAGCTGCAGGTGGCTCCACGTGCCCTACTAAGCGAAGGCCCCCTTCCTGGAATCCAGGCTCCTCCACAGCAGGTCCAGGTGACTCCCTTGGAAGTGGCGTGATTTCCCACCAACAAGCCCCCAGGACTGTCACACCCACAGAGTATGTAGGACAGTGCCTGCTGATAAGCAGCACCTCAAAGGGCTCAGGAAGCTGCACATGCTGACAAGCACACATCAGAGTGGCACCCTCCCTGTCCCCAGCCTACGGTGTCCTGCCTTCGACCTTCAACCTGACTGTCCCACCAGCTCTAGTGCCCTCTTCCACCTCCTCTGAACTGCCTAGTGCCTGGCTGACTTGGCTGGCTGCGTAGGAGACCCAGTTCTGACTGAGGTGCCGCCCACCTGGCATGACCAAGGGTTCCTGTCCAACCCGCAGCCGTGTCGGTTTCTCAGTCCTCAGATTTCTGACCTGCTTCCCTTCCGGGCTGACAGGGTTCGCTTTTCTCCAGCAGTGTGAAACAGGTGAAGCCCCAGCCCCTGCGGCCGCCCCCTCGGTGACCACAGGCCTGGCCATTCAGACAAGATGCATTCTCAAGTCTTTCAGGACGCAGTTCACTCACCCCGCCTCCCAGGGGCCAGCAAATGGCAACAATCTGACAGAAGTCAGGCTACTGTTCAAAGCATGGCCAATTCACAAGTACCGAGGACAAGGGAAGACAGTAGCATGTGGGCTTAGGACAGGAGAGACAAGGTGGCCTGCTGGACTTACTTTTCTCATTGGGGAAGGAGAAAGGTCAACTTCCATCGACTCCACTCTGTTAAACAGTGAAATGCATTAGTGGAGCCCAGGACTTATCTATAATTTAAAAGACACCAGTTTAAGCACACTTGCATGTACAGACCCCGCGAGTAGGTCTGACCCTTCCGCCCATGATGCCTCGATCCCGCTACCCCTGCACTCCCTCTGGCTGCCCACTGTCTGTCAAATCAGTGCAGCCTCTCCAGGACACAGGGACCTTGGCAGGTTCTTCTCTGCCCTGGCTGCCCACCTCTCAGCTCTCCCAGCTCTTCCTGGACCTGCAGGACTGGTCCACCACCCACTGCCTGGCCCATTTCCCAGCATTAGAGCCCAGTATGTGCTCACCCTTCACCAGGAGAAAGGTGGACAGGAAACATCACTTGGATTTGTTTGGGGGCTGGCCCTCCCCTAGCCCGGCCATCTGACAGCCAGTGACTCCAGAGCAAAAAGACCAACTCTTTTCTGACAGCCTCAGTGGGAGTCCAGGGTAACTCCCATTGGTCCAGCCTGAGTAGAAATTCTCCTAATCTCACTTTGCTCTGGCATGTATTCTCAACACAAGTTTAACTTTCCCACACCATATGCAGAACTCTCTTCCTGGACAGTTCACAGTTCTCCACCTTCCCCAGCTCCAGGGTGCTGGTCCTAGATACCTGCTCTGCATGACTTGCTCGTGGTGACACCTTCCTATGGGACTATGAGGTACAGCCTACCTGACCAGCCTGCTGACTCTGCACCCCACATCGACTGCATGGATATGCCACAGTGACCACCTCTCAGTCACGGTGTGACCTCCTGGAGCTTGTGCCTGCTTTCTCTAGACCCACCAGCTATAACTCCCACAAGAGACCTGTCTGGACAGTGCCCTGACCCCCATAAAGGCCTGGCCATGGGTGCCTCCCTCTGTGCCTTCATTTCTGCTTCCTGGAGCCCAAGGATGGAGGCCTGCCATCCTGACCTGTCCTCCCTGCCCAGGATCTGTAAGTAAAACCTTTGTTCTTGTCTCCTATTGTGACAGTGCACCCTTGGAAGAATGGGGGGCTGCCCCAGGCTAGGTTTTCCCTAAGACACCAGGGGAGCACAGTTGATTCCTGTGCTAGACGAACGGTCAGGCAGGCATAAATGGAGCATGGATCAGCCAAGTGTCACAAAGGTGTGTGCCAGCGTAAACAAATTCTCCTGGAAGGACCCTGGTCAAGGTCAGAGGAGAGTCAGCTCCTTGATTCCCAGGGGGGCCCAGAGTCTGCCTGCTTTCACACCACCCCACAGCCACACACCTGTCAGGGGCTGAGGAGTGAGGTGGCAGCAGCTGGCATCCACGTGGCTTTGCTGGAGGGGTGACAAACGCATTCAGGTTAGTGCGTGTTAGTGTGGTCGGCAGCATGCATTTTCTGACTGCCCCCAGCGTTGTTACTCACTTGAAATGGAATTCTTTGTTGTGCTGAAAGCTGTGTGCTGTGACGATCTCATACTGAACAGATGGAGAAAAGGTACTGAATTAAATGACAAAAATGCACTCCTACTAATTCAACCCTGCTAAGAGTGTGAGAAGACTTTGAAACAGCACTTGGTGCTTGCAAAAGGGCTCTGGACAAATCTAACAGCTCCCACACACTGCTGGTCTGCCTGTCCAGCTGCCCCTATCCTGGAAGCAGGAGGAAATCAAGCTCCAGCCATGCATGTAACAGACTCCTGCTGCTGCAACTGTGTGACGAACAGCCACTGGAAGGTAGGTGCCAATCATGATCATGACAGACAGCAGGAGCCATGAACACACCAGGCTTCAGAGGCTAGTAGAGAAATGTGGGAAAGTTAATGGGTTGCTTTTTCTGGTCCAGCCAAGCCCTGGATTTCTGACAGGCACTGCTTGAGGCCCGACACCTGGCCCTCCAGTTCAGGCCCACTGTGTGCTACACTTTCTACCCAGGCAGGCTGTGCACCCCAGGCTGGCCTGTCTGCCCCCCTGAGCCTGGCAGATGTACTGGGCATGTGTGTGATGTGCACCCCAGGCTGGTCTGTCTGCCCCCTGAACCTGGCGGATGTACTGGGCATGTGTGTGATGTGCACCCTAGGCTGGCCTGTCTGCCCCCTGAGCCTGGTGGATGTCCTGAGCACGGGTTTCCACAGACAGAGGAGGTACACCCAGCGCAGACAAGAAGCACCATGGCCTAGGCACCCTACTCAATGTTCTGGACTGCTGTGCCCACAACAAGTTCTGTTGGGCTGAATGAGCCAGGACAGGCAATTGTGCAACAGTGACACAGCTTCTGCTCAAGGGTGGCCTCCCAGGGCCCTCCCAGGCACCTGTGCCCAACCCCTGCCTGACATGTAAGCTCATTCCCTGTGCCGCCCTGAAGCAGAGCTCAGGGCACAGGCCTGATTCACAGGAGAACTGCCGAACCCCAGGACTGAAGAATGCACCAGGCACTCCCTGAACTGCTAAGTGAGCAAGCCCCTACCGGCTGCCTCAGGAATCGCTGGGTGCCTCCAGAGCCCTGCTTTTTTTGTTACTTTTTATTCCACTTTCTTCTTTTTGTCTCCCTATTTTTCCTCTAGCTTTTGCATGGATTTTTTTTACCTTGACAGAAGTTTCTAGTAAATGAAATGCTCTCTCCTTGGCTCCCTCTTTCTCGGTCTCAGAGGTCAGAGGCGGCTGGCTGCCCACTGCTCCTAGGGAGGGCCTTACCTTTGCAGCTGCTCCACCTGCAGTGCTGACTTCCTGAGGGACTCTTCCAACTGAGAGATCTAGACACAATGAGAGGACTTCTGTTCTCAGCCAGACGCGCCAGCAACCCTGTGAAGAACCCATCTGGCTGCTTCTTAAGTAAGCATGACACCATCCACATTAGCTAGCAAGACTTGGGTCACCAGCACAGCTGAGCCAGGCGCACACTAGACTCAGCAAAGCCCTGGACACCACTAGTGCTGAGGGAGTGGGCAGAGACCAGGAGCGCCCCCACTGTGGGGTTCCTCCTGGGGACTCAGTCCACGTTAGGTGTACCTTCTACACACAGGTTATTAAATGGCTCGGAAAGCAAAATGTCAAGATCTGGACCTGTCACCTGCCAAACTACAGAAAGAGACTTAATGATCAGGTCCCAAGGTCATGTCTGTGCAGGTGGCTGACAGCACCTGTCCTCTAGGTGTGTAAGAGGACTGAGAAGGTAAGTCCCTTGGTTATGTGTGTGCAGGTGGCTGACAGCACCTGTCCTCTAGGTGTGTAAGAGGACTGAGAAGGTAAGTCCCTTGGTCATGTCTGTGCAGGTGGCTGACAGCACCTGTCCTCTAGGTGTGTGGGAGGACTGAGAAGGTAAGTCCCTTGGTTATGTCTGTGCAGGTGGTAATGATCAGGAGGAGATAGCGACAATATTATGTTGCCTGATAACTCATCTTCACGGTCATGAAATTTGAATCAAATATTAAAGGTGCTCCAGTGGCAACAGGTCATTTGATTTACCTTTGCTCTATAGAAGGCTAACAATCTCTTCCTGTGTTTTTCTTGAAATTCTGAAACCTGAGGAGACAATAAGCTCAATGTAGGTGCTGCTCAGGCTCACCCTACACTTCCCGAGGACACACTCAGCTGCAAAGGACTGCAAGTGTGGGGACCAACACACTCCGACTTGCCCTTCCCCAGCAGACCCCCTTCTTTACCCACAGGCAGGCTCCACTTGGTAGGGAGGCTCCTGCCTGCTGCCCATGGCCAGCTGCTATCCAGAATGGATGCTTGGCACAGATGTCCCTCCATAGGGAAGGCCAGCAGGAGGCCAAATGCAAACACAGATGAGCCTGTTCCCTGCCAAGGGCTGTGTCTCCCTGGTGATGTTCCTGTTGCTCTCATGTGGAAAGGCACAAGACCCCACTGACTGGACCTCAGCATGTCGTCACTCTGACAAGGGGACTAGCTGGAGGGACGGCCTCCTGGCCAACCAGGATAGCCAGAGGAGAACCTGAACTTAGTACGTGGACTGGGGTGGGTGGGTAGAAGAGCAGGAGCAGAAGCCCAGGGAGCCTGTGGCTGTCTGGACTGGAGGCAGCTCCAACTGGAGCCAACACTGCTGTTTCACAGGCTTCCGAGCACCCATGTGGGAGATGAACAGTGCTCTGCGACACTGAGGAGTGAAGCTGTGACCTGCAAGCAAGGCTTCAGACCACGGGTCACACCCGACACATGCACCCGCTACCATGTGCCCAAGTTCTACCACCATCTGGCGCACCTCCCCAGGGAACATGGCTGCCTGGGGGCTGAAGTGGGGTCAAGTCGGCTTCCTGTAAATCTCTCATGTCACCAACCTCGACCATCTGCTGGTGACAACAGATACACTGGAGTGCTCTGCATCTCCCATGATCCTTAATTTGGTATAAACAGGATCCAACTCTGCTGTGAACAGATACTGCCCTGACACTGCGCCTGCGTCCTAGGGACAAGCTGTGCTGGGAGCCACCTCCAGGTCAGTGGGGTCAGCATCCTCCTCAAAGCCTCTGAGCTTAGGACTCAGGATCTAAGAGAGCCCATGGCTCTAGAAGACCAACTGCAGAAGACGACCAGGTGCTGCCCACCAAGGCTGGTGAGGAGTCCTCATGATGCCGCAGGCCATGACCCTGAGGGCCATCCGTGACTGCGCTGGGAGGTCTCTAGTTCTCTGGTGGAGGTGCCTACCTGTATCAAACACTCCCCACAGCCCAGCTCCTGCAGCTTGTCTCATGAAGCCACTCCAACCCTGCAGGGTGGGCCCCGCTCCTCTGGCTGCCCAGGCTCACGGGGCAGGGGGCTCCGTGGCAGACACACCTGCCTGACTGTGGAGGGCCTACTGGTGTCATGTCCACACTGGCAAGACTTGACCACAGGAGATTTGTTTCTCCTGTCTTCTCTGCCTCAGACTTGTTCAGGGAAGGCCAGATAGAGCCCTCCGGGCTCTAGTCCTGACTGGGGCCAGTGGAGCTGGGAATTCCTGGCAGCAGACTGATGACCACACACAGCTGCCTGTCTCCCATCCATCCACAACAGGTCCTGCGCCTGCACAGGACGGAGCTTCATGTGATGACCTAAACCACACAGTGCTGTTAGCTTTGGGGAACCCTTAGGGACCAAGTGTGTGGGCTCGGGGCAGCGGGCACTGGGGCAGAGGAATGCTGCTCCTGCTTTGTCATGGTTGTTTCCAGGAAAGGACTGGGGAGGGCAAGGCCTCAGTGGTTGACCTGCCCTGTGTAAGGCACATGCTGATGGGGTGACAGGACCACAGGGAGGGTGTCCCTGGGTCCCAGAAAGCTCACTGAAGGGAGGAGACAAGCACAGGCCTCAGAGAGGCTGGTGAGCTGTAAAGGGACTGTGGTGTGGAGTCCAGGGAGTCTCTAGAGCAGATGGGGTAGACTGGACCCCAGGCATCCAGGCCACCAATCTGTATCCCTCTGAGGCCTCACCCAGGCCTGCAATCTCACATCGTCCCCAGGGTTTCTGTAGTCCTGACCGTGGAAGGATATTGAGCTCCACAGACTAGAGATGCTAAGAAAGAAACTGAGGGCTGGGCTGTGGCTCAGCGGTAGAGCGCTCACCTGGCACATGCGAGGCCCTGGGTGCAATCCTCAGCACCACATAAAAATAAATAAAAATAAAGATATTGTGTCCAACTACAACTAAAAAATAAATATTAAAAAAAAATAAGAAAGGGGCTGGGGATGTGGCTCAAGTGGTAGCATGCTGGCCTGGCATGCATGAGGCCCGGGTTTGATCCTCAGCACCACATACAAACAAAGATGTTGTGTCCGCTGAAAACTGAAAAATAAATAAATAAATATTAAAAAAAAAAAAAAGAAAGAAACTGAGAGTCTCATTTTGAAGAGAATATGCCTTCTGGGTTGGATGGTACTGGGTCAACCCCAGGGCTGAGGAGGCGCCACACTGGACCAGCCTGCTCAGAGCGCTGCCCAGGGCTCACACACCCCCACACGACAGCACACAGCCTGGCGAGAGACTGCAGGAGACCGAAGGCCATGAGGTAGAACAGGCCGCAGGAAGAGCAGCATCCCCAGAGGCACCTCAAGGTCCTGGGCACGGGTGCTGGGTGTTTCTGGGTCGAGAGCAGTGGCTGCTGGGTCAACACATGCCCAGGCTGACTGGCTGGCTGTTCAGCAAGAGGCACGTGTGCCTGGGCTGCAGAGCCAGAGCTGGTAGGCCCTCCTCAGGCAGAGGCCGCCACGGGAGGAGGAGGTTGGGAAGGCAGGGGGCCCAAGGGCCTCTGGAGGGTCCTGGCCCAGGTGATCCCTTGATGCTGTCCTGGTGCAGGTCCCAGGACCTCAGCGATGGCGCTCGGTTTGGTCTCCAGCCAGCTTAGCAGTCTAAAGTTGCTGAGGACCCAGAGAGCTTTGTGAGGGTTTACCTGTCAATATTCACCCTACTAGAAATGGAGGCTGACAGAAATCTAGGAATACTGTTTGGAGGCAGTAAGCCCGTTACGTCACGTAAATAACCACTGCACCATCGGTCTCTGGAGAACTCCACCCTACGCTTACAAGAAATGTGAGTGCAGAGGTCAGCACAGCCACAGCTCAGCTATGAGGCAGCCACTCAGAGGTGGGGGGAGGTCACCGGGCCAGCCTCTGCCACCCAGGCTGGAGCCGCAGGCCTCCATGGCTGGCCTGAAGCCCATGAGGCACAGGGCAGAGTGGAGCCAGGTGGGCATCCCAGGCAGCTCTGGTCCACTGTCTTCTCTCCTGAGAGGCACTGGCCCCTGTGGAGGCTGCTCGGGGAAGTGCCCAGGAACCATACTGCCTGTGGTCCTGAGTCTGTGAGGACCTTCTATTTCACCAACTCACATAACTTCTGGCCTGCAGGGACTCAGCCTGAGTGTGGGGCCTGCAGGATGGAGCGGAACAGGTGGGCAGGAGTGTCCTGCTCTAGGCGTCCAGGTCATGCTCACCTTGCATTCTGGGGCCTGTCTACCTGTGACTCAGCTTTTGTGTGTCCCTCCCTGGAGGACATGACTTTGGCACAATTTGAGAGGGGAGTCGCATTGGAACAGCTCTGTCCTGTGGGAAGTTCAGGCATCATTTTGGAATGGGTTCCTGGAGAGGGAGAGGTGGTGTGGAGGCCTGGCTGGCCACAGCCTGAACACAGGGCTAACAGCCAAGGAGGACGCTGCTGAGGTCTACTGAGGTGGCTGCCTGCTCTCCTTGGCCTCCTGCACTGCTGGAGGCAGTTCCTGGCTGTCCTGCACTCAACCTGGCCCCAGGTGGGGTAGACAATGTCGGTGTGCACCATATCTTTCACAGAACGGGTGCAGGAGGGATGAGCTGGGGCAGAGGATGACCCTCCTTCCTGGATAGTTCCCCTGCAGACAGAAGACTGCAAGCTGTTCAGTGACATCCAGGGCTGGCAGAGAGGACAATGACACACATTAGTCCACACTGAGGTAGGAGGGCATGGACTGAAGCACAGTGTGTGTTGGTGGGAGGAGGGTCTGGAATAAACAGGTGGAGGAGCTCCCGGGAGGCACTCCTCAGAGGAGCTAGAGAAGGGGTGTCTGGAAGGGAGGGGCCCTGGAGCCAAATGCCACCAAGACTCAGACGAGGTGGGGACTTGGGTCCTGGGTGAGCATCAGCAAAGGACAGTTTCAAGAAGAAACCTACTGCCTGAACCCAGAGAACCCAGCCCAGGAGCTTCTCAGGACACAACAGAGGTGGGGAGTCTCAGTGTGCCACCTAAACACAAACAGCAGCAAAATGGATCAAACACTGTGTCAAAATCTAAAGTTTTGTGCTGGAAAGGCTGCACCTCCAACACGGTGAAAGGCATCACAGATGTAAGTACCTGCTGCCCTACCAGGGACTGGCCCTGTCTCGGAGGTGAGCAGCACCACGGCTCACCTGGGCGGTCTCCTGGGAGTACTTCCTGCAGAGTCCGTCAATGCCCATGAAGAAAGCCTGTATGTCCGAGTCGGTCTGAAAGAGAAAGCAAAAGACTGTAGGCTTACTGCTTCTAGAATTAACCACAGATGACCATCCCTGGCCTCCAGGTGCACAAGGAAGGTGGCTGCCCCTCTAGGACTGTGCAGGGCAGTGGGAAGGACTCAAGTCAGAGCCAACTGGCAACCCCTGAGCCTCAGGGCCACACTCCTTATATGCCCAGGGAGAATATGCTCCAAGACAAGGGGAAGAAAAGGAGGGGAACAGGAGGTTGTGGCTCAGCAGTAGAGTGCTTGCCTAGCATGTGTGAGGCCCTGGGTTTGATCCTCAGCACCACATAAAAATAAATAAATAAAATATAGATGATATTGTGCCCAACTACAACTAAAAACAAGTTAAACTGGTGTCTTCTGTAGACAGGACCAAAGGCATCATTTCAGGCCATCCCCAGCAGGGTTTGGACTCCTTCACCTACAGGACCGCAGGGAGAGCCTTCCCCTCTCAGGGAGCCGGCCTAGGCTGGAGCCATCGTTCCAGCCCACTTCCACATCCAGGGGCACAGCACAATCCAACAACCCTGCACAAGGCTGATCTGGGCCCAAGAAAGGAAGCTGTGCTGAGGTTTTAGAAACAGGATCCTAACTGAACTCTGATTACCCAGATAGAAAATCCAGTTAAGTTAGTAGAACAAATGAAAATTTTAGTACCACACATGACTAAAAATCTCAAATTAAAAGTACTACTGTGATTAATACTTGAATTCCACAGATTTCAACTTACATGTTTTGAGAGCAAAACTGTACGGCAAGGAACTTTACAAATCAAGCATTCATCCTTTTTACCTATAAAATAAAACAGACTTTATTGCATTACATTGCAGTGCTTCTAAAGACATACAAATGCGGACATGCTAATGCTCCTTTAAGAGACTTGCAGCACCACAAGTCCAGACTCGGGTGAGGGTAGCTGTGGACAACTAAACACTTTACACAACCATCCCTTTCCTCCTGCTTTGCAAATACGCCAACACAGAGCCCATTAAGAGAGAACACTTAAGTTAAATCCACCACAGTTGCTCCTTGCAACTAGATCATACAGTGATGTCCTAATTTAAAATTCCAACTATTTATAATGAAAATGACTCCTACAACCCACCCAAAAGATGAAATGAGTTTTGTTCTTCCCCACTGGGCTTCCCCACATGACATCACATGAGGCCTCCACCCCATGGAGGGCCACGTCCCCACTCACTGGGCACCATCTCACTGCTGTGAGCCGGTCCTAGGGCCTGAAGAGGAAAGGTTAGCATGCCTCGCCTGCCCACACCCAGCTCACCCAGCTGCCCAGCTCCAGCTCCAACCCAGCCCTGGTTCACCACCTCCTCTCCGTGACACTCACTGTCATTCTGGAAAGTGGGGCTCCAGTAGCTGGCCCTCAGCACTGGCTCTCCATGGAGAGACCCATGCCCAGGTCAGCATGTTGCCTGGTCACACCTTGGACCCCCACAGCACTCAGCATCATTAAGAAGTCAGCCCCTCCCAAGCATGGTGGAAAACCCCACCGGCCACCTCCTCAGACCCTCTGGTTTCAGTTCTCCACTGGTCAGCATGGAGCCTGGGGCTGACAGCCATCACCAGTTCACAAGCGCCCTGCCCTTCTAGGGAGCACACTCCACCCAACTGGACGAGCCCAGCTGGTCAGTGTAGCTGGGAACGGGGCACTCCACTGGAAAGGTGGTGCGGCAGATCTGCAGACTCCAGTCTCCTGGGTCCGCCACACTGTGCTGCAATCCATCTGCTTTTCTTGTGGTTTTAAACAGCGTCTGTGGGGATGTTCAATGAGGGGCAAAAGCAGACCCCACTTGCAACCCACTGTTTCCCTGCCTTCTGCTCTGGACTCACCAGCAGAAACTCCGAGCTCACTGCCTCTTTCCTCTCCATCTTGCAAGTCTGTGTGGTCATCACTCTGCCCCAGTTCCCTGCACTGAAGGGGGCAGGGTGTGCATTAAATGGTCCCTTCCCCAGCCTCAGGAATGGCCTCCTTCCCTCTCTTTTCACACTCAAGGCACCCCCTCCTAAGAACATCCACCTTCGACAGCATGCCCCTCCCCACTTTCTTTCTCTGCAGATTCTGGAGTTAGGAAATTCCTCTTGTGCAACCCCCAAACCAGAAGCTGCTCAATTAAGATTACAGAGCTGTCTCATAAAAACCCAAGTGTTCTGGAGTGGGAGGAGGGCTGAGGCTCAACAGTGGAAATCATTCACAGCTCAGACAAAGTGGCTGATATCTGATACACAGGGCTTCTGAGGCAACTAAAAAGAAGCAGTCCAAGAAGAGGACCCTGATGAGCAATCAGCAAAAGTGCAAATAGCCGGTAAGCGCATAGAAAGAAAATCCAAGCCACTAATGAACTGCGAAAGCCAGCATGACATGTCATGACATGTGACAGGCACCCACATGTCATTACTGGGGATCTATACGGATACACCTTCTCTAGAGGGCAGCTGGCCTACCTTAAAATGTACATACCAAGCTGGAAATTCCACTAGGATGTATATATTTCAAAGGAAAAAATCAAGTAGGTGAGCAAGTAGTGTGTAGCAACAACATTTCAGGAGATCTAAATTTCTAGTAGAGAATCAAATAACTCAGGGCACAGTGACTAAAGATCTTTTAAAACCTTAAAAATGATGATACAAACTTATTTTAAAGGGGAAGATGCCCTAGTAATTAATGAAAGCAAATTACTAAATGCCATACACACATGTATCACTCTTTATTTAAAATTTTGCATCCATAGGAAAAAGTCTGGGAGGAGGTACACCAAGAGCTTAGAGGGCTTATGAGCAGTGGATCGTGGACAGCCATCTCTTTTCACCTTTTATTGTGTGTCCCTGAACTTGTTGTGCCCCCAGCACTGTGTCTATGACCTCAGCCAACTGGAACCTGCTTTAGCCTCAGGCTCCGAGAGCCAGAAGTCCCTGGGAATTTCCCTATGTCCTAGGACCTCTACCAAGCAACTGCTAACAGGGTACTGTGGCCTTAAGAGTTGACACTGAGCCCTGTCTCTGTACCTCCCAACACCACAAAGGCAAGTGTCTTTGTCATTCTAATGTCACCTTAGATCATCAATGATGGATGCCACAAGTCCAGCAGATACATCCAAACACTGATATTTGTCTTCACTGGGAAGTCCAGTTCATTGACACCTCTACTTTCTACCCGTCCCCCCCCCCCAACAACCTTTGGAGGAAGCAGGCAGCTGAGGGTGTGTTTGTGAAGGGTATATCATTTCCCCAGCCCCCAGCTTCCCATCTGCCATGAGGTGGGCCACTTTGTGCTTCCAAGTGCTCCCTGACATGATGTTCCTCTTTACCATAGGCCCAGATACAATGGGAGACAGATGATCATGAACTGAAACCTCTAAAACCATTAGTCAAAGTTAACATTTTATCCTTTCAAGTATGTCTGGCATATTGTCACAGCAATGGAAAACTAACACAGAAAACTGGTACCAAGAAGTAGGGTTGTTGCTGTGACTGTACGGAAGTCTTTGTAGGTGGTTTGTGAGGAGATTCAGAAAAGTCTGAAAATGCAGGCTAGAAAAAACTTAGAATGCCATAAGCACAACTTAATGGGCAACTAGTAGGATCTCAGAAGATCAGAATGCTGATAGGAATAGATAGTAAAGACTATGCTCATGAAGTTTTGGCTGGAAATGAGGATTCTACTGGAACTGAACTAGAGGCCACCCATGCATTCTGGCAAAGAACTTGTCTACATTTTGCTCATGGCCTGAGACTGTGTGTGAAGCTGAGTTTAAAGGTGATGGACTAATTAATCTGGTGGAAGAAATTTCAAGGCAGCATTCAGGCTGTGGAATAGGCATTGCTGGCTTCTTTTAGTCAAATTTATAGTAAGAATTGGAAGCAAAAAGCTGAGTGGAAAGATCTGAAAAACTTGCAATTTGGCCAGAAAAGGAGCAAACATAAAGTTGCAGGCAAGAAGCGTACAATTGCTAAAGGGCTTAGCACCAACAAAAAGAAACCAAATGCTTTACACTAGGACAATAGGCAAGATGCCTGAGGACATCTCAAGAACTGGCCAGACCCTACCTATAGTAACCCAAGAGTATGAGAAGAATAAAACTTGTTTGAAAGACTTTTTTTTTTTTTGTGAGTGCCTGAATGCCCTGCCGCCCCCCCCCCCCCCCAGGTAGGAAGTTGTTTCCCTGGGATTTGTTTAACTGTGTTCAGCCATTCAAGCACTCAAAGGCTACTGCAGCCACAATCTGAGGGGGCCCAGCTGCTGTTCAAACAGTCCCTGTCTTTGTTCACGAGTTGCTGGTTTTGCAGGCATGCAGAATGTAGGAGTTGTGGGGTTGCAAAAGTTTCTACTCAGGTTTTAGGCAGTGAGGCAGGCTTACAATGCCTGAAGGCAGTCTCAGAAAAGGTAGTATGTGGAGCTTTAAGAATAAAGCTAAAGATGCTATGGAGAGCCCAGAAAGAGATTCCAGAAATAGACCATCTCCAGAGCAAAGCCACAGATAAGGAGCAGAGCCAGTGCAAAAGAATGGCCATGTAGGATGGATGCAGCTAGCAAGGCCACAGGGGCAGGGCTGCCCAACACCTTTGGGGCCCACATCCCATTACCACACGGACATATGCTGGACATGGAGCTACTGGATTTAATGTTTGCCCTGTTATGTTTTGGTCTTGTTTTGTTCTGATCCTTCCTTGGCATTCTCCTATTCCTTTCTTTTGGAATGGGAATGATTATCCTGTGTCATTGCTTGTTGGAATAATGCTTTTGATTTTCACAGGGCTTATAGCTAAGAGTCTCAGAGGAGCCTCTGGACTGGACTTTGGAGTAATGACGGAACTGTTGACTATGGGAATTCTTGGAGATGGACTGAATGCATTTTGTATTGTGAGGAGGACATGAGCCTTTGGGGACTAGAAGCAAAATGTTAGAGTTGGACCTGGAATATTCGCCAAAGGCTCATGTGTTGAAGGTTTGGGAGGTGGTGAAAACTTTAGGACTTGGGCCTTAGGTGGAGGAAGTAGGTAACTGGGAGCATGCCCCTGAAGGGTATATCTTGTCCCCAGTCTGTTTCCTAAAACCAAGGGTGAGCTTCTTTTCTGTACCATGTGCTCCTCACCATGATATTGTCTCACCACAGACTCAGAAACAAAAGAGTCAGGTGACCATAGACTGAAACCTCCTCTTTTTGTTTTACTCAGGATCACAACAAAGGAAAGCTAACCAACACAGCTCCCAGAATACGCTCCAGGCTAATTCCAGATCCACATGTACAACTGCCTCCGTTTCCTCCCAGGACAGTGCTCACATATGAAGTTGTGAGCCTCATTCCACCCAGCTGGTCCCTTCTCCAGAGTTCAGCAGGGAAGCCCCTGCTTAGTTCCCTGCCTTGCTTAACTCAAGTCTGCTGAAAATCCACTTAATCTCTTCCAAACCCATCACTTCTCTCCATCTCACAGTCCCATCCTATCCTCAATCACTCTCACATGTTCCATTGTACAGTTTTTCCTGAAAAATCTTCTCACTCCAAAATACTTTTCCCCAAGCTGCCACAGAAACTTTGGATTTAAATACATACCTGAAATTCAGCAACTCTACTCTTGGTCCTACCTACACCCAACAGAAATCAAACATGAGCAAGAGTGTTCACAGTAGTACCATCTGCCAGACAAATCTGGAGGCAACCTACATGGCCATCAGTCCATCCGTTGAGTAAGGTGTGGTGTACCATACAGCAAGGAGAGCAGATGAACCACAACACGCAAACTGAGAGGAATCTTGCAAGGAAAGCATGCATGCTGTATGACCCCACTGGTGGTATTCCAGCCTACGGTCATCCAGGAGGGAGTCAGGCAGCAGTGCCCAAGGGCCTTCCAGGGTTGGTGCTGGACTATATCCCTGACCTTGACCCCATTTCTCAGGTTGTGCTGCTTTGCGAATTTTCACAATTGCTCTTTTTCCTTGTATAAACTCTACCTCATCAAAAAAAAACATTCTCAGAAAGAATTTAGCTCGTCCCTGGTTGTGTAACCACCTAGCCTGCTCCAAACCAGGAGTTCCCGTCCCCTGCGGGGTTTCCTCCTTCCGCGGGGGCTTTGTAGTTCCCATACTCCGGGTTCTGCCCTTGGAACCTCCACCCCATACTCCTCACTCCATCCGGTCCCTCAGGGACTTCTGCTCCTGGGGACCCCCGCCCCACACTCCCCCGCCCTGCCCCTCAGGCACGCCCGGCCCCACCGAGACCTTTGCCGAGGCAGGCGTCACAGTACACGTGCCCACAGCTGGTCAGGCTGAAGGACGATGTCCTTCTAGGCGACTGGAAGCAGTAGTTACAGAACACCCAGCTGGCCATGCTGCTGCAACTGCACAGCTGGTGGCGAGGCCCAGAACAGCGCGAGGTCCTCGAGGTTGGGATATGCTTCCAGGCCGGCAGGCAGCTCTGCGCCTGCGCACACATGGCCCTGCGCCTGCGCACCCAGCGCGTCCCGCCCAAACCCCAAACCCACGCTAGGGTGTACCTACAGCGTGGGTCGGGAGGCAGGTAGCTCTGCGCCTGCGCACACACACGCCCTCGCGCCTGCGCACCCAGCGCGTCCCGCCAAAACCCACGCTGCGGCCCTCTTCACTGTTTCGATCCTCGCCTCCTTGGCCAAGCCCATGAGGAGGAAAGTTTTTGCTTTGTTTCTTGGTTATTGTTTTGTAGTTGTAGATGGACAGCATGGCTTTACTTGTTTATTTTGTGCAGCGCTGAGGCTCGAACCCGGGCCTCGCTCGTGCTGGCGAGCGCTCTGCCACTGAGCCCCGGCCCAGGAGCAAGGGTTTTGAGGAGGAAAGAAAGCGTTTTATTGAGCTGTCCCAAGGCTGGTGCTCCCTGCCCGCGGCGCAGGCTCGGGTCTACTACCCAGCGCCTGCGCCCGTCCGCGGTCGGGTTTCTTCCTTCCGTGGGTGCTGGGGCTCTTCCGGGCAGCGAAGGACAGGTGGCTTAGGCTGGGAGGGGACATGTGCGTCTCGCTTTCCTGGAAACCCCTCGGTTTCAGAATGAGCCCCTGCGTCCTCCCGGGGTGGCCCCCAGTGTGCGCCAACGGGGCCTGGGTGCTCGGTTTCTGGCCATCAGCCTGTCCCATTGCGGGGTAAGCAGCAAGGGGCGTGGTCTCCATGGCCACCATGACTGGAGGATAGCCATAGGTGGATGGCCAGAAGATGGGGCAGAGGGTGGTATAGCCTTGTCTCCGTGCGCCCTGGGAACAAGTGGACAGGGTGACAACCACAGAGACTGGCCAGAAGGCAGAGCACACGTGAGCTCCATGCCCACTGGGACCTGGGGTGGATGGTCATGGCGGTGGCACACTGGGCCAGCCCTCCATGCCCACAGTGAGAGAGTGGATGAGGAAGAGTGGATGGCCAAGTTGGGGACGGGGGGCTCTGCATCCCGTTGAGGGTGGTACATGGGGGGTGGATACCAGGCTGATCAGGGGCCAGAATTAGCTATACCCATCTGGATGGAGGCTCTCTCGCCCAGTGAGGAGGTCCATGGGAACAGGATAGAGGAGAGTGTGGCTGCGGAGTGTCTAATCAAGACCTCCGGAGACCAAGCAGGAAGCAGATCTGATTTTATTGCACCTGTATATATACTCAGGCAGTAGCTAAGCAGATTACAAGCAGCCACCAGTGCAATTTCTGCTAACTGTCCTTGCAGCAACCAATAAGGAGTGGGCCATAGAGCAAGTGCAGGGACTGCAACACACGGCCTCACGCACAGGGCTATCCCTATGGGGTAACCAGCCTGGGTCTCACGTTCCTAGCTCAAGGGGAATGGCCTGCCACTCAGACGCCCTTAAGGTATGCCATGTTTGCAGTACTCCATGTACCTGTTCCCACACCCATCCTAATGGGAAGGGGCAGGAGATTAGGGGACCAGAGAGACTGAGGGAGCTACAGGGTCCTAGCCTTGAAATGGTGGGAGACCTGGAGATTACCAGGACAAAGAGGAAGGAAAGTGAGTCAGGCCAGGGGACCAGGAGGACTGAGTGAACCAGGATCTGGGAGTGACAGGCCCACTGTCTGGGCTGGGGACAGAAGCAGATTGGGATGGGGCAGAAGCTCAGCTTGCCTCCAGCATATGCATATGAAGGGGCTTGAGAAGATTGTTTCCCTTTTAAAATAGTAGTTGGGGGAAGGGACTCAACTGTATTTGCAATTTCTATTTTAAATATTTTTAGTTGTATTTGGACAAAATATCTTTTTTTTTATTTTTTAGTTGTAGATGGACACAATATATTTGCTTATTTATTTTTATGTGGTGCTGAGATTTGAACCCAGTGCCTCATGCATGCAAGGCAAGTGATCTACCACTGAGCTATAACCCAAGTCCCACAATATCTTTATTTCATATATTTATTTTATGTGGTGCTGAGGATAGAACCCAGGGCCTTGCATGTGCTAGGTTAGCCCTCTACCCCTGAGCCACAACCACTGCCCCACAAAAGTAATTTTTTAAAAATTTTGAGTTGTTGATAGACTTTTTTTTTTTTAACTATATATGCAGTGCTGAGAATTAAACCCATATCCCAGTCTCAGTGTCTCAGACATGCTAAGCCAGCACTCTCCGCTGAGCTGCAGGCCCAGCCCCCAAACATTACTTTTAAAATAAGAGGTCCATTCCTTGACTAATGCTGGACCTGCCTTAGTTTGTGCTGTCTGCAAGAACTGGTGGAGACCTAGTGAGAAAACATGGCTCAGGAAAATTGCCTTGTTTGTGTGGGGAAGGTGCCTCTCAGGGAGTTAGGAACTAGCAGAATGGAAGGAAAGGGTGACTATTTCTTGGATGTGGCCTGGGGACAGGGTGTATTTGCTCTCGGTAGTACTGTAGCTGTGAGCCTCAAGTGACCACTAAGTGCTTGGAAGGTGGCTGGTCCAAATCAGCGATACTAAGAGTGCAGCCTATAACCTGGTTGTATGGTTGAAAGACGATAAAATATCTCATTAGTAACTATGTTGAGTATGTTTTAAAATGGTAATATTTTTTATATATTGGATTAAATATATGTCACTAGAGTTGATGTTACTTTTCTTAAACACCCTTTTTATTGTGGTGACCAGAAAACTTAAAGTCACATATGTAGCAGACATTGTAATCCTACTAGAGAGTGCTGATTTAAACCAAGTTTAAAAAAATAAGATAATGTGCTTACTTTATAAAATTCAGAAGCTACATTGTTAAAGAAATATTTGATCAATGTTGCAATCTATAACATTAATTTCAACCACTGGTATCTTTGAAATTATAAGTAATACATATTATCTCAGTAGGTAGAGTGTTTGCCTCACATGCACAAAGCCCTGGGTCCAATCCCCATTCAAGCCCCAGCACCATAAAAAAAAAAAAAGTTATACATATTTATGCATGTATTTGGTTTATTCATTCAAACATTATGCAGATTATTTGCCTTTACCTGTAATGTTTTACACAAGCTTCTTAGCTATAAAAAAGTCTTTAAGATACTTCATTTGGAAAACTCCAACTGAGATGAAGATCAACGTTTGTGCAAAAGCCCACCATAAAACATTGCTGTTTGTATCTTCACTGGTCTTTCGAAAAATTTCTTCACGGTCCTATGCATAAGAGAGATGGATGGATTTAGTTTCTTAAAGAACTTAATGTGTGATTTGGAGGGGAAGGTTGCTGTATGTGTTCAAGATATTTGATATTACCCAGTTAATATATTATACTAAGGTGTACTGTAATTTCCTGAGCTTGAATCTGTTGTTTAACTGAGTATAAAAGAGTAAAAATCAACCTTATAAAACACACTGCATTTTGGAGTGAAATACACCAAATACGAACTGTATGAAATACGACTTCATACATTTTATTTGCTACCATCAAGCAGAGCAAACACTGCCTACCCAATTGGGGTGATTCCCCTGTTGGAGTTCTTCCTTTGTGCCACATGCTTGCCTTACTTAAGTTCAGTCCAGTCCTTATTTTCCAGATCATGACACCCAAGCTTAGTGAGGACACAAGGTGGTGAGTGGTAGAGCAGATTTGAGCCCACTGAACCCAGTGACTCAGGAAGCAGGGTCGAATGACAGACTGATCCAGAAAGGGGGCCCACTTGGCCCTACAGACATATGGAGTGTGTTGGGAGCATTGTTCATTCCCTCCGTAAGTTCCCACCTTCTGCTGCGGGTGCTTTGCTGGTACAGGGATAGGAAGAGAGCAGTGCCTTTCCCAGCAGAGCCCAGCCAGCACCTCTCTCGGCACTGCCTGCCCACGTGGTTCTACTCAGGACACCAGGAAACAACTGGCAGTTCCTTCTTTCCCTGGTCCAGGGGCTTTGTGTTGAGAAATGCATTCCCGGCAGGAAGAGATCAAATAAGCTGAGTAGGCAGACTGACCCTTTGATAGTTTTGTTCTTTGAGTATTTGCTCAATTTGTTCCATTAGATGTTCAAGCTTGAAGGTAACTTCATTAACTTTGTCCTTTGCCTGAGCAATTGCAGCATCAAGGTCATGTTCTCCAACTCGAATATCCAAGTGGATGCGCTGCTTAAACAGTGAAGAGGAGGAAACGAGCATTGAAGACAGCTCAGTGTTTCCTGCATCCTCGCTCCCTCCTTCCACCTCCCTTCCCTTCTTGATGAGTGGGGGAGTGGGGAGTGGGGTGCCGCTTTGTGCCTGGTCTCCCTTTTGTCCCTGTTCTACTCAGTTGCCTTTTTTAACAATGATGCTGTAAGTGCCAGCCTAATGACCTGAGGGTGTATTTATACCTTCCTGCAAATCAGATTTACTATGAGGTGCTGAGAAGATTTGATGGCTGCTCTCAGGAAACTTTTCTTTATGTATAACAGAATTTTTTATACTAAAGTACAAATTCTCTTCATCTGTCCTCAACACATTTAGAGAAGAGCCACCCACCATCCTCCTGCATGGGTTTCATTTATTGGAATCCATTACTAACTCCCCCTCAGCCTTCCCCTGCTGTCAAGTCTGAGGGACCACAGTTCTGTTCACCTTCCCTCAGCTCTCACTTCCCCCGTCAGTCGGCTTCACGGCTCCCTTTTGAAAGCCTTCCTAGAGACCAGAAGGGACCTTCACGAGTTTCTCTAAGGTGTCAGCAAGGCCTCCAGAGGTGCACACTCACCAGCCTTCTCTCTCCAGCAGACACGAACCTTGTTGAATTAGATTCTAAGCAAATGATGTGTTCACCAGGTGAATATGAAGTAAAATAGAATGTTCCTTCTGGACCAAATAATTTTGATAGTAGTACCTAGGGTTAAGGATTTCCATAGTTTAAGATTATCATTCTCTACATTTTAAAAAACAAATCTCCCTACATAAATCTGTTCAAAATAATGCAGTTCCCAGAGAAGAGACCTAATAGCTAATAAACATGAAAAATATTCAGCCTTGAAAGTAATAAAAAATCCAAACTAGAATAAGGCATTCCTTGTGTATTATCAGATTGATAAGGGTTTAAAACTACTCAGGTAGTATGGAGACATAAGAACTCTCCAAATGCTGTTGGAATGTAAACAGAACGACAGTTGTAGAGAGTAGTTAGGTGATATGTATCACAAATTTAAAAGTTTAAATCATAGAATCATAAATTCTGCCTATATAAACTTATTCTAGTAAAATACATGAAAAAACAAAGTTACACGTAAAAGGATATTCACTGTGATGTTTGTAATAACAAAATTGTATTCTTGAAATAACGAATACCTTTCAGTAGGGAATTGATTAGATAAATTTAGGAAAGCCCCTAAAGGAGCACTGTGTGTCAGTGAAAAGGATACTAAACCCATATCTCCACCAGAGGTGTCCCTCACACAGCTATAGAGGATGCTGTTTTATAAAAAGTATTTTTTTATAGAAGTATACCTGCATGCATATGTTCCTTTATGCATAGAAAAGAATGCCGGAGAATACTCACCAAGCTGTAAACAGTGGTTACATCTGCTAGGAAACTTTAGTTTCCTACTTAGAATATTTTATAGTGAAATAAATGTCTCAGGATTTCCATAGAAAGTCACAGGGCATGCTGGACAGCAGGAAACACAGTTTGAAGAGACAGAGCAAGCATCAGAACCAGATACAAATATGGTAGAGATGTTGGAATCATCAGGTCAGGAATTAAAAAGCAACTCTGATTAATATACTAAAGGCTGTAATGGGAAAAGTAAACAACATGCCAGAAAAAAATGGGAAATATAAGCAAAGAAATGGAAATTCTAAGAAAGACATTATAGAAATTTTAAAATACTGTAAAAGCAATGAAGAATGCCTTTGACAGTAGGTTCCTTAGTAGACTGGGCACAGCCAAGGAAGGAGTTTCTGAGCTCGAGGCTCTGTGAATGGAAACTTGCAAAACTGAAATGCCAAGCGGGAAGAAGGGAGGGAAACCCAGGAACTAGGGCATGGCAGAAAGCAGACTTGGGCATGATGGGGAAACTAGGAGGAGAAAGAGAAAGCAGAAGGAATACTTGAAGCAATAATGGCTGAGAGTTTTCCCCAAGTTAATGTCAGACCAGGAAGCTCAGAGAACACCTACAGGATAAATACCCAAACAAAACAAACAGTACCCCCCACACAGTCTATACCTCAGCATGTCACACACACGTCACACAGAAGGTCAGAGCTAAAGAAGACCTTGAAATGAGCCCAGGCAAACCTTGCCTAACAAGGGGGAAAAGGCTCGAATCACATCTAACTTCTCAGAAACTGAGCAGGAAGAGATGAAGTGATGAAATACTGTACTGGAAGAGAAAGACAGACCCCCAGCCCAGGCTCCTGTGTCCTGCAGAAGCACCCTTTAAGAATTAAAAATAAAAACTTTGTTAGAAAAACAAACGGAGGAAGATTGTTACCAGTTGAACTGCCTTTCCAGACACGTTAGAGTAAGACCCTGAGAAAGAAGGAAGATGATGTAGGCAGAAGCTCTAGTGCATAAAGGGCAGCCCTTCTCTCATTTCTAACTGACCGACAGGTAACAGCCTGTTCAGTAAGACAGCAGCAGGGCCTTCCGCGGTGAGAGTTCATGAAAAACAGGAGAAGAATCAGAAACACTGTATCAGAAGGCACTTGCACACCTATAAAGTGGAACAGTGTGCTCTCTGAAGTGGACTTGGGTTTGTTGTAAATGGGTGTTGCAAGCTCTAGGGCAACTACCTTTAAAAAGTTGTTTAAAAGTACAATTGATATGTTAAGGAGAAAGAAAGGAGTCATCGAAAATGCACAATTAAAACCATAAAAAGAAAAAAGTTGAAAATTGGAACAAAGAACAAGGGCGATGAATAGAAACAGAGCAAATCTTAGAGAATGTGATCAAACTACATCAGTGATCACTTCAAATGTCAGTGGTCTGAACGCACCAGTTAGAATGACAGATTGTCAGAATGGGTCAAAAAACAAAACCCAATTACCTGTCTACAAGAAAAATACTTAATAAAGACATATAGATTAAAAGTAATGGTACAGAGAAAGATATGCCCTGCTAACCTTGAAGAAAGAGAAAGGTACAGTAACTATATTAGTACAGACATTTAACTTCTGAAGCAAAGGAAATTATCAGGGCCCAGTTGTGATAAGGGGCCCAGTTCTCCAAGAAGATGTGTGATCCTCAATATGCATGCACTGAAGAACAAAGCTTCAGAACACGAAGAAAACCGATAGAGCTGCAAGAAATACATTAATTCACTGTTTTAATTGCAGACGTCAACACTTTTATCAGAAATGGATCTATCGTGGAGAAAATCAATAAGGACATAGTTGATCTCATTGGCGTCATCAGTTGGCTGGATGTAATTGACATCTGTGCACTGGTGCAGCCAACAAAAGCAGAATACAGGGTTTTTGTTTGTTTGTTTGTTTGTTTGTGTTTTGGTCAAACTCTCATGGAATATAAACCTTCTGGGCCATAGGTACACTAAACAAGTTTTAAAGAATAGAAATCATAAATGTGCACTCTCAGACCACAATCTAATTAAACTAGCAATCAATAGCAGAATGGTAGCTGGAGATCCCTGAAGTCTTGGAAGTTAGCATGCTTCCATCAACACATGGGTCAAAGAGCAAATCTCAGGGGATATGTACATGTGTCTCAAAAAATTAAAATACAGCTTAACAAAGTTCGTGGGATACAGTGAAAGCTGTGATCAGAGGGAGATTTAAAACACTGAATGCATATATCAGGAAAAAAAGGTCTAAAGCCAGCAATCCAAGGAAAAGAAGAGCAAATTAAATGCAATGTAAGAGAAGAAAACTAGATTATGAACAGGAAATGAAACATCAAAAAAAAAAAACTAAAAAGCTGGTTCTTTGAAAAGATGATAAAACTGGTAAGCCTCTTGACAATTTAACTATGGGGAAAAAGGAGGACACAGGTTACTGACATCAGAGGTGAAGAAGGGGCATTTCCACAGACCCCAGGGACACCGTGAGATGCTGCAGGAGTGCTGTGGGTGACTCTGTGCCTGCTGGTTTGATACTGATATGGCTTGAGTCTGAAAGTTCCCAAAGGCTCCTGTGGTTTGGGCTGGGGTCTCGATGCAGCAGTGCTCAGAGGTGAGATCTTAGAGGCTCTGACCTTGTGGGAGGCCAAACTAGCACGTGACCATGTCTGTCTCCCCTTCTGATTGGTGTGGCATCGTTGTCCGTCACTCTGCGATCTGGTGCCTAGGGAACCCAGACGATAGCCTCAATCTTTAGGGTTCCAGTGACTGTCTTCTTTGTGCCTGGGCTCGCCTTCCTACAGCCCCATGGGTGGAGCTATGCTCACCTGTTCCTTTGTAATATTACCCCTTGCCCTGTTTGGGATAGAATGTTCCATGGAAACACCTTTGTGTGTCCCCTTCTCTTGCTTTGCCCTTGGGTGTGGCCTACCTAGGTGTCAGTTAACCTGCTGACAGTGGACATCAGGAAGCTAGACTCAGCCCCTGAAACCTGACCCCTTGCCTCATTTGAATGGCTTCTCCTCAATAAAAGGGGTCAGCACGTGTGGGCTCTCTTCTCTCTCTCTCTCTCTCTCTCTCTCTCTCTTTCTGCTGACCCTTAAGATCAGAGGAGCCGTCACAGCACCCCCAAAGAAAAAGGTATTTCTGTCTCTTGTGTGGTTATTTCGCACAGCCCAATTAGCCCAGGTCCCCTGGAGTGACCCTGAGGGTTTTAGTCGCGAGCAACCCGGCAAATGGCGTCCCTGGGTGGGCAAAAGGTCTGAGTGTTTAAGTCGCCGGGAACCCAACATGACCTCACCAGTAGATGAGTCCATAATGGTTCATAACTGAAGGGACCATTGGACGGTCCATTTTGAAAGGGTAGGAGGTGGGCCTACCTGGGGAAGCTCACTGGGTGTCCTGGCGGGTAGATCTCGTTCCTGGGTGGGTCTCGTTCCTGCCCTTTCCTTGCTTGGATCTCTGCTTCCCAGCTGCCATGCATGAGCAGCTCTGTTCTGCCACATGATCCCAGAGGTGACATTCTACTTCACCACAGGCCCAGACATTGCAGGAGGGGCCAGCAACCATGGACTGAGACCATGAGCCAAAATCAATGTCTCCTCCTTTGTTGGTTTTCTCACTATTTTGTCACAGTGTGAAAGTTGACTAACATAGATGAAATGGACCAACTTCTTGGCAATCTTCCAAAACACATGCAAGAAGAAATAGATGATCTGAATAACCCTGTATCTAGGGATTGAATCAAGGATGAATAACATGGTCTGTGGCTATAGCTCAGTGGTAGAGCACTTGCCTTGCACATATGAGGCACTGGGTTGGATCCTCAGCACCATATAAAAATAAATAAATAAAATAAAGGCATCGTGTCCATCTACAACTAAAAAAAAATTTTTAAAGGATGAATAACCTTTTAAAACAGAAAGCATCAGACTCATATGGGTTCACTGGTGAATTCTACCAAACACTTAAGAAATAAATTATGACAATTAACTAAAATCTCTTTCTAAAGAATAGAAGCAGAAAAAATACCTCCTGATTTTTTTTAACACCTTAGCCCCCCCAGTGTTGGAACTGCAGGTATACACCACTGTGCCTAAGTCTTACTTCATTTTATGAAGGTAACATTACCCTAATACAAAACCAGACAACATTATAAGAAAAATCTATGGATGCTTCTCTCTCCTGAACATACATGCAAAAATCCTTCCCAGCACAGGAGCAGAGCAGATCTAACACCATGCGAAATGAATCGTACATGTGAACAAGTGGGGCTTGTTGCACACACGCAAGGCTGGCTGAACATCCAAGTGCTACAACCATCCCCACAGTAGGTTGAAGAACCATGTGTGCACCATCTGAAAAGCCTTTTGACAAGAGATGCTGCTCATTCATGATAAAGACTCATTAAATCAAGAACTGAATGGAACTGATTCAATTTAAAGAAGATTGTCTACAGAAAACCCACAGCTAGTGTACTGAATGGTGAGAATCCAGAGGCTTTTCCACTAAGGTCAGGAGGAAGACAGGATGTCATCTCTCACCATTTTATCTAGCATACTACTAGGAGGTCTAATTAATGTGACAAGAAAAGGAAACAATAGGAAAACAGACTGGCAAGGAAGAAATAAAACTTCCTGACTCACAGAGGATATGATGATATACAAAATACAAAAGGATTCCCAGTAAGTTGGGAGGCTGAGGTAGGAGGATGGGAAGTTCAAGGCTAGCCTCAGCAACTTAACAAGACCCCAGAACAGAATAAAAACAAAAAGGGTTGGAGATGTGGCTCAGTAGTTAAGCACCCCTGGGTTTAATCCCCAGAACAAAAAAAAAAAAAAAAAAAAGAAAAAGAAAAAGAAAATGACATTGTGAAGAAGAAAATGAGACGACGAACCACAGACTGGGAGAGAGTCTCTGGAAGACATATCTAACAAGGGATGACTGCTCAAACTACACAAAGAGCTCTTAAAAGTCAACAAGGGGAAGGCAGCCCAGCTTTTAATTGGGCAAATATCTGAAAAGACACCTGGCCAAGAAGAATGCAGGTAGCACATAGGCATATGAGAAGAGACTCAAAGCATGTGGAGGGCCCTGCAGTGAGATGTCCCCACACACCTATCAGAATGACCCAGATCCAAAACACTGACCATACCGAGTGCCGGCAAGGGTATGGAGCCGCAGGAGCATCTGTTCACTGTGGAGGGGGGCCGAATGTCGCACAGACTTCAGGAACAGCGTGGCATTGTCCTGGAGAGCTAAGTGTACGTGTGTTCTATAGGAATGTCCTTGGCATTTGCCAAGTGGTCTGGAAACCTAGGTCGGTCCACACAGAGACTTGCAGGTGGGTATCCATAGCAGCTCTGGGCATGATTGCCCCACCTTAGAAGCAACCACACTGTCCTTGCATGGGGGGATGTGTAAGCTGGCACAATGGACACGCAGTGTTCCCCAGCACAACCAGGCCAGGAACCTTAAGGGCACATTATCAAGTGGAGCACACTGAAAAGAGAGCTGTGGTTCCAGTGGCATGATACCCAGGGACAGGAAGACCAGTGGTGTCAAGGGCTGATGAAAGGGAGGTTCTACTGGAGCACAGAGCATGTTCGAGGTGGAGAAATTGCCCTGCGACACCACGTCTGTCCAGACCCGTGAAACATGCATTACCAAGAGAGACATGCTGTGAACCCCTGGCCCTGGGTGCACGGGTTGTGGCAAAAATCCTCAGGGGCCAGGAGGTTGCTGGTAGTTGGGGAGGTCGTGCCTGAGTCAGAGCAGGGAACTCGCTGTGGTCTGCTCAGTTTTGCTGTGACCCTAAAACTGCTCTACCATCGCAAAGTCTTAAAAACATATTACACAGATAGAAAAATGCAGTCAAGATGCTTGGTAGGGCTGGGGTTGTAGCTCAGTGGTAGAGCACTCGCCTAGCACGTATGAGGCCCTGGGTTCGATCCTCAGCACCACATAGAAATAAATAAATAAAATAAAGGTATTGAATCCAACGACACCTAAAAAATAAATTTTTTTTAAAAGATGCTTTGTAAATGTCTTTCAGTTTTGATGTAGAGAAAATGAAGAACATTGTCACGTACCTGATTCCTTTCAAGAGGACCTCTGAAAGGGAAAGTTTGTCAATAAGTCTGCGGTCAAGGGTGAGGTTTATTATTACTTCCTATTTTTGTATGAATAGCAAAACCTTTCTCTTCTCTGAGGAAATGTTCAGTGACTACTCACTACCTGTTAACACATTCCTGAGATTTACTTTTGTATTCCAAAGCCTTCGTTGTCTTGTTTCACTGAACATGAAATTCACCAAACAGCTTTGAATGCTATTCCCATGGTGAGCTGGGGAAAATGCACACTTGAGTTTGAATCTCAGTGCTTCAACTTGATGACAGTCTGTAAGTCATTGAACCTTTGAGCCACATTGCCTCTGCCCAACAGAATATTGGAAGTGGAAAGTGGGATGGGGTAGAGAGGTCCGTGTGGTACACCACGGTCACCACCTGCTCTGCCCACTCCGCCAGCCACTTCATTCCTTCGGGTTGTCCCTCACTGGCGCAGGAATGGGTAGCTCATCAAGACTGGCAATGTGGACAGTCCCGAGCTCTGACACTGACCAAGAGAAGCAGGGTACACAGGGACTGGTCTATCCAAACTGATACCGCCAGAGCCGGTTCTTGTCACCCCATCTCTATGTGCAGAAGCCCTTCCTGAGAATAAGGCCCGTGGGAGGGATTCTGCCCTTCTCCTAGGCCAAGAGAGGCTCGGGCATGCTTCCCACGTGCAGTGTTTGGTGGATGTCTACAGAATGGATGAAAACATGTCTCACTTCTAAAAGGGAACGTTCTCAGGCAATGGTGTATTTATGTTTTCTTAAGAGACAACATACGCTGCATTTTCTAGCTGGCCTTGACCCGTGGACTCAGACTCCTGCCTCTGCCTCTCATGGGGCTGGCCATGCAGTGTGTAACTGACCCAGTGGACGAGTGTGGGTTCTAAGGAGGTAAGTGTCTTCTGAAGACAACAGACAGGTTTTAATTTCTCCGGCCTACACAGAACCCTGTCCTTGTCACTGAGAGGCCCGTGCCACTCTCCGGGGATTACCCACCAGCACCTGCTGCCCATGAGCTGATTTCTAGGACCTCCGTTTTTGCGGCCCTGGACTCAGGATGCCAGAGCACCTGTGGTACAGTGGGATCTGGATGTCACTGTTACACCCATTGTACAAACGAGGAAACTGAGGACGAACCAGTCAAATAACCTGACCAGGGTTTGCCCTCAGATGACAGTGTGTGCTGGAAATTGTCTCCCCTCCTGGATCTGCGCTCTGTCCCTTTGACCATGCTGAGTTTTCGGCTCCTTCACTGGTGCCCCGTGGCGACAAGGTTCTGTATGACCTGGGGCTTCTGAATTACTTGAGAAAGCCTCTGCCAGAATCTGAGGAAGGAGATAGGCAGTGGTTTTTCTGACCTTTGGTTTTTGGGGAAGCCGTGGCTCTGCCAAAGATGGGGCCCAACCCAGGCAAAATCTGCAAGTCTCTGTGTCCACAGAAGCCCCCACGTGACTTCTCTTGAAACTTCCTATGGGAAGAGTGTTTCTGTTCCTCATCTAGACCACGGGTCTTTGAGGGTGAGGTACTGTCCTAAATAAAAAGCTGCAGGTGAATGTGGTAGTGCACACCTGTAACCCCAGCAACTCAGGAGGCTGAAGCAGGAGGATTGCAATTTAGTAAGGCCCTAAGCAACTTAGCAAGACCCTGTCTCAGAAGAAAAAAAGGGGGGGGGGGGGCTGGGGACATGGCTCAGTGGTAAAGCACCTCTGAGTTCAAACCCTGGTGCAAAAACAAAAAAAGTTGTTAACGCTAGCTGATGGTGCTCAGGTGCTCAGTTATGCATAAGCAGAAGTTGTAACACTATGGGCACGAGGGGCAGGTGGTTCCTGCACGAGCAGTTAGTATCTCAGCACAGATGCATGCTCACCTCATCGTCGTATGTTGTGACAGTCACGAACATCCCCAGACCAGGGCCCGGTTCTCGGAAGTCGAGTTTGCCTGTGTCCCACTGCTGGATCTTGAAAGTCCCTGTGTCATAAGCAGGAGGCAGTGACTGTGTGTGTGGAAAGCATCAATAGGTGATGACCTCTAGGTTAGGCCAATCGTCTTTCTCTGTTTGTCTGTGTCATGAGGACCCTTGCCTGGGGCAGCCTCCGCCCTGGGGGTCTGTGCGACCGGCAGGACAACTCTGGGCAGGCAGCAGGGCTGGGTGCCTGCTGAGCTGCTGCACCACCCAGCCTTGGTCTCCCACACTGGAGGGTGGGGCAGGCTGTGCCCTGCTCAAACCCCAGGATGCTGAGGCTGCCAGTCGAAAGCCTGGGAAGGGTCCCACCTACCGGTGAGCCCTGCTGTTCAGTATCCCCGGTGGCCCTCCCGCCTTTATGCTCCCCCACAGCTCTGCCCCAGGCCTGTCCCCAGGACTCCTGCCCAAGCACGCACGAGTCCCGGGGTCCCCTCATGGGCCCTGCAGATCTGTTCTTTGAGCATGCATGCGCCGGTGCCCCACGTCTGCACTGCGAGGGGCTAGAGAGCCTCAGACATTCCATTCCTCCCTGCGGCCCTTTGGGGTCTGGCAGTAAGCCTAGGGAAGTGTTTGGCTCCATGGTAGGGGCTCAATAAATGTTTGTGGAATAAGTGAAAGGGTCCCACAATTCAGGTTCAACAGAGGACTTGAATGAATGGGTACCAGTCATCCCTACCCCCACTGCAACACAGCGTTCCTGGCATGCTGCCTGAGTTCTCAGAACAGGCCAGGGTGACCCCGCCTGCTTCTGTGGGATCCTCCAGCCTCAGGCCCAGGCCTCCCCAAGGTGCCCTTCAGGCAGGAGGGCAGCTTAGAGGGAGGAGTCATGGCCAGGGAGGCCAGCAGACGGCAGAAGAGAAGCACTGCTCATGGGCCAGTCGGCTGGAGAGGGTCGCTTCCTGTGGGTGAAGCAGTCCTGAGACAGAACACCCGCGCAGCCCAGCACAAAGCCCCGTGGAGTTTCTCACCACGTGGCCATGGAGCTGGAGGGCTCACTGGCTAGGAACAGGGATACGACTTTAGGTGGGCCATCTGGGGCACTGCACTGGGCTGCGGGTGCCTCAGTTTTCCCGCTGATAAAGCAAGGATAATATGTTATATCAGCCAGGCCACAGTGGTACACAACCTCTAATCCTAGCTACTCCAGAGGCTGAGGCAGGAAGACCACAAATTGAGGCCAGCCTCAGAAACTTAGGGAGACTGTCTCAAAATTAAAAATAGAAAGGGCTGGGGTGCAGCTCAGTGGTAGAGCGCCCCTGGGTGCAGTCCCCAGGACCCCAAGCCAACACCAACAGCGGTAACATAAGGGTACACCTCCCTTTGGGTGTGAGAGCAGCAAGTCAGGGTTGTGTTCTCCCTAGAGTGGACCTGAGCACACCAAAAGCTCTCAGTAAGGCCTTGATTGGCAGCTCCCTGAGCCACCATGGGCCTGAGCAGAGCACCTCTCTATCAGCTGACCACAGCAGGCGAGGAGCAAGAGGACTGCCCACAGCCACCCAATGTGCCACCAAGCCAGAGTCACACTTGGGCCGATCACAGGACCTCTGCAGCACTCACTGCCAGAGCCTTCCTCCTGGCTCCTGGTGAAGGCCAGTACTGTGGGGCGAGGGCCTCACGCCCTCTCCTGGTGCCTGAGGTCACCGATGGTCATCCCATTCCTCCAGACTGCATCCTTGAGACCGCAACTGTGGGTCACTGGACTGTATTATAGGAACAACACACTCATTGTAGGAATTTCGGAAAGTGCAAGTCCCTCCAGGAATTCCTAGTACTGGTGTCAGCCGTCTAGCCTTTTTCCTATAAGTACCTGGTATGTGTTTATCAAAAATGAGTTTGGAGCCCAGCACAGCTGGGGAGGCTGAGGCAGGAGGATCGTGAGTCCAAAGCCAGCCTCCTCATTGTAGAAAGGCCCTAAGCAACTTAGCAAGACCCTGTCTGTAAATAAAATATTTTTTTAAAAGACTGGGGATGTGGCTCAGTGGTTGAGTGCCCCTGGGTTCAATCCCTGGGGGGGGGGGGGGGAAGGAGGAGAAGAGAGAGAGATTGGAACGTGTATGCTATCTGTGCCTTGATTTTCCAACCCAGGTTTTTGAGATCCGTGTACCATGTCTTAAATCTTCTTCTGTAACCTTTAATTGAGGCCTATTCAGAGAACATGACCCAGGGCCGAGCGCAGGGCACGGCAGAGAGCAGGTGGCCTTCTGAGGACAGGTGGGGGACCACGGAACAGGAGCCCGAGGTGTGTGGTTGGAGGCCACGTGGGCTGGCAGACCTGGACCCCCACTCACAAGCCATCTGCCCCTCCGGAGGGAGCCAGGCATGGAGGCCACGCTGCAGCTCCTGGGGTGTCTTGGAGGAGAGGAGCCGCAGAGCTGAGAGCACGGCTGGCCCTCGCGGCCATCCAGACCTGCAGCCACACAGCGGACAGTGCGAGGGACAGAGGAGGCTCCACATGCACTGACGACCTTGCTCTTAGGAGGAAGCCCACACCGGCCACGTGCCACATCCCCCAAGACCCGGCCCTTCTCCTCACTGGCCACACTGCCTTCTCCTATCTTGGAAGTACCAGGGCCTGTGAGGAGGGCAAGGGGCATATAGACTGAGATTCCAAGCCAGGAGGAGGCTGCCCGGAGGAGGCCGCTGGGAGGAGGCCCGCAGGATGGGAGGAGGCCCGGGCACTCCCACAGTCGTGTCCAGGGGCTCTCGGTGCTGAACACTGTAGTGGCCTGGGGCCCTCAGCCCTGGGAGCACCTGGCTCTGCCGAGTGTTCTGATGACCTGATGGCAGGCACCTGGGCGTGGACAGCAGTCGTGTCAAGAGTGCTGTGAACACACTGATCTCTGAAACACTCCAGGGTCCTGGAGGGCCTGGTGGGACTCCATCAGCAGGGTGCTGTGCACAGGCCCTCCCTGGAGAGCTCACACCAGTGCCGACTGACGGCTGCTGTCAGAACACCAGCAGCAGCCCAGAGGGCCCCAGAGGCCAGCAGGACTGATGTCCAAGACAGTTGTGGTCCTGCCCTGTGCTGCATGCCCATGCCACTGTTGGGCTCCTGCAGGGACCGGGAGGGGCGTCTGCCAGGCCTGGGCTGTCCGCTGGCCCCCGAGCAGGGCTGCTCCAGGAATGTGTGTCTCTGGGCACCAGGGGTGTGCGTTTCAGGTGCTGCGTGGCAGGCGGGGGCCTGGGCACCTGGTGGAGTTCAGCAGCATGCCCACGGGCCCACTTTGCACTCGCCTGGTGGCTGCCCAGGTCACTGTTGCTTGACAGGCTCCCTGTCTTGCAGATCCTCTGGGCGACGGGTCTGTTCACCGTTGGCCTGTTTTCTCCACCCAGGAATGCGGGACAGCCTCCATGTGCCATCCATTCCTAGAAAGTCGTGGACTTCTCATCCCCCAGGGAGCTGCTGAGCTGTCCATCAGGTCTGTGGGTAGACCTGGCTGTTACGAATGACAAGTGCCGCCATAAACACCGTGGGGTGTGGGAGGGAGGCCTGGTCCCAGGAGTGGGACGTCTAATCTGTGATCGTCCTGTGCTCCTGAGCTCTGGGGCCCGGGATGAGCCTGCAGCTGAAAGCACCTCTGGACTTCTCCCCTTGTCTGGAGCGTTTCTGTGGTGGACGCCTGGCACTTGAACCCTTGGCTCAGGCCTGCTTCAGAGGGCTGTGTGGCCTCCAGGAGGGCCTGTTTCCCTGTGGGAGTCTGAAGGACAGAACTCGTCTGAGCAGAGCCCTCTCCTGCTGTCCCTGGTCTCAAGGAAGAGGTACTTGAAGGGCTCGCCGTGTAGGGCCCTTCCAGAAGGTGCAGCCAGGAGCAGACTGGGTGGACCATGAGGCTCTCCCTCTCAGCAGCAGACCCTGCCTGGCCTGCGCCTCAGACTCACATGGAAGGTGCTCTGCCCTCCCGACTCCAGATGGCCCGGAACTCACTGTTGAGGGACGGTCATGCGGGACTGAGGGAAGTGAGGTCACAGACACAAAACACCTGCTTGGGGCTTCCTGCAGGTGCACGGTGCTGGGGTTCGCCCTGGTGTTGGTGGCAGTGCCGTGGCCGGCAGCTCCCAGCACCCGAGCCCCTCCTCATCTCCCACTCAGACTCTTGTGGGAGCCTCTGCTTCTTGGGGAGGGTTAGGCCCAAAGCACCCCGCTTCTCCAGAGGTGCGGGGCGAATAACTGGAGGCCGAGCCAGAGAGGTTGGAGGCAGTGTGGGTGGGGGACTCCCTTTACGGAGCACCTGTGGCACTGGAGGCCAGACTCAGCCGCCTCCAGCTCGGGTGGGACACCCACAGTCACCAGCATGGGGCGGTGCCGGTGGGTGCCGGTGGGTGCCAGAGCTCTCTCTCCAGCTGTTCTTTATTCCTCTGTGGCATTGAGTCACCTCCATCAGGGAAGGTGGACACCTTCCTCATGGCCTATGGTCAGTCCTAATGAGAAGCACCTTCAGGCAGATCTTGGCCTGAAGGTGTTCAAAAGTCGCCCCTTTTGGACTTCCAGATGGCCCTGAGCTGGAAGGAGGACAGGACAGTGGGCATGGGGCTTCCTGGCCTCGACTCCATGAAGATTTTAGGTTTGTTTTTAACAGTGATCTCGTGAGTGGATAAAGGTGCGTTCTCGCTACCTCTCACCTGGTGGCACTTGGCACTGCATTCGTGAGCAAGTGGACACTGAGTCTTGGCTGCAGGGGTGCTGAAGGGAGCAGGTGAGGGTCGGGTGTGCGGGGTGCGAGCCACAGGCCTCCCAGTGCCCTGCAGTGGGAGTGCATCCACTGGTGTCCAGCCTCCTCCTGTAGAGTCCTCCACGCCACCACCCACTGCTGCCCAGCCTCCTCCTGTAGAGTCCTCCACGCCACCACCGTCGCCCCTTGGCTTCAGCATGCTGGCGTCTGAGGTCCCTGCTCCTCCCGCCGGCTGTGTCCTGCCCTCGGCCCTCCTGTCCTTGGAGGCCGCACAGATGCTGACTGCAGGCTGAACACCAGGGAGCTTCGCGTGGAGTCACCTCCTCCACGTGCCACTTCCCCAGCCATCAGCTCCATCCTGACCCTGGGCCTGATCTTGCTCCCAGGTGGTGGCCCTCTGCGGTGTCCACCACAGTTCCCCCCACCCTGCTGGGGCTGGACCTTTGCTCTAGGTCCATGCGAGGGGTGAGTCCTCTGCTCTGTTCCTGGCCTCTGAGTGGCTACTACTCAGTGGCGTGGGCCCTGAGCTCCCCCCCTCCTGCTCCCTGAGTCCTGAATCTGCAGAGCTATGTAGGGGTGACAGGTAAGCAGACCTCAGAGTGGGGTCACTGGCTCAGAGGTGCAGAGGCAGGGAGGAGAGGGCCGCTGGATTTGGGGAGGAGCCAGGGCAAGTGGCAAGGGGGAGGGGTTGACAGCAGTGGGAGGCGGGCAGGGCCTGAGGCTCTCACTGCGGTTGAGGGCTGAGGCTGCGGCCAGGGTGCCTGTCAGGCCACACAGAGGCCCCGGCTCACACAGCTGCTGGAGCCCACATCAGGCACCTCCAGGTTCTGTGAATACAGCCCACTGCCACGAAATGCTGCTGGCCAGGTCTGTCCAGCCAGTGTCTGAAGGGCAGCAGGTGGGCAGGAGCTACTCTATCCCTCTTATTCCTTCGGGGCCCCTTGAAAGGAAGGCAGAAAATCCATGAGCTACCCTGAAGGAGACCAAGGGCCCAGGACTCCCCCGGGCAGTGCTTCCTCTGGGCACACACCGGGCAGAGCCTGGTGCCCTCTGTGTGTGGGTGGGCTAGAAAGGCCTGCAGATCTCACACATCCCCACAGCTGGAAGGAGCAGGCGCCACCATCACCTGCCATCACAGAGAGGCTGAGGAGTGTGCTGGCCGTGGCCCATGGCAGGAAACAGTGCTGCTCCCGGTGCTGGCCCTGACAACAGGAAGACCCCAGCACTGCCGGCGCCTGGCCTGTCCGCTGCCCGCGTCCTGGCCCTCCCCTCCTGGCTTGCTGCGTTGCATGTTTGCAGGCGGGGCCACTCTGAGAAGGAACCCTGAGGCCCAGCGGTGGAGACAGGCTGAAGGCAGAGCTCAGCTCCCCCTGGTGGGGGTGAGGGGCACAAAATCATGGAATGCAAAACGCGACTTAGGACGCCTCTAGATTGAGATTCCACCTTCCCCCCACCCCCCCTTTTGCATGGAAATCAGAGTTGGAGATTGATTCTGACTGCAATGTTAGCTAGCATGCTGGATCTTCCCATACAATTCTGAGACTAGTAAGCACTTCTTTCTTTCTCAGAAGGTGGGCCAAGCTCACCTGTGTGAGGATGTGCTTGCAGCACAGGAAATGTGCAGACTCACTGTGGTGACAGAATCTAAGGACAGTCTGCCTGGCAGGCAGTCCTGGGTCTGCACGGGATGCTCCTGCCCATGGTCTCCAGAAGGCACACGGACTCCTGGTGTGTGTCCTGCTTTACTGGACCCGTCCAAAGACCTCTCCTGTGTTTGGACTGCTCAGCCACCATTAGCATGTTAAACGGCAGCAGAATTTCTTGGCTCAAGTAAACCTGACCACCAGAAGAGCAGATTAAGCTTGATGTCAGGTCCAGTCTCCTGCTTTAAAAAGCATACAGTTCCCTCCTTCGTCTATCCACATCAGCTTTGCCTCACTTGGCAGACGGTGAGGAGGGAGCCACTCAGCGTCACACTCACTGCCCAGGGGCAGCCGCGAAGAGAGCCGTGTCAGCCACCTACCTGATACCCACGTGTCTCCTGGAACGTCTTCTATGAGGCATTTCTGCTCTCGTTCCCCTGCGTGGAGATAGAAAGCAGCTGAGGGTGGGAAACTGAGACACAGCAGAACTGCGAGCACCTGCATGGCCCTCTCCGTAGCCGGCAGCAGAGCGTTCTGTGGCCTGGATCAGAGGCACCTGACTGCTTCTTGCAAGCGTGCATTTCCTTGGGTGACCTTGTAAGTAAGATTGATTGCTGTGAGAAGGGACACATGTGTCTGTGCTCGGGCCGTGACGCCAGCAAGTCCCAGGGACTTCAGGCCTCTCCAAGCTCTGTGCCATCAGCTTCAGTCCGCTGCTCTTCAAAGGTTGGGAAGTGTTCTTTGGGGTGAGAGGCAGTGCCAGGGCCGGGGAGAAGCGCTGGGAGAAGGCGAGTCTGGGCGCCCGGCACCCTGTGGCGGAGAGCCAGGAGCAGGCCTTGGCAACCACCTGAAATAGTCATTTTCTGATGTTTCCACTGCCTGGCCGAGGCAGGGGAGGGGGAGTGAAGGGGCGGCTGGAGGTGAGAGTAGGAAGGAGGCGGGGAGGAGCCTGTGGTGATTCGGGCAGCAGGAGGAGCAGGCTTCTGCAACCAAAGTGTTCTGGACACTGGAGAGGAGGCCAGAACCTCACTGAGGCCTCACGCTGAGGAGGCTGTCTGCTTCCTGTAAGGAAGGGAGTGACATCGGGATGGGGCTGGGCTCAGGGGTAGAGTGCTCCTGGCAAGGGTGAAGCCCGGGTTCTACAACAAACAACAAAAACACAGGCAGAGGAGTGAAGTCACTCAGCAGTCAACTAGGTCCTCTTGGTTTTGGCACCTAGTGTCTCCTCTTCTCATTTGAAATACTTGTAAACTCTCAGAAATTTTCAAGAACAGGCCTGTGTGCCTGTAACCCTGCCTTGCTCTGGGAGCGTCCAGCTGCAGCTCCACCAGCCCTTGAAAAGCCACCAGCCACCCTTCACCACCTCCCTGATGATGCCAGGCAGAGCTGAAGACTGCGCACCACTGGCTTCCAGTCCCACAAGAGCAGAGAGGGCCTGCGACCGCTGCCCCACCCCCCAGCGCAACTTCCTGCATGAACGAGGCAACTCCATAGCTGCATCCAGAAACTGGGCTGTGGCACTGGCACAGGGCAGTGACCTGGCCACAGACCTGAGCGGGTGCCACCAGCTTTTACACACGCTACTTTTTAGTGTGTACGTGCACTCTGTAAGAATGCTTCAATAAGCAACTGCAAACACTCTTGAAACAAGTGGAAAAATGCATGAACTCAGGCTGCAGTAGCCCTGAGTGCCTGGGTCACTGAGCATGGTGAAACAACTTCCTAGGCCCCACTGTGAAAGTAGGGTGCCCCACTGGTCTCCTCTCAAAGGAACCTTTTCTTTCCACATGTTAATTCGTGCATTATAGTTATACATAATGATGGGATTTATTGTTACATATTCAATACATGCACAAAACATAACAATATAATTTGGCCTGTATCACTCCCCAACTCAAAAGAATTTTTATTTTTACACTCTTGAGACTGAGTTGAGTCTTGCCAATTCCTCAGATGCCTTCAAACTATTTCCTATTGTTTCTGAGTTAAGTACTAGGATCACTCTTAAAGAGTGGCGAGAGTCTCTTTAACAACCACAACTTTTTTTTTAGCCCCAGTTTTCCACTTACTTTTCTGGCCAAACTGCAAGTTTTTCAAATCTTTTTGCTCTGCTTTTGCTCCTTATAATCACAGTTAATTTTTCTAAAAGCACTACAGTATCCCTTCCACTGTCTGAATGCTATGCTGCCTTGACATTTCCACTGCCAGATTAATTAGTTTATTATCTTTAAATTAAGTCTCACAGAAATTCTCAGGGCACAGGTAAGACGTAGACAACATCTTTGTCAGAATATAACACAAATGACCTCTAGTTCATTTCCAATAACCCTCCTCTTCTGAAACTCATGAGACCAGTCTTTACTATCCACTGACCTTTTGGCATTCTGTCTCAGGAACACCCATCAGAATCACCAATTCACCTTCATTTACAACATTCTAAAGCCATTCCAGCTTGCATCTCTAAACTTTTCAAACCCCCACCACCAACAACCATCTCCAAAGGCTTTTGGACTATATGGTCAGGTTAGTCACAGCAATGACCCCACTTTTTGGTATCAATTTCTGTTCTAGTTATCTTTTTCATCACTGTGATTAAAAGACCTGACAAGAACAATGTAGAAAAGGGAAGTTTATTTTGGCTCAAGTTTCAGAGGTTCAGTCCATGGCTGACTGTCTCCATAGCTTTAGGCCTGGGGTGAGTCAGAACATCATGGTGGAAGAATGTTGTGGAGGGAAACTGCTCAAGACATGGCAACCAGGAAGGAAAGGGGGAGGCAGAGGGGGAGGGGGAGGGGGGAGACAGAGGGGGAGGGGAGGGGAGGGGGAGGGGAGGCAAAGGGAGAGGCAGAGGGGGAGGGGAGGGAGAGGGGAGGGGAGGGGGAGGGGGAGGGAGAGGGAGAGGTGAGGGAGAGGGAGAGGGGGAGGGAGAGGGAGAGGGGAAGGGAGGGAGAGAGGAGGGAAGAGGGAGAGGGAGGGGAGGGGAGGCAGAGGGAGAGGGAGAAGGAGAAGAGAGGAGGGGAGGGGAGGGGAGGGAAGGGAAGGAAGAAAGAACACTTTGCTCACCAGGGACAAAATATAAGCCCTAACATGCCCCACCCAGTTACCTATTTCTTCTAGTCACATACTACATACCTACAGTTACTACCCAGTTAAGCCATATCCACGGATTAATCCACTGATAAGGTTAAGGCTTTTACAACCCAGTCATCTCACCTCTGAATATTTTTGCATTGTCTCACACATGAGCTTTAGGGGGACACCTCATATCCAAACCATAACACTGCCAATGACAGGACTTCACTCTTTTTTGTAGCTGAATAATACTCCATTGTGTATGTATACCACATTTGAAAGGAAAGTGACCAGAACACTCGGAGCGACCAAGAGATCTTTTTGTAGAAGTGCAACAGAGGAGAAAAGAGAGAAAGAGAAGAAAGAGAGAGAGAGAGAGAGAGAGAGCGAGAGAGCAAAAGCAAGAGCAAGAGAGAGCAAGAGGGTAAGAGAGCAAGAGAGAGAGGGGCCCAGCAGGAGGGAGTTTTTATAGCTCAAATCTAATGGGGCCTCTGGTCTGCAAGCTGCCTTGTTGGCCCAAGGGGGGTTGAGTGTTGAGCCTTGAGTGGGGGTTGAATGTTCAGCTTTGATGCAAACAGGTGATAAAGGACCAGACAGAAGGAGGTTTGAGTGCGTGGGCCATCCTGCAGATAACACAGTTCAGCCTGTTCTGCACCCAACAACATTTTCCTTAGCCATTCACCCTTCAGTGAACACCTAGTCCGTTCCATACGCTGGCCATTTGTAAATAGTGCTGCAGGAAACATGCCAGGCCAATGTATCTTCAATATCCTGGCTTTCCCCTCCTTTGGCTATGTACCCGGTAGTGACATTGCTGAGCTGTGTGGCAACAACTCTCAAGCTCACTTTTGGGGGAACCTCCGTCCTACCTTCTGTAGCGGCTGCACTAACTGCTGTCCATACTGCAGTGGGGTTTCCTTTCTACACAGCCTCACCAGTATTTGTTATTTTTTGTCTTTTTGATGACAGCTTTTCTAACTAGGGTGCAGTGACATCTCACTGTGGTTTTGATTTACATTTCCCTGATGATTAGTGAGGTTGAGAATTTCTTCCATGCTTATTTTGGCCATTTGACTATCTTTTGAAAAATGTTAACTGGGTTAGTTGTGGGTATTTTTCTGTTAGTTATTTAAATAATATGGAAATCAATCACTTGTCAGATGAATAGTTTGCAGATATTTTCTCCCATTCTGTAGGTTGTCTCTTCAATATGAACTGTTTTATCTACTGAACAGAAGCTTTTCAGTCTGACATAATCTCATTTGTCAGTTTTTACTTTTATTGTCTGTGCTTTGGGGGTCATATCCCAAAAAACCAACAAAAAAAAATTTCATTCAGACCAATGTTCTGAAGCCTTTCTCCTATATTTTCTTCTGGCAGTTTCATATTTTTGGGACTTACATTTAAGTTTTTAATCAATTTTTAGTTTATTTTTGTATGTGGTGGGAGGTAGGGGTCTAGTTTCTTCTGTATATTCTGAAGACTCTCCTTTCACCAATGGAGACTCTTGTTTTCTTTATTGAAAAGCAGCAGTTGGCTGTAAATATGTATATTCATTTCTGGCTTCTGTGATCTGTTAGTATGTGTGTCTGCTTTTATGTCAATATCGTGCTGTTTGGATCACTATTGCTTCATAGTGGTTGGTTTTTTTTTATGTCACAGCCTTTCTTTTTTTCCTCAGGATTGTTTTGGTCATTTATGACCTTTTATGGTTCCATAAAAATTTTAAGTGCCTTTTTTTTAAGTTAATAGACCTTTATTTCATTCACGTGGTGCTGAGAATTGAACCCAGTGCCTCGCACACATGAGGCAAGTGCTCTACCGCTGAGCCACAGCCCCAGCCCTAAGTGCCTTTTTTATTTACTATTTTGGTAAAGAAGACCATTACCATTGAGATATCTAAGGAACTGCATTGAACATACAGACTGATCAATTTGGTAGTACAGACATTTTAACAATATTAGTTCTTTCAATCCATGAGCATGGGATATCTTTCCATTGTTTTTGTGTATCCTCTTCAATTTATTTTATCAGTACTTTCTAATTTCATTTAGAGATCACTTCCTTGGTTAAGTCTATTCCCAAGTATTTTTTTATAAGTATTGTGAATGGGATTGTTTTCTTTTTTTTTAATATTTATTTTTTAGTTTTAGGTGGACACAATATCTTTATTTTTATGTGGTGCTGAAAATCGAACCCAGTGCCTCACGCATGGTAGGCGAGCACGCTACCACTGAGCCACATCCCCAGCCCGGGATTGTTTTCTTGATCTCTTAACAAATTCATTATTGGAATATTAAAAAGTTAGTGGTTTTGTATGTTGGTTTTATGTCCTGCAAACTTTTTTAAAATATTTATTTTTTAGCCATAGTGGGACATAATATCATCTTTATTTCACTTATTCATTTTTATGTGGTGCTGAGGATCAAACTCAGGGTCTCGTACGTGGAGATGAGCGCTCTACCACTGAGCCACAGCCCAGCCCCTTACTCAGGCATTTTTTCTTCTTTTTGATAAATTTTGCTGTGAGATTCTTCACTATATTTTTTTTAGATTTTTAATTACTGAATTCTTTAGCACAAGATTTCTGATAGTTCTTTCTTATGATCTCTCTTTGCTAAATTTCTCATTTATATTGTAAATTATCTTCTTAATTTTGTTAAATTATCTGTGTATAACCTCTTACATTTCATTAAGTTTCCTTAGAATTTTCCTCCTCCTCCTTCTTCTTCTTTTTAAAATGGGGTCTTTCTTGGTTGCCAGACTAGCTTCAAAGTCCTGGGCTCAAGCAATCCTGCCTCATCCTCCATAGTAGCTGGGACTACAGGTGTATTAGGCCACCACACCTAGTTGTTTAGACCACCACACCTAGTTGTTTAGACCACCACACCTAGTTCAGGCCACCACACCTAGTTTGAATCATTATTTTTGATTACTTTTCAGATAATTCTTTTCTTTTCTTTTCTTTGGGGTCTCTCGCTAGAGAGTTGTTTTCCTTTGCAGTTGTCTGGTTACCTTGGTTTTCACGCTTCTGGGGGCCACAGGAGAATGGGTGGGGCCTCCTGGCTGCTTCTCAGGACTGAGGGCTGCTGGGCAGGGCTGTCTGACTGCCTCCAGGGAAGTGGGAGGGAGGGCGGGGACACTGGCTGCTTCCTCGGGGTCTCTGCAGGCTGAGCCACTGAAGGTGGGCTGCTCATGTATTTCCCAGGTGTGAGAGAGTGGGAAAGAGCTCATGACTGGGCAGGACTGGGCAGGCCAGCTAGGGGCCTGCTGATCAGCTGCTCGTAGGATCCCGGGGCACTGCCTCAAGGGGGCTCCATGGCAGGAACCTGCTGGGGAGGCACTGTGTAGGTCGGGCTCTCTGTGGGCAGTGCAGTAGGTGGCACCCTGTAGGTCTCCACCCTGGGCTCAGGGCCTGCGAGGGCTGCAGAGTGCCCCAGATGCCTCTGGTGTCCGTGTGAGCAGTGGGGACTGCTGGTGCCTGCTGGGGTGGAGTCCCTCTGGGCTCAGGCAGCTCTGGAGAGATGGACCAATGTTGGGCTCTGCACCTGGAGGCTGTGGCGCCCTCCTGGGAGCCTTGGGTGCAGATGAGCATGCTGAATTCTTTAGCACAAGATTTCTGGTAGTTGTTTCTTATGAAAGAACTTCTGACACCATTAGTGACCCTCCTGTACCGCTGTCCCTTCATCATTATTCTTGGTGGCCACGTTACTCTCCTTTGGACAGTGGCGGCTCCCCAGTCCTACGTCCTTGTGGGAGAATAACCTTGGTTCTCCTGCTGAAAGCCTGGCTGTGAAGTGCCCACTTTCTCCAGTGTCCTCAAGCTGAACCTCCTCAGACAACAGTGGAGAAAATGTGTTTAAAACAAGTGTTTCTCGGGGCTGAGGCTGTGGCTCAGAGGTAGAGCTCTCACCTGGCACGTGCGAGGGCCTGGGTCTGATCCTCAGCACCACATAAAAATAAATAAAATAAAGATATTGTGTCTAGTTACAACTAAAGAGTAAATATTAAGAAGATTAAAAAAACAATTTTGAGCTTTTAATTGAAATATAGGAGTAGGGAATTTTACTTAATTTTTGTATCACAAACCACTGATTGTGGTGAGGATATCTCAGTGGGTGCGCCTGTCCAGGGCCTCAGCCTTCCCTCGGGTGCCCTCGGCAGCCTCTCCAGCCTGCCCTTCTTGCTAGTGCCAGGACTGCATTTCAGGGCCTGTTATTCTTTCACCATTCTCTTTCTCTTTAGCATTTCCTAGGGAAAGATGCAAACCCTTCAAACATTTATACCTTTAAATGCATGTATTAGAAAGTGTAAAAATGTCTACCCAAATTTCCATGTTCAAGCGGTAGCGCGCTCGCCTGGCATGCGTGCGGCCCGGGTTCGATCCTCAGCACCACATACAAACAAAGATGTTGTGTCTGCTGAAAACTAAAAAATAAATATTGAAAAATTCTCTCTCTCTTAAAAAAAAATAAATAAAAGAAAGTGAAAAAGAAAAGCACGTTATACCCAAAAGCAAGAAGAAGGAAGGAAATAGTAAAGTGATGCTAAAGTATGGGAATCATCAAAGCAAAATGTACATACGGTAAAGAAATTTCATTACATAAAAAATTGGTTCTCTGAAAAGATTAATAAAGTCAATAAACATTTAGGTGGACCAATAAGGAAAAAGGAGAATAAAAACCATAAATCACCAGTGTCAGAATGAGAAAGGGACATCACTATAAATCCTTCAAGCATAGGATGAAAGAGAAGGAATATTATGAATGAGTTACTTTAAACAAAATCAACAAGTTCCTGGAGAGCACAGATTTCCAAAACCCACACAAGTACCATAAGCCACCTGAGTTGTGTGGTCACTAGTAAAGGAGCCGCACTGTAACTAGGACTCCTCCCACAAAGAGCACTGGAGACTGCACTGGGGCAGGCCTCAGAATGTCCTGTGAAGCACTTGAGGAGCAGCCCAGTCAGTGCCTCTGTCTTTCCCAGGAGCAGGGAACAGTGGGCGCACCGTAGGACACCAGCTTTATCCAATGACAAAATCACAGCGGCATCATAGAACCTGGTCAGAAAGTCCAATTCCCTGAGCTTCCAGAAACTCCGTGGTTAAAAACCCGCCTGGCACTTTGAATCTGTGAACCTAAACTTCCAGCTTAGAGCTTGTCTTCCCGGGGCTGCTGATTACTTGTGATTTTACCCTGCTGTTCGACTCTCCAGATTTTGCTGTCATTTTCCCTCCATCCTCGGGGAAGTTATGCTTTTGCTGACTTAAGAGTCCCAGACCATCCTTCTGGGGTAGTTTTGCTCTGTCCTGAAGCACATTGAGAACTCCCTCAGTGGGGTTCTCCTGGGAGGAAGCACTTGCAGTCTTCGCCATGCTGGGCACAGCTCTGGGTTGACAGTTGCCCTCAACATTCAGGAAGTCTAATCCAGCCATCTTCCGACTGCACGGCTGCTGCCGAGCAGTTCTGTACTGAGTAGCGGCACCTCTGTGGGCAACATGTCCCCTCCCCTGGGCCCTGAAGGTCTCTGTGTGCTCTGCGCTCAGTTCCACATGCTGTGCAGACAAGACTGCCCTCGTTTGTTCTCTTTGGGACATGCTGTGCTGCTTCTGCACACACCTTTTTACGCTAACCAGTTCTCTACACTGCATTTTTTTTTCACTAAAAATCATGACTCTTCTTCATCTTGTCTACCATCTCCTTTAGACTCACAATTTTTTGAAATCCTGGAATTTCCCATTTTGTCTTCCGCATCTTTTTTAAGGGTTCCCTCTGCTGTGTCTGTGCTGCATTCCGGGTCTCAGCTCCATCTTTCTGCTCACCAGCGCTCTCTAGCCACACTTCTCCTAGCCACGCCCAGCGCTCTCTAGCCACACCTCTCCTAGCCACGCCCAGCGAATCTAGCCACACCTCTCCTAGCCACGCCCAGCTCTCTAGCCACGCCCATCTCAAGCCACACTTCTCCTAGCCACGCCCAGCTCCTTCTAGCCGCTATGCGTACTCAGCTCTTTGGTCCACTGACAGCTTTTGTTATTTAGTAGTTTTTCCTTTCCAAATTTGTTTCTTTTTTGTTTGTTTGTTTGTTTTTTAATTTTTTTAAATTTTTTTATTTTTTTTCTTCCAAATTTGTTTCTAACAGCCATTCATCAACTGTCCTTTTATTCTACCTGCTTTACATTGTTCTGCAGTTCCCCTAAGTGATGGTGACTGTCTGGCTCTGTTGGACTCTTCTGCTGATACCATCAGTGGTGGAGACTTTTTTCTGGTTATGGGATGATCTGTGTGTTGTGCCCATGACTCACTGTGATTGTGAGGCTCTCGGGGCCACCCTGGGGACTGGGGAGCTTCCTGTAGACAGTCTGCACTGGTCTTCCCTACTGAGGGTGCTGTTGGCTCCTTGTTGCAGCTCCCATTCAGTTTGTTTCTTGGCTTACTTTGGGAAGTGGGGAGGGGAGGTCTTCTGGAAAAGGCAGTGTCTCAGGTGGTGTCTGCACCAGAGTGCAGAGTCCAGCTGTTCTGGGTAGGTGGAGGGCATCTCTCTAGAGCACCTGGCCAGCCCTGGGGTCAGTAGGGGATAGTAGGCAGACTCTGGATTGTGCCATCTACACGTCCGGTCCAGAAGCTCCCGTGGAGTGGGGTGGGCGTGTTCAGTCTGCCATCTGCCAGGAAGTCCCTCCTGTCACTTCTCAGGCCCTGTCTTCCCTTATTCCTGCCCTGCCACAGACTGACCAAATCTGGCCTCCATCACTGCATATTGCTGAGCACAGGGGCCATTCTCACGATTTTCCCCTGGCTGACCACTTCCTCCTCTCACTGCACACACTGGGCCTGGCACCTCTTGGCCCCCAGTGTGTGCACAACGAGCTGATGGGCAGCCCGCCTCTGGCCAGGGGTCCCTCAGCTACCCTGAGATAGTCATTGTGTGATGGGGCCACCGACTCCACCCAGGATGCTCAGCTGTGGACAGTGTGGCCCCTCCTTCCACTTCTCTCCCCAGGTCTCCAGGACGGCAGGCCCTGCCATGGCCCGGGGTTGGTGACACGGGCTGTAAGGGTCCAGGGCTGCAGTGTCACCAACCCCGGGCTGTTGTGTCCAGGTCTAAGCTCATCAGCTCGGCACCTTCCCACTCTGGGCGCGAGCTGTGGTCTACTTAAGAATCCCAGACTGGGCTGGGAGGGTGGCTCAGCGGTAGAGCGCTCGCCTAGCATGGGCGGGACCCGGGTTCCATCCTCAGCACCACATAAAAATAAAGCCAGTGTGTCGTGTCCATCTACACCTAAAAAATAAAGATTAAAAAAAAAAAAAAAAAAGAATCCCAAACCATCCTTCTGGGGTAGTTTTGCTCCTGACGTAGGGTGACCCTAACCCTAGCCGGCAGTCTGGTGGTCCTGCAGTTTGCTGATTCATAGCTGAGGGTGTCAGGGCCGTGTGCGTCTTGGGTGGTGGGTTTCTCTCGAGTAGGCTCGCTGGGTGCCTGGCCTGGGGCAGCGAGCATCCTCTTGGCAGGGTCCTGGTCGTGCTCTTCATCTCCATGTGCCTCGGGCGTTGCCGTGCAGGAGCCTTGGAGGAGAGCTGCTAGCCAGCCCAGGGCCCTGTGAGCTTGGGCTATGTCCAGGACCTTTCAGGACGACAGGGCACAGGGTGATGGGAGAGGATCTGGGTCTGACTCTGGAGGCATCAGGGGTAGGGTCTTAGCCAGCCTGAGAATGGTCTAACAGGTCCCCTCGGGGCAAGGGGCCCATCTCCCATGCCCGGCCTGCTAGAGGAGGGCTGTGCCAGGGTCCGTCTCCTGAGTCCTCCACCTCATGCTGTGGCCCGGCCCGCTGCAGCACTAGGGGCCTCTGGCATGCACGGGAGAGACAGGAAAACCCATGGCCAGTTCTAGTGGACCTGGGGTGTCCCCAGCAGCCTATGACTGAAGTCTTGTTCCCTGGGGTGGTGCTGTTGGAGCTGGTGGGTCCTTCAGGAGGTCTTAGGTCACGGGGGTGGGGGGTGTGCCTGTGACAGGGACAGTGGGACCTGGCCCCCTCCTCTTTCTTCCACTCCAGCCCTGAAGTGAATGGCTTTGCTCCTCCACACAGCCTCCTCACCACAGGTCCCGAAACAATCGTTCTGCCAGACCACGGGCTGAAACCTTCCACAGCGTGAGCCAAAATAACCTCAGGCATTCTGTCACTGTCACAGAAAGCCAACAGCACGCAGGCATCGGTGAGGCTGGAGGTTGGGGCCCCTGAGCTCAGATCCCCAGAGGTGCCTGCTGGTGGCCAGCAGAGCTGCTCAGTGCAAGGGGACAGTGCGAGGGCTGGTTGGCCCAGCCACCTGTGGGTGCTCTGGGTTTCTGTCACTTGCTGCCTGCACATGACTCCAGGTTCCTGGATGAGCCAGCAGCCCTTCATGCTGCTCCGGGGCTGATGCTGGCTTCAGAAGCTTTGACCTCAGGTCTCCCCACTCCCCACCCCCAGGTGCTCGCAACCCCACCCTGCCTCCCAAATGTGTCTCCTGTCACCACACACCCAGCAGCCCTCTGCCGAGGTGTCCAGGAGAGGCGTGGGGATGGCCACTGGTGTTTATCAGGGACAGACAGCCTTTATTCCAATGCAAAGAGGTCATGACAGGAAGACACCCAGGTTCTAACGCTGCCCCTCTCCTTGTCTCTCATGGGCACCCTGCTCCCAGGTGGCAGGCATGCCCAGGAGTGGGGGGTGGTGGCCTGGGGCTCCAGGTCTGAGGTATTCTGCAACCTTGTGTGCACAGGGCTTTGGGATTGGGCGTCCCCTCTTGCTCTTGGGGTGCATGTTCTCGCCTCAGAGGCGGCCTCCCAGAGGAGTGATAAGTTATGGGGGACATAATGCAGAGCAAGACCCTCAGGACCAACGAGCCTGAGGAAGCGCCTGCCACAGCCCTGGGACCCCACCTCTGCACAGGCTCTCCATACCCAGGAGGGGCAGCCGCCCTGACCCTCCGAGAGCCCTGTGTGACCCAAGCCTGAGGAGGCCGTGGAGTGCTGGGCTGTGGGCTTAGACACAGTTATCAGGCACACACTCGGCCTCTTCCTCCAGCTCAGGGCAGGGCATCCCGTGGTTGGCCGGCTGGACGCGGACATAGCGAGTCCTTCTCTTGGTGCTCAGCTTCCCACAGGGGCCTCCGCACAGTCCCCAGGATGACCACAGAGAAACCTCACAGTCCAGCGGCGTTTCTGGGACTGGACCAAGCACAGGGGAGAGGGTAGGGCAGCGCTGAGAGGAAGCAGAAGCCAGAAACTGCTCCCCCCTGCCCCGCAGCCTTTCTGCCTGGGTCTGCAGTGCCCTGGGCTTTGGCACCAGTCCCTGGGAGCCTCACAGGAGGCCGTGGGGTGGGGTGGGGTGGGGGTCTCTGGTGGAGGGTCTCTGGCCAAGCCCAGCCCTCAGGCCACAGCAGCCCTTGGAACTGGCTTATTTCTGAAGACAGAGGACCCTGGGTCTGGGCTGCGGGAGCTTGTCCTGGTGGCACCCAGACACTTTGGTCCTTTCTTCCTGTGGCCTGTCTGTCCGTCTTCATTATATTCATAAAGTTTAAAATCATCGATTTGGGGTTCTGGTCCACCCACCTGGTAATCTCCACTTTCCAGCCAGAAGGCCAGTGCTTGCCTTTTTTTTTAGTTTGCTTTTTTTTTTTTGGAGGGGGGTACTAGGGATTGAACCCAGGGGCACTCATCCACACCCCCAGCCCTATTTTGCATTGTATTTAGAGACAGAGTCTTGCTGAGTTGCTTAGGGCCTCACCACTGCAGAGGCTGGCTTTGAACTTGGGATCCTTCTGCCTCAGCCTCCAGAGCCGCGGGGATTCTAGGTGTGTGCCACTGCACCCAGCTGGATAGCACTTCTCTGTGCCCATTGCCCAGGGGAGGGTCTCCCCACACAAGGGGCCAGGAGCCCAGGTGCAATGTGTGTCAGCAGCCAGCAGCAGCGTGGTGGCCTCACAGTGAAGGGCTTTGTTATCACATATCTCACCCTCACCATGCCACCTGCACTGTGACTGCTGAGGACCAGGCCCCAGAACAAGTCACAGCGGTTAGAAGAACCAGGGAGGAGGGTGGAAAAGACAAGGGGTTGCGTTGCGGGGCACAGGACCTGGAATGTTCCAGAAGCTCCAGCCAGGCCTGTGCCTGGAGAAGCCCTCTCCACAGCACAGAGGGGTGGGACAGGGTCTGCAAAGACCCTCCAGAGCGGGGCTTCAGAGAGGCAGACTCCCCCGGCGCTTCCCAAAGCCTTGCCTGAGAGCGAGGGCCCTGGGCAGCAGGCCAGGGGACAGCAGAGCCCAGCCAGCACAGGACCTGCTTTCCTGCTCCCCAACTGGGACGGCAGGCAGTCGGGGCCTGGCCTGGGCTGTAAGTGCTGCAGCAGCCCTGGGCTCACAGTGGACCTCTCGGGCCTGGAGACAAGGTGTCCACTTGCGAGACAGGAACAAGTGGAGCCCAGTCTGGGCCTGGTGGGAACTTCCTGGATGGCACCCATCACTGCCCAGCATGGCTTCCACCTTGGAAAGGTTCTGCTCCCCCAGGGATAGTGGCAGGTGCCAGGCAGAGAGCCCAGGGCCTCAGCTGTGGTGGACATGAGGAGCCAGCCTGCAGGCAGGGACCAGGAGGGGCTGGCTGTGAGGCCCTTCTTGGGGTCTGGGGATGCCTTGGGCATGTGGAGAGCAGGGCACCAGAGCCTTCCCTGTTGTGCTCCTCAGACTCCTGGGGTGTTGGGTGGCAGGGCTCAGCTTGATCCAGCGCCCTCTAGCGACATCTCTCAGTGGAATTCTCTAGTACTGCACACTGTTCACTCCACACTGTGGTCCCTGGCTGACCAGCTGGCTCTGTCTACCCTACCCTCCCTTCTCCGTGTCCCTCCTCCACACAGATCTCCCCTCCTCTCCCTGCCTTCCCTTTCCTGCACTGTCCCCTCTGCTCCTGTCCCTGACAGCCCCATGTCCCACACCCCATGTGGCTGGATGCCAGCCATGGGTGGGACAGAGCCTCTCCAGTGACCTGCACTAGTCGCTCTTCCGGCCAGCCTGCAGGCACAGCTGGTGGCATGAACGAGTGACATGAGGCTGTCCACCCAAGTGGGGCATCAGATCCTGGAGCGGGCACCTCGTTGGGCAGGTGGGGCAGTGCTACCTTCCAGCATCCCAGGACTGCCCTCTGAGAGGAGGGGCAGGAGTCGCCAGGACCACAGGGAGGTGCTCCGACTTAGGCTCTGACTTAATCTCTGGGGTGCCAGCAGCTTCCTATGTGGCCCTGACCTGCCCCCCATGAGGTCGGAGGCCCACAGGAGAGGCTGGGCTGTGAGGAGGCCCGAGCCTCCCTCCACTCCAGCCAGCGAGGCACCGGTGAGCAGGCCCCCTGTGACCAAGGCTCTCGGCATGCCAGATTTTGGTCAGCTCCGTTTTCCCCAGGAACTGTCCGTGCAGCCTGCTGAATGAAGCCCTGGCTCCTCCAAAGGCCTATGAGCAGGTGGGAGCCTCGCCCTGCCCTCTTGTGTCCATGCAGGGGAGCCCCAGCCTTGGGACGGCTCAGCTGCTGTCCACCCCCACCTGGGGCTAGAGGTCACCGTCCAGCAAGGGAACTGAGTCCAGCTGCATGCACCATCGAGTGCCACGGCAGCTGGACCCACAGGGACATTGGGCCACCAGCACCTGCCCCACCCCAGGCAGGCACCTATCGCCTGTTGGATGGAACCCGAGGCCCCGCAGGAGCCCTGTGACAGCTGTCACCTGTGGGTGATGACACCTCTGCCACTGCCTTCCGCTCCTTTGTGAATGGGGAGAAGATGGGACCTAACTTAGCAGACTCGGATCCATCCCCATGACTGGGATGTGCAGGTCCCTGGGGCATCTCCAGTGGACATTGTCTCTCGCCTCTCCCTGGGTCCTTTCTAACCCCTGGCCATAGTGGAGGGCGTTTCCAGCTGCCAGTGTGAAGAGCTGGCGCTGTTCAGAGCAAGCCCGTCCTGAGTCGCTGAGAGCTAGCCTCGTGGCCGTGAGGGCCTCGGTGCCCTCTGCCGACTCAGACTCGGGTCTGGGACCCATGGAGCAGCAGTCCCTCAGGTGCCCAGAGAGGCCCCGTCCCTATAGGGACTGTGGAGGGTGAGCCTAGCCAAGTAGGGCTGCCAGGGTGGTAGCACATCCCATTGGGCGCCACAGAGTGCCACGTGCCCCATGTGGTCAGGACAGACTCAGCTGTGACTTCTTTCCAGTGTGGCTGTAGTGGGCACAGAGCTCCCCTGGGTGAGCTGGAGCCACCTGTGTCCCCTGCAGGCTCCCCTGCACTCCCCAGCTCTGTGCCCACCCTGTCCACCTGCAGTGCGCAGGGGACTGGAAGCCTGGACATTACCTGAGAGGCTGTCCACGATCTCATTGTCTCTGCTGGTCAGGTCTGGGGCAAGTGGAACAAAGGCCCTGGGGCTCTGCCGGAGCCTCACCAGGGTCACTCTGGCCATAGGAGGCAAGGACTTCAGCCGCGGGTAGTAGAAGGAATTCGCAGGGTGACTGGGAGAGGAAGACGTTATCTGGGTTGGAGGAAGAGAGGGAGTTGGCACAGGGTCCAGGAAGCGCACCTTCCTGTGTGTGCATGGCCCACTGGGCAGCACCCAGTGTCCAGCCAGGAACTGCTGGAAAACAGACCCCGGTCTGGACCTCATCTGAGCAACACCCACACCCAGGACAGCCGGCCACGCTTGCCATGCCCTCTGCCTGGCCAGGGGGCAGCACAGGCTCAGCTGAGACGCTGTGGTGCTGGGCTCCGCCCCAGGCCGGAGCTGGGAAGCTGGGAAGCAGGCCAGGAGGGGGCCTGCAGGACCTCGTGTCTCACTCTGTTCCCTGCATGTGGCCGGCAGACAGGTGGGACTGCACCCAGCTCACTGCAGCACCAGGACAGGGCCCTTCCCTGCAGGAGCCCAAGGCCCAGCCCTGCCCCCCTGGCCCACTCACCTCAGTTACCGTGTCCTGAGGGATGGTCGCAAAGTTGGGGGAGGAGAAGGTGAAGCCACTGTCTGTCCCCGCGTCATGGGGGTAGAGGTCCAGGGAGGCCTGCTCCTTCCAGCGGCCTCCCTCACACAGGTCCAGGCTGTCCACACCCACAAACCAGTCAGGACTGGGGACGATGCGCACCACGAAGGACACCTGTGTGCAGCAGAGGCTCAGTGGGCGGCGGCCTCAGGAGCACCTCCCGCCCTCTCCTGGCCACAGCTTACCAGCGAGTGCCGGGGCTGCACCTCCAGCTCTGTGGAAGTCTGGCCCGTGCCGCTGGGGACGGCAGGGGCTGAGAACACGGCCAGCACGCTCTGGACCTTCTCTCCGGCGGCCTCCAGCTCCTTCATCAGGGCCCAGGCCTCCCCGCGCTCCGCGAAGTCCCGCAGCCCGTTGCTGACGTAGGCATCCTTTCTCCACATGCTGTAGTCAGAGCTGTGCGAGGCCCCTGTGCCACAGCCAGGCCGTGTGAGCAGGTGGCGGGGACACGCAGCCGCCCAGGCTCAGGTCCCAGCTGGCCAGCCCAGTGGACACCTCATCCTTCCCTTCCTGATCATCAGCTCCCCCAGCTGGGAGGCGAAGAACCACGTCCACTCCACGGTGACATTCTACATCCACACACTGTAGGGACACCCGGCTGAGTGACGGATGGCCAGCCAACCTGGCCCATGACTGCCCCCCTGCTGCTCACTACATCCTGAGCCCAGACCATCATGGCTGGCACACAGTAGGTGCTTAGCAAGCATCTCAAAGTCTGTTGGATGAGAGTGCCCCAACTCGTGAAGCACTGCGCAGAGCCCTCCCAGGTGGGGCGTCACCACGGAACATGCCGGCACGGGGAGAGGGATGCCTTACCCAGCAGGGAAGACCACTGCGCAGGGGGCCGGAACAGCGGGTACTGCTTGGGGAAGGCCGCCTGGCTCCACTTGCCCGTGAAGGTGAGGCTGTACTTGGCTGGAGGCCGGGCTGTGCAGACGGCCTCTGCCCCCAGCGGCTGGCTGGCAGTGGAGCCAAGTGTGGCCAGGAGGAGGGCCCAGAGGCTGCTGCCCGGGGCAGCCGTGGTGCTCAGGTGTTCCATCACCTACAGCACAAGGAGAGCAGTGCTGGCACTGTGGATCCCAACAAGCCCCTGCCCACATGTCCCCCCCAGGCAAGAGCAGAGAGGGTCCCGGTGGTTGTGCACACCCCTGCTCCCCAGAGCCCTCAGCTGTGAGTCCCCAGACCCTGCACCCAGAGAAGCCTTAGATCGCCACCAAGTCTGCCAGGACCTCAGGGAGCCAGCAGCCTCAGAGCCCCCGGAATGGCCAGCCGTCCTGAGAGTGCGGAGCCAAGTGTGCCCGGGCCCTCGGGGGGGGGGGGGTTGGCACAGGCCAGCAGTGGCTCTCTGCTGCGTCTCCAGAGAGGAGCCCCATCGTGGCACGGGTGGTGTGCACAGTGTGTGTGGGGTGAACCAGCAGAGCTCGGTGGCCATCCCCGGGTGGGGTGGAGGAGGGTGCCCTCTGCAGTGCCGCAGGTTCCAGGAGGCCAGGGCTAGTGTGGTCTGCACTCCCCAGGGACCCGGGTGCACCGTACTAACCTGAAGGAGCGGCAGAGGAGATGCAGGGCGGGGCGAGGAGCTGCTGGCTGCTGCGGGTCCCACTGAGAGCCCAGAGCTCCTACGTATGCCCTAGGCTGGAGCTCGGCGGGCTGGCTGTTCCTTCCAGAGCGCGGCAGATGGGACAAGGGCAAGAGGGACTCTCTCTGCCTGGGGCCTGTGGGGCTGCTGCTCCCCAGCCTCCCACAGGCTGACTGCAGTGCTGACCTGCTCCCTGGAGCTCACTCCCGCCCTGGCTGGCCCTGGCCGCACCCTTTCTTTGTCTTCCCTCCCTCCCTCCCTCCTCCTGCCCTCCTCCTCCCCTCCCTCCCTCCCCGCACTCCCGCCCCGGCTCCCCGGGTGGTGCTGTGAGCAGCTGTGCACTCAGAGTCAGAGAGCTCAGGGCCAGGGGCCACAGAGGCGCCTGTTCATACCTTGCCCACAGGTGCGACCTGAATGGCCCCATTCACAGCCTGACCTGAAAAGAGAGAGAGGGCTCTCAGCTCAGCATCCCAGGACTTTGGGGCCCTGGGTGTCAGCCAAACACAGCTGCTTCCTTCCCACTGCAGCCTGCAACTGTGCAGGACAGCCCAGGAAGTCCACATTGCTGGCCAGAGGGCAGCGGGAGTTAGTCCCTCCCAGAGGGACTCAGAACCCAGGAGACCACGGTAAGGTGCTCAGGGCTCAAGGATGAGCCACGGAAAAGGGGGCACCCTCCCTAGGATCCCACGTTGGTGGGCCAATGTATTCTGCAGCCACCCCATGGACACCCCCGCCCCCACCCAGAAGGTGGTGGGGCACAGACAGGAGGAAGGCTGGCATGGGCCTCTCCGGCTGGCCCTCCTTGGAGACGGGCAGACAGTCTGCAGGTTGTTGCTGCCCAGTGTCAGGAAGATGTTTACAGAACCCTGTTGGGAGCTGGGAAGTGAGGCGAGGCGTCTTGCTCAATCCCCAAGCCCGCCCTGGCCGTCAGAGGGGGCTGTCAAGTCTGGACAGAAGGCATCTGGGTTTCAGAATCCTCTTAGCATTTCCTATTCAGACAGACCAGACAGTGGGAATAAATAGAATCAACGAGAATAGAATGCAAACACCGATGATCTAACCTGCATTCAAGTAAACACCAGGACCTCAGGGAAGTGACCCACCGTGTTGAGCCTCGGCAGGAGTCCCCACAGGGTTGACCTCAGGACCAGGAGCACTTGTGGGTGTGGGCCTGTCTGTGGAGCTTACCATATTCTAAATACAATACTTATTAATTCACTTGAAAAGAACAAAATTCAGCTACTACATGTTAGCATAAACAGCATAATGTCTTATAAAAAGCAGCTACTTTTCAAAATAAAAGCCTTAGGAGCGTGGCCTGCTCTACCAGCGCGACCTCACTGTCTGGCCTAATAGGAGACAGCTGTCTTCGCAGCGCTGCTCTGCAGTCCATCTGCTGAGATGTGTGGGTGAAGCCACGAAGACACCAGCCTTGCAGGGACACTGGGAGAGGCGGGCTCAGCTCGGCAGGACCTTCCGACAGTACAGGCCTGCGCTGCGGAGGGGCCTTGGCTCGGGGACCCTCGGGGATCCCTTCTGCTCCCAGCAGACGCTGAGGGCTGATCCAGAAGCCTGTTTCTCACGGAGGCCCGGGCGGCGGTTCTGCACTGCCCTGGGCTCTAGGACCCAAAGGACAGCAGTAACAGCCCCTGGGTTCCGGCTGGGAGCAGCAGCCTGGGACAACAGGCCCAAATGCTACCGCAGGGCTGCCCCAAGTGACAGGATGGGACAGGGAAGGGACCCCCAAGGAGGCCAGGGGACGGAGGAGCTTCCTTCCTGTGACGCTGGCCCTGGCTTAGGCTGGGCTGGGGTCTCACAGGGCAGAGAGCCTGGCTGCAGGAGTAGCTCCTCTGTGCTGTCACAGGCTGGCTGCAGGGCCCCGAGTCTCGGGCTCCTCTGCGAATCAGGCCTGGTGCTCTCCTATGAAGGCCACACGAGGCGACGCTGTGCAAGTGACCCCCATGTATACACAGAGCATGTTCATTCACTGAGCAGCGTCTGAGGGACCCAGAGGCCCTGGGCTGCAGGTCTGGGATGGGAAGGACACTTCTCCTGACCAAGTTCTGTAACTCAGCAAGAGTTGGGTTAACTGGTCGGTTCTAGCACCAGGGTCCTTTGAGGACAGGGCTTTCCTGGAGGCCACTCAGCTGTGGCCTGAGCTTCTATTCAGGGGACGTGGGCAGGGCTGTGCTGTGGGCCAGGTGTCTGGGGTGCCCTGTTGATCCCTGGCCCACAGGGCCCAGGCCTGCTGCTCTGCCCACACCCCTAGGCCTGCTCTCAGCCTCCCTGCAGCTCAGGTTGGCACAGTGTGGGTGACCGTCAGGCCGGCACTCCCAGGAGCTGGCACTTCTGAAAGTGCCTGTTGGACAAGGAGATGCCCGTGTGGCCACTGCCAGATGCTCTGAAGGCCCTCCCCACCGGGGGTGGGAGGACCCCATGAGCAAGCCTTTGGCTGAGCGGAGCCCACAGGGGCGGGTGCGCTGGCCCAGTACCCTGCCCTCCCAAGCCTGGCACAACAAGGGCCCTCTGAGGGCTCGCCCAGGCCCCTCCCTGGGGCGTGGCACCGGCCCTGAGCGGACCTGGGCAGAACCCAGCTCCCAGGCCACATCTGCTGACTCAGACCGGAATCCCCACCAGGGGGGAGGCTGTCTCTTGCAGGCGGCACGTCTGGTGCCCAGAGGGGCCCTGCTGTGCATTTAAAACTTGCCCACAGATACCACACACCCCGCCCTCCCAGCCCTCTCCTCTGCTCACTCTCCCACTCCACACACATTTACCCAAGGCCTGGCTCCTGCCAGGCGCCCAGTGTCTGAACACACATGCTTTCTACAGGCCGCTCCGACCCTTGGGGGCTGCTCTCGGAGGAATGGGGCACACAGTCTGACTCTCCCTCTAATACCACCCCTTCTCCTTTCAGCACCTCACGGCCTTCCCTTCACGAGGACCTCCCAGCTTGCTCATGCCCCAGGGCCTTTGCACCCACAGCTCCTCTGCCTGAAGAACTCTTCCCATGCAGCTTCTTCCTGTCTTGCATGTCTGGGTCTCAAACAGAAGCCTCTGACACCAGCCCAGAGGAGCACCTGGGATGTCCTACCACACACGCCATGCTTTCATTTTTGATGAGGGTTCCTGCAGAGAAGGAACTCCATTGCAACAAGAAGAAGCACACGGGGTTGTGCTGCAGGTTGTTAAGGGGCTGGAGGAGCCTGGATTTCCAGAGCTGCACACCAGGCAGCGTGGTGCAGCCGATTCCTGACGTCACCTGCTGAGAAATCAAACCCACGGTGATGCTGCCCTGCTAACCCACACCCACACCCAGAGCACACCTCCTGACCTCCCAACTGGGCCACGGTTGTCTGGGTGCTTCTGACCCACAGTCTGAGCAGATCCAGGAACCAAGTACTGAGCTCAGCTCCAAGGCCTCGCCCTCCAGGGGAGCACCTAGAGGAACGGTGGAGGGCGCCCTTCTCAGCACCCGTGGCAGCCTCTTCCCTGTCTAGTGTTCAAGCTACTGCAAAATGCAGCCACACACAGCTGCCCTCATTTGTGCCCTGGACACCCCACCGTGTCTGGACCCTGCACTCTCACACGTTGGCCCCGACCCCCCAGAGGCACAGGGAGGCCAGGCTGTGCCTCTGGCTGCAGGTCTGGGAGGAGGATCTCGTGCTGCCGGGCGCTCTCAATACAGCTTTCCTCAGCTGTACCACTGTCTGGCTTCCTCAAAGGGGGTCTGTCTGTTTGGAGCAGCATGTGCCATGAGGTCCCCTAATTCAAAGTGAGATGCCATGACCTCTGCACAGTGGCCAAGTACGGGCTTCTGGGAGTCCTCTCCCCATAGAGTCGGTGAGAAAACTGGCAAACATGTCAAAGCAGACGTTTTTCCCCCTCACCTGGAAATTAACCAGAGGCTTGCAGATGTCTGTAGATGTTTTATTCTGTTAATAAAATAGGCAAACTCTGGTGAAAATAGCAAGCTTTGGTGCCTTCCCTTGCCCCAGACCCCACCCTCTCTCCAGCTCTGTGGAAGCCTTAGAAACTGACGATCTGTGTCCATCTGCCCCAGGAGACCCCACTGGGAGGTTGTGCTTGACTTGATTCAGAGTTCACCTGGTGGCTGCTGCCCACGACACTCGGGCAATTGGAGGAGGCTGCAGTTGCCCAAGGTGGTGCCCAGACATTGGCTAAATAATAGACTAACCAACAAGCTGGAAGAAAAGGCTTGGGAATGGGATGTCCCTGGGGAACTTTGAGAAATTCCAACATTTTCCAGGTAAACTAGAGGACACTCATTGCCAGGGCGGTGCTTATGCTCAGGAAAGACCTTGGAGGGTCCAGGCTCTGGCTCTGAATCTTAGACTCTGTGCAAGCAGGACTTGAGAGCTAGTGCAAGGTTCTTGTGGCTCAGGGTTGAGATCCCGCCCAAGGAACATGGAGAGGCCACAACAAAAAGAGTTATCGGTTCCAGGTAATTAGGGAGAACCCTTCCTAAAAATTAACCAATCGCTGAGTTAACCAAGGAGAGACACTGGGCACACATGGTAAAGAATACAGGTTTCATACAATTGATTTAGAAAAATCATTAACAAACCACAACACGGAGAAAAGCAACAGACCCTAAGTGGAGGGTAGAATCTGATTCCACAGTCGCCACATTATTTTAAATGTCCATTTTCACCAAAAATCATGAGACATGGAAAAACAAAGGAATATGGCATTGGGGAAGATAGAACCAATAGGAACTGTCACTGAGGAAGTCCAGCGGCTGGACGTGCTGGACAAAGACTTTGGCTATCTGAAGCACGGAGGATTTGGAAACGGGTGGCCCCAAGACAGTGTGACCTGGGGGACAGGGGGAGGAGGAAGAAGGGAGAACATTGACCCTCTCCCAGTAAATCCTTTCCCAGTGATGAGACAAATCCCTGGGAAGGAAGCACAAATCAGTCCTGAAAATGGCAGTCCCCAGATAAACATGGACCCTTTATAGTGACCCCGGAGGAAAAAGATGAGCACTGAGACCCTCATCCTTTGCCAGTAAACACAAGTTTCAAATTCTCACGACCTGTTTCCTGAGTGCCCAAACTGACCCCTTCTGTCAATAATTAAGTCACCTCTCAGTGTGACCTTCAAAAACCCAGACCCCTCTTGTAACCGGTGGCCCCCCGCCTCCTGACTCTGCTGAAGGAGAGGCAGCCCTGCCGTGCGTGAGGCCTGCTCCCGCCGGACGGGCGCCTGGGCTGCACTGTGTGCCGACCGTTCTGGTCAGTTTTCTCACAAAGTGTGTTCAAAGCCTCCAGGGGCCACGTCTGGAAAGTGAAGTCCTGAGTGACGTGCACCAGGCAGGAGGCGAGGGAGCAGGGAGGCTGCGCAGGAGAAGCTGCTGCAGCCACGGACCTGAGCAGACAGAAGGAAGCAGCCCACGGGCTCACCCAGCCTGGGAAGGGAGAGGACAGGAAAGCAGGGCTGACCCAGAGGCAGGAGGGCCACCAGCAAGATGCGGGGCGGGTCAAGGGGAGACGTCACCCAGAGACCTCCCAGCACTGAGGAGAGCCGCCACCTGCCTGTCCAGCAGCCCTGGGCCCACACGAGGGCGTGGAGGAGAGGCGCACTGGGAGCCGCCAGCCAACGGTCCAGCCAGCCAGACTCATCGCCCACTCAGAGTGAGGCCTGGCCTCTGGCCAGAGGCTGCGGGGCCAGGGGGTGGTGAGCTGGCACAGAGTCCTGAGGGCAGAAGACCACACCCCAGAAACGAGGGGACGCTGAGGCAGCCCCGGTGACCACAGACAGAAGCACGTGAAGGAGAAGAAGCTGGGGCCTGGCTGGTGCTTCTGTGTGGGAAGCGGGTCCTCAGGGAAGCTGTGTCCAGGGGTGGGGCTGATCAACCCAGGGTGGGTCCATAATGCCAAGGGGCTGTGGGAAGGAGGTAGAGACAGGTGGGGAGGGGACCCTCTGCCCCCCTCCACTGCCAGGAGCCACGTCACTTGCTTCCATCTTGCCTTTCCACCCCTCAGGCCCAGAGCCATGGAACTGGCCAACACAGCACAGAAAGGCAGCAGCCCAAGTGTGTGGCAGGGGCACGCGGCAGGGGCACGCATCGCCCACAGCAATAAGTGGGCAGGGAAGCAGATGGCGCCTTGTGGCCAAAGGTTCCCAGTGGAGAAGATGCGAGGTCCCAGACCTCTGACACCAGCAACAGGCCCCAGACTGAAGGACAGAGGAAGCTCTGGGGCAGGACTGAGGCCCGGACGCCGTCCTGCATAGTGGGGGAACGGCCAGAGGCCAGCAAGGACCGCTCAGCTTGCCACCCCGAGCACTCTGCCTGCTGTAGCACACACTGGGGCCCTGGGCCGGGTGCCTGGCCGGCTTTCATGTTGGGACCCAGGTTGGGAGTCCCCAGACCCTGACGGGGGTCGGAGGCCTCAACAGAGGAGTTGAAGGGTCCACAGATGGGTGGGAATCACACCCCACGCTCTTGTGCAAGTCCAAGAAGAGCTCTCAGAGGAAGGAGAAAACCCTGGAGGAAGGCGGACCCCAGTGACAGAGCCATGGGCACAGCCAAGGCAGAGCCACGGAAGAGACTGCAGAGACTCAGCGGAGAGCAGAGGCTCTCAGGGCCACGCCGACGCCACAGCATGAGGACCAGAGGACAGCAGGCCGTGCTGACAGCAGGAGGGGACGGTCCAGCCGACACGCTAGAGAGCCTTGAAACAGACACGGCCAGCACACCAAGCCCGTCCTCTGAGCAGGTGGACCACATGGACGGCCCCGGGCCAGCTGGGCGGCGAGGAGGAGCCTGCAGTCCCCATGGTGGCCATGACAGTGGCGTTGCATAAGTCCACAAAGACCCAGGGCCATGAGAGCAGCACGGAGCCACAGCCCAGGAAGCTGGAGACCCGTGGAGGGACCGCCACAGGACACTCCTGCCTAGGCTGATGCGTCAGAGGAGGGAGCTCTGCAGGGCTGGGCTGGCGTGGGCCACGTTAGCGGTGAAGTCCCCTCAGGGAGCCAGGGCCTGCAGCCACCAACGCGCAGGGGACAGGGAAAGTCAGTTCCTGGAATGTCCACGGAAGTGAAGGGGAGGAGCTCGTTTCTGAGGCCAGCATCACCCTGCACTAAAGCCCGAGGGAGTCTCTGCAGGAAAAGGAGGCCACAGAGCAGTGTCCCCGAGGATGGCATGAGCCCAGCCCTGCAGCCTGCTAAGACAAGCAGCTTCGGCTGCCCGCTGTGTGGAAGTGGGCCTGCACAGCACTGGGAAGGGGCAGGAGAGTCCACGTCCGGTCCACGTCCCGTCCACGTCCCGCCCACGTGGTTAACAAAATCCATGCATTCATGACAGGCTAGGAATAAAAGGAAACTACATCTGGGCTGGGGCTGGGGCTGTCGCTCAGCGGTAGAGCACTTGCCTAGGACTGGTAAGGCCCTGGGTTCTGTCCTCAGCACCAGATAAAAACAAATAAACAACAACAACAAACAAATAAAGGGTAAATTCTTAAAAAAAAAAAAAAGGAAACCTCACCATAACGGCCGTGTGTGAAAAGCCCACAGTGAACATCTCAGGAGTGAAAGACAGAAAGCTTTTCTCCCGACACCTGATTCCCCTCGCTTCCCAAGCAAGGCTGCACATTCAGATCCAAGCCGTTGGGCAAGGGAGGGGAATGGCAGCCTCACGCTGTCAGAGGAGACGCACGATTGTCACCATCTGCAGATGATGGGACCTCTTCTGTGGAAACCCCGGGTAGCACACACGTGCTCACATGCACAGGTCCACGTGTCCAAACTGCAGGACCAGAAAGTGAATTCAACCCGGGAGCAGACTGCAAAGCATGTGCTCAAGAACCAGCTACATTGCTGCAGAGGATCTGTGAGCAATCTGCAAGGATGTCAGAACAGTTCCCTGTTCAACAGCCTCAGAAGTAAATAAAACATGCAGACATCACCCGGGAGGGGACAGACTCGTACAATGAAAACCACGACACGTTCCTGAAGGTTGTGAAGTCCGTCTAACTAAATGGAAGCTCACCCCCAGTTCACAGATGGGGAGACTCGCGGCTGGATGCTCACAGTATGGAGCGTGATCTACACATTCCATGCCCCCCTAGAACAGTCTAACAATGATCTTACAGAAATAGAAAAACTCATTCTAAACTCCATATGGAACCTCCGGGGACCCTGGATCTCTACAGAAAGAGAATGATCTGTGCTTCCTGACTCCAGAGCTACACAAACCTGCAGTGACAGAAAGTTGGCACACGCTCCAGGGTCACCCCACCAGGAACACAGTGGCAGGTAGTGGTGCAGGTCGACGGGACAGAGCGGAGCGCGGAAGCAAAGCTCTGCACAAGTGGCCAAATGATTATCAAGGAGGTGCCAAAACATCTGGGGAGGAAAGAGCAATGACCATGCCGGGAACCGGGTTCCCGCACGGAAGCGGCAAGTTGGAGCCGCTGAATGCACTGTGGGAGAGCAGCTGGGCCGGGGGAGACCTGACCGAGTGGCTGGGCTGGTGGGAGACCTGAGCGAGTGGCTGGGCTTGGGGGAGACCTGAGCTGCTGCGCTGGTGGGAGACCTGAGCGAGTGGCTGGGCTTGGGGGAGACCCGAACGGGGCTCCTGGCCCTGGGCTCTGGAGAGAAGCCTGAGGCAATGCTCCCTGGTGTTGGTGGACAGTACTTGCCTGGTGACGACAAAAGCCCAGGAAACAAAGGAGAGGCCCAGTGGGTTTGTGGAAGTCAGCATGGTGCCTGACAGACGGCATCCACAGGGTGAAGAGACACTTGCAGAAGGGACGAAGCATATGCATCTCTTGTCTGATGTGGCACTGACCCCAGAGCACATGCAGAAGCCCGAAGCCCAGCAGCCAGTGGACAAAGGCCCCTTCACACCCACAGGAAGTCCCAACATCTATCTCTCCTTAAGTGGCCCACAGGTGGCCACGAGCCCAGGTGCTGCCAGCATCGCCCACTGCAGGGCAGTGCCACATGTCATGGAGATGGCCACAGCAAACAACCAGGGAAGACAAGAGTTGAACAAGACAGGAAGACCAGGCGTCGTCTGCACTGCCGGGATACAAGGTGGGAGGACAGAGCTCCTGAGAGAGCCAGGGACAGAGCCGCTCTGGACCCACGGTCCCACACGCACAGGCCTGAAGGCAACTGGAGCCAGGGTCTGCACGAGGGGCTCAGCCCGTGGTCATGGAGTCCCGCCCCCAGCACACACGTGGAACCAGCCCAGGTCCCGCAGTGGATGCAGGGTGTGCCAGGACCCGGGTCCTCCTTGGAGGTGATGACTCCCTGCCCCTGGAGGAACCTCGCGTGACCTTCACAGAAGCTGGCCCATGGCTCACCTGCAGGGAGCACTTGGTCACAGCCAGAGACCCACAGGACGGGGGCTGCCTGGGGTGGAGTGGGGAGCTCCCGCTCGTGAGGTGAGGTGGAGCATCAGGGCTGCGAGACGGGAGAGTGGTGCAAATGGGTGGTGGCGACGACCCCACGGCAGTGTGGACCACTCAATAGCATCGAGCCAGGCAATTAAAAACGGAGGCGGGGGACATAAATTTCATGAGTGTTTTACTATAAGACGGGCGTGGAGTAGTGTGGCGGCCACACCTGTGATCCCAGCAACTTGGGAGGCCGAAGCAGGAGGGTCGCAAGTTTGAGGCCTCAGCAACTTGGCAAGGCCCTGAATCAATGTAAAAAACAAGAAGGGCTGGGGACGTGGCTCCGTGGTAGAGCAGCCGTGGGTTCAATCCCTGGTATAGGAGCAACAACCACCAAAACGTTGGGGAAAGCACACACAGAGTTCATGTTTACGGCTCTTTTTCTTCTGTTTGAAAGACAGGTTCATGGACGATACCTGTCAATCTGTGCAGAGGACAGACAGGGGTGAAAGTTCACTTTCTGTTAGGAGGACAGCCGCGGGGGGGGGGGGGCAGGAGAAAGCGCGTGTGAGGTTCATGTGCCCTTTATATCAGATTGACCCCAAATTGGTTGTCACAAAGCAAGATGTTAACTGTGGTCCCCAAAGAAAGACGACTTGTGAAAGGGAGGTAAGAAAGCAAGAGACGGGGAAGGGGAAATGCAGCCGGAGCCAGGCGGAGAGCTGACAATAAAGGCACCTCTCTAGGGGGGAGCCAGGCCGCAAGGTGTTCAGGCTCAGCTTCTGTGGGGCGGGGTTGGCAGCTGGGGACAGGCTCCGGTGCTTGCTGCAGAGATAGCACGGGACGGGGAGGTCAGGGCACCGGGCTTTGCAGAGTCCAGGGGTCGTGCCTTCTGGGATGGGCTTAGGGTTAGGGTCCCGTGGGTAGGTCCCTAATGGGGGTGGGGGAGCTGGGGTGAGAGGAGGTACGGGAAAGCGGGACCTATCTCATGAGATGGCACTTAACATTGAAGATGGCTGCTCGAATGTCAATCAAGACCCTGTAACTTGGACGGCACGACGTGTAGGCCTGGCCGACGCCTGTGGAACTGGCCACCCAACAACTAGAACCCGTCGTCCCCGTGTGCAGGGTGCGTCCCACAGACAGACCTTAGTTCACGCTACAAAATAAGTCTCAACAAATTGAAGACAATTGGGCAGGGGCTGGGGTTCAGGGGTAGAGCACTCACCTCACACCTGCGAGACCCTGGGTTAGATCCTCAGCACCACATAAAAAAAAAATGAATAAAATAAAGTTATTGTGTCCAACTACAACTAGAAAATAAATATAAAAAAATTTTAAGACAATTAAAATCAGGCCACATATGTCTTCTCACCATGATGGAATGAAACCAGAACTCAGTGAACTTAGAGACACAAAAGCTCACACACGGTGAGCGCCAGCTTGGTTGTCCCAGGAAGGCACTGCTGCGAGGCCCCCTGGGAAGGACCCACGTGGCCTTCCCAGGAGAGACACTGACAGGAGTTCAGCCACCTGTGCTCCCTGGTGGGACGCGGCCTGACCTCCCCCTGAGACCCAGGGCAGGCGCCTCCCTCTGCAGCCCACCCAGGAGATGGAGGTGGAGCCAGGAGTGTGGCCAGGAAGAAGTAGAACTGTCTCCTCGCAGATGACGTGATGCCGCACGTGCCCAGCAGCCATCCTGGAGCGAGAACCTCCGTTCAGCAAGATGACAGACCCAAGCAACACGGGAACAGCATAGCCCATGTATATACCAGCAATGAGCACGGTGAAGAGCACCCGATTCCATTCACAGACCATCAACAAGAACAGAATACTGAGGAATCAGGGGAGTGCAACTTGTGCACCAAAAACTGCAAGACACTGTTAGAAGAGATCAGAGACCTGAATGAGTGGAAAGGCATCTCAGGCTCAACCAAGGATATTGCTGGATAGCAGTCTGCCTGCATTCAGCTAGACGCAGAGCACCTCCTCAAAAAGTTGCAACTGCCTTGTTTTTGAAGAAAATGGAAAAACTGATCCTAAAGTTCATGTGGAATCTGAATTCATACAGAGACACCTGGAGATTCACATGCAAAAAGAAAAAAATTAATTCACACTTCTATCTCACACCATATACAAAAATTAACTTAAAATAGAGTAAAGACCAAACAGTAACACTAAAGCTATACAACTCCTACAAGAAATCATGGGTGTAGATTTTGTGGCCTTGTGTGATCTTAGATAGGACACCTAAAGCACAAGCAAAGAAAAACAAATTATGCTTTGTCAAAGCTAAAAAAAAACATTCTTGTATTTCAAAGGACACTATCAGGAAGGTCAAAAGCATGTCACAATATGGGTAAAAATATCTGTAAATCATATATCTGACAAGAGTTTAGGATCCAGAATATATAAAGAGCCCTTTTAACTCAATAATAAAAGACAGCCCAACAAAAAATGGAAGTGACATTTCTCCAAAGGGATTGGAATTTCTGCACGGCCTTGTTTTGAAGAAAATGGAAAAATATACAAACAGTAATAAATAAATGAGAAGATGCTGAGTACCAGTCTTCAGGGAAATGCCAATCAAAACCACAGTAGGAGGCTCGTAGTAAATGAGTTGTCAAGGATGTGAAGGAATCAGTCTCTGGCGGGTCGCCAATAGAAAGGCAGCAGAGGGCAGCAGGACAGTCTGACAGTTCCTCAAAATGTGAACCTGAAGTCCATGGGACACAGCAAGTCCACTCCTGGGGGTCTGGCTGACGCCCCTTGGAATCTGCCTTCCACCTGGGGAGGCCTCCGAGTGCCAGGAGAGGCTGGGTCCTCCTACCCACAAGTGTGCCGGGGCCACAGCTGTGCTCTGCAGCGCGGCACCAGGGGCAGCTGAGGAGAGCTCCCGGGAAGGGGCACAGAGCCCCTGCACCTGGGCTCTGCCGTGCATGGCTGGCGGCCGGCACCAGCCCACCCTCTGTGAGAGAGGGAGCGCGGCTGGGCTTGCACAACCAACACACACCCACGTGCGACTGTCACAGTAGCTCTGTCCAAGTCACCCAGAAGCACGGACACCAGTCATGCACCTGTGGGCCAGGTCAGAGCCATCTCTCCACACAAGACGCTCCCTTCCCCTGGTGCCTGGCGGTCACACAGCCCTGGGGCCGTTAGGGCACTCAAGTCCAGCAGCAGATCTGGGGAGGCGGCCTGGGTCGCGGCTTTGGGGCTGGGCCGCAGGAGAGGCCCCAGCACACAGCTCACCCCCAGCCCACAGGGAGGTGCTCAGGCTGGGAGACCAGGGGTGACCCAGGGCCCAGGGTCCACCCACATGGGTGACCATCAGTCCAGCTTGCGGATCTACTGTGGGGACTGCAAGAGGCCCAAGGGCAGGCCTTTTTGGCCCCTGGCCTCCTGGCCGTGGTGTGCCCAGCCTCTGGCACTGTGGGGTGTGCCTGTGGACCCTGGGCGTCTGGGCTGCGGGTCTTCCCTGAGGGAAGTGACCCACTCCCATCCTGAAAGCCAGAGTGCCCCTGGGCCTCAGCAACGGCCATCTTATACATTGGAGTCTCGGGGCGTGCGATCTGTCTATGATGGGATCTGCAAGTTGCTGGCCACCCGCGAGACTGAGCATCTGATCCTCATTTTATTGGCCTCCGATGACCTCGCTCACGGTACTGTAGGTTTCAAATGGCACACTCCTTCTGGTTGTCTGTCCGATTCTCCGCGGGCAGCCAAGGTACACACCGTCTGATTCACCCTCCTGCTCTTAAAGTGCTACTGGTGGGCAGAAAAGTCTTAACTGTAACATAGGCCAGGTCATCCATTGTTCCCTAAATGCTACTGCATCCAGGACCCTTTGAGGGATTTCTGCCTCGGCCTTGTTTTGAAGAAAATGGAAAAATATACAAACAGTAATGGAGGGACTGGGAGGGAGGGACTGGCTGAGCATTCTGGGGAGCACTCAGGCCTCTGGCTTGTTTCCTCAGTGTAAAATGGGATGAGAATTAGGAGCCCATGGCACAAAGACCCTTGGAAGAGCCCCTAGCAGAGCAAAAGACCCGACTGCCTCACACATCACCATAGAATGTTCTAGAAGCACAGCAGTCCCAGGGAGCTGGCTTTAGGGCTCACTCACAGGAGGCTGAGTGAGGTCCACAGTGCCCCTGTAGGCCTCTTGGGCTCGGGCAGGACTTCACACCCAGGACTGCAGATCACTACATCCTGCCCACAAAAGGGTCCAGGACAGGAGCCACGTGGGGCAGTGGGCAGCACCAGGACCTGTGTGAAGTCTGCCCTGGCCACCTCCCAATGAAGAACAGCTCCCCAAACCCAATGGTTCCAAGCCAGAGCAGCCGTTTCGCCCAAGCCCCCACCAGTACAGGGCTCAGGCACACAATGGTCTCTCTTGGTGTCCCCGAGGTGGCTCAAAGGCCCGACAGGTTATCTGCTGTGCGCTCACTAGGCCGGTGACCAGATCCCCAATGTGAGGCCCTGCTAGGCTTGGGACATGTGGACGTGTTCCTGAAGGAGCAGGAGCCAGGAAGGAGGTGAGTAGCTGCTCCGGGTCCACCTTCCGGATGGAGAGCGAGCGGCAGGGTCCCAGGTTACACAGGGCTGGCGGTCACACAGGCTGGAGGTCACAGGCTCCATGAAGCAGCCACATCCAGGGCTGCAGGAGCCCCAGGACCACTCCCGCCCCCCATCAGCTCCTGCCGACAGCCAGCAGGAGGTGGTGCAGGGGACCAAGCTTTACGACCTCTTCCAGTCCTGGGCCCACAGGGTGCCGGGCCAGGGTGGGGCCACAGAGAGCTGGGGCTCCTGTTGTCCTACCTGACCTGACATCTGTGTCTGCGGGCCTGTCCTAGGGGAGGGAGCCCACTCTGAATTCCACTGGGGAGGCCTGGGGACAAGAGGGGTTCACCTACCAGGCTCCTGCGCAGAGGACAGGAGAGAGGCGCTGGGGGCTGCCCGGGGCGGTTGGGGGGCTGGCAGGGTTTAGACCCTGATGGCTTGCAGCCAGGGCCCAGGACTCCTGTCCTGGGTGCAGGGGCTCCCAAGCAGTGGCCCCTCCCTCCAGACCTGTGCCCCGGTCCATGTGGCCCCGTTTCCAGGGCTCTGGGTGTGGGCAGCAGGGTTCACCCATGAGGAGCCGAGCTCGCCTTGCCTGCTTCTCCTCGGCCTGGGCAGGGGCCGGGCCATGAGGGTTCTGCAGCCCACTGTCTTCCCAAGGCCTCAGTTTCTCAGTGTGGCTGGACCTGGGCTCACCAGATGGCCTCGGCCCCTGCAGCCTGACATGCTTCCCCACAGAGATCACCCGCTTCTCGTGACTCGCAGGCGGACTGAGTGGTTTGCCAAGAGTGGACTCGGTCCAAGCTCTGAGTCAGCCCAGCCCCTCGCCTGGCCGAGTTGGCCGTGCTCCTGGGAGGGGCTGCACCTGGGCCAGGGCTGCGACTTGCACATGGCTCCCGGCTCTCTGCTCACCTTCTCTTGCCCTGGCAGAGCCAGGTGGCATCAAACCCGGGAGCTGGCTGGGGGGTGCACCAGGGTGCAAAGGCTGCGTGTCCACAGGAGAAGTCTGTCCACATCTCCATGTTGGAAAGGGTGGCGGTGGCAGCCACGGTGACAGGGAGCAGAGGGCGACCCAGGCAAGCCCAACGCCCCTGGGCAGAGGCAGCGTGGTGCACCTGTCCTTGTCACACCAACTGATGGCTGGATTCCAGGAAAGCCAGAGCACAGACACTGCTGGACGGTGCTGCTGAGGGCCACAGAGCACCTGTCCTGCCTGGTCCAGCTGCACCAAGACCACACCACCTCACCCTCACCGTCACAGACACCCCGGCAGGCGGGCACTCGCCGGAGCCACAGCCTAGGTCCTGCCAGCAATGAGGCCAGCACCAAGAAGGGCGGAGCCAGGCCACGGTGGCCAGACCTGTGTCCAGGTGCAGAGGCCAATGGTCAGGTGGCAGCTCTGCCCCCACCTGCATGGGGCAGGGCCATGGGATGCAGATGTGGACATCCAGCCTGTGGCCCTGCAGGCTCACGCATACCTGGTGTGCTGCACGGGCTGCTCCCGTCACACACATGCACAGCCAGTGTCCGAGGCTGACCCTGCCGCTGTCCCTGGGGAACACGTCCTGGTGGAGGCCCTGAGCTCTTCTGTGGAGGGGCTGCCTGGGACACTGCAGCCCAGCAGCCTGAGGGCCTCCTATCAGCCCTGCCCAGGCCTGTCCAGGGCCCCACACACCCCTCGTCACTGTGTGACCTGGGTAGCCATCATGAGGGGGAGAGCCATCCTGTAGGCCAGGGGCTGACCCTTCTGCAGGAGTCCCACCCGGGGGAAGGATCTGGACGGGAGGCCACAGCTCAGAGGAAGGCCAGGGGCTGGAGTAAGTCAGGAGGCGGGCCCCTCTCTAGAGGGAGGGGGCTGCGTGCTCCCCAGGCTGGGGTCCCCAGGTCCCCCCTCCCAAAGAGTGCAGACACTCCTGGGACCTGCTCCACTCTGGCAAGGGACAAGGACGGGTGGTGGCAGGGACAGTGTCCGTCCTTTGGTCGGCTCCGAGCAGCTCCCTGGTGCTCCCAGCAGCTGCTCCCACGGCCTCATGGCCCCCTCAGCCCCTGTGGGGAGCTGGGCCCTGGCAACGTCAGGAGGCCACATCCCTGCTGTGAGCGCAGCCCAGGGCCTGTGGGGGCAAAGACCCCTCCACTGGCCACCATCCCGACCCCCAAGAGGCAACGGGCTCCTCTGGGTCTCCAGTTCGTGTCCAGCCTCACGGGTCCCGCTGGGTGGGGTGCCGCGGCCCACACCATGGAAAGAGGGACTTGGGGGCAGAGCGCGGCAGTGGAGCAGCTCCGCCCCGTCTGGCCCTGTGCTGCCTGCGCCCGCCCATCCCCGTCCACCCGCAGCAGGACAGTTTCTGGATGGGTGGGAGGACAAATAGAAGGACAGCACCCCCACCCTCTGGCCTCGGGCTGCGCAGCCACTGCCACCCCCAGCCCAGCAAGGCCCCGGTCAGGGGCCCACAGAGGCCCCTCCCGCCAGGCCCCCCTCCCCAGCCTGGAAAGTCTGAGCAGCCTGCTGGTGGCCCACTTTCCTCCCTGCACACTGGGAATGTGGGTCAGGGTTTGCTCACCCGGCCCGCGGCCAGGCCAGTGGGAGGAAAACCGGGCCCCAGCCCCACAGCCGGGCCCGCCCAGGCCAGCAGCTCAGGGTTGGGGCTGTGGGGGAGGGTGCCCTGGTCTGCCCGTCCACCCCCTGTCCTCCTCTGCACCAGGGAGCGCATGGCTGGCGCACCTCCTCATCCTGCCTTCCTTCCCGGGTGTCCCCAGACCGTCTGGCAGGGGTGTGGCCCTTCCAAGGAAGGCACACGGCTCTCCCCGTCCACTTCTCCCCAGAGGCACCCAGACCATCTGCCACCTCTCAGCAGCCCCCAGTGGGGCAGGACTGGCTGACCTGGTGGCCTCGTGCCCTGCAGAGCTGGGAAGCGTGAGCTGCCTACCAGCACCCAGGGCCAGGGCACTTCACGGTCTCTCCAAGTCCTCAGTCCCTGGGACAGCTCCTGGGTGCCCTGTCCCCCGGGCCCTAGAAGAGCCCCCAAGCCCCACTGAGGGCTGATGCCCTCAAGAGGACAGCCCTGTGGCGGGCCTGCACCTAGTGCTGCGCCCTCCTATGGGGCAGGGTGGGGATACAGAGCCCGCGCGCCCACCTGGGCACAGGGGACATGGCCTGCGCAGGCCTGAGCCTGGGCTTCCTGTCTGGGCAGGCGGTGTGCCTGTAGCCCCTCTGAGGGGAGCTGGGTGTCCTCCGGGCAGAGTGAGGCACTGGTCAGCCTGGAGGGAGGGACAGGCACAAGGCTCCACCCCCAAGGCGCTGAAGATGTCCGAAACACGTTTAGACTTAGAGAAAGTCACAGAAAGAGCAGCGCCTGCCCTTTACCCGGCATCCCCCCACTCACGGCCACAGCCAGGAGCGCAGCCCCTTGCCCTGCTGTCCCGCAGGGCTCGGCCTTCAGCAGCTCCCCGGTGGCCTCCGGGGTGCTCCAGGCAGGCCAAGCCCTCAGCTCCACCGATTCTCCGTGCCCGACGTGGCTCGCGGAAGCCGTTGAGGTTTGCTGCACCCTCATGACCCGGGGGACTCCCCTTCCCGGGTGGCTGTGCCCACCCCTGGTGGCTGCATTTGGCCTGGGAGCAGTCCCAGGTCAGCTGATGGAGCCCAGAGCCACACACGGGCTCTGGACATGCCCGAGGGCAAGGCTGTGCCTCCCTGGCCCCTCCACAGGAGACCTGGCCCCTCTCCTGTCCGCCCCCAACAGAGGGCGACGCATGAGCTACTGTCATTTACGTCCAGGATGTGCCAGCCGTGAGAGGGTCCAGCCCAGGTGACGAGCGGTGAGGGGCTGGCCCAGTACCAACCTGAAGGGCCACATTCCCGGGAAGCAGAGCTGACCCAGGCAGTGCCAGACCCAGCAGGACCTGTGGCCACCACTGCCCCTGCTCCAGTGGTCTGTGACAGGCCAGGACAGATGGTCTGGGGAGGGCAGAAGGGAGAAGGAGAATGAGCTCCACAGCTCGAGAAGGACGGCAAATGGACAGGTTGAGGGGACATGGGCAGAGTGTCCTGCGCCACAGCCAGTGCCCCCACCCCTGTGTCCTGCACCTCCAGGTCTGCAGAGCCCCAGGGAAGGTCGGAGCAGCCAGGGCAAAGGGAAGGCGCTGGCCCTGATGACAGGAAGACCACAAGAGTGTCCTCCTCTGCAGCACAGGAACAGAGGACAGCACAATCCATCCTCAGACTGAGCCCCACACCAGCCCAGAAGTGCCACCCGTCGACAGAAAACAAGATGCCAGGGCACACCGCACCTCTGTGTCCTGCCCAGCAGAAGTGCCAGGAGGCCAGCCAGCGGACTGTGAGCCAGCCCAGAAGGCAGAGGACAAGAGGAGGGGCAGAGGTGGGCAAGGAGCCTGTGCACAATGTGAGCACACCCTACGTGCACCTTGATGAGCAAGAACAGTGTTGGGCTGATGGAGATGCCAGCCATGAACCCCTAGGTGCTGACCCACCCAGCAGCTCAACTCACAAAGCCAGCGGACAGGTCAGGCAGGGGCTGCACAGAGCTGCCCGTCAGGCCTCGTGCTTTCCTGACAGAAAGCGCAGCACTGTTGTGAGTTCACGTCTGTCACACCTCCGGCTCAGAGGAGGCCTGGGGGAGCTGAAGCCGGCGGGGCAAACGGCCTCACTAAGTCCAACAAGGGTCAGAGTGACCAGGAGTGGCCTCCCTCCCCACCTCAGCCCTCGGAAGCTGGGGCCCCATTCCAGCTCTACCAGGCGGAGCCGCAGTCAGGTCTGGACTGAGTGCTCCCTGGACAGCCCGGAAGTGCAGGGCATGCCCGAGCCCTGGGCAGACACGAGGGTCCATCTCCATCTTGATGAACTCCAGGGAAAGCAACAGAACACGCTTTGACAAGTAGAGAGGGAGCGATAAGAATAAACTAGGAAGGGACGGAGGAGGAGAAGAGCAGGAAAAGGAGGAACCCGTGGTGTGTCTTAAAGCCAGCCCCGGGCCCTGCTCCAGAGCCTGGTGAGGAAATGGCTCCCACACGTGGGGTGACCAGCCATGGAGGAGGCTAAACAAAAACCCAGGGCGGCGACCGGGAGGCCGCAGGCAGCCTCAGCAACTCAGGTGGGGGAAGACACAGCTGAGTGGGTCGGGGACACTGGAAGTGGCAGTGGGCAGTCGGGGCACCTACTATGCCATGCTCATGCCAACCGTGGTCCCCACCTCAGCTCAGCCCTCCCGAGGCCTGGGGAGACGGACCACCGTGAGCAGCTACAGAGGCCTGGCAAAGGAGAGCCCAGGTCACCACCTGTCCCAAAGAAGCCTTGGGGACAAAGCAGAGAATGGCCAGCAGAGCCTGGAGACTCTGGGTGTGGGGGCCTCTCGGCAGTGGGCATGGGCCATGGCGTCGACATTCAGCAGAGCACCCAGGAGCCAGACTGATAGACGCAGAAAGAAATGTGACAACCTCAGCGGCGCTATTGTCACAGGTTCAGAGAGGCAGAGGAGGCCGCAGGGCTTCTCCCACCACGGAAGCCACTCTATAGACACAAAGCTACGCGTAGGACACAGGAAGGACCATGGAGGCCCAGTGGCCATCATACCCCACCGTCTCCAGGAGGCCTGACCCAGGCCCTACAAAAGAAATGACACAAACATCAGGGAAAACAGACAGGGGATCGCTTTGTGGATGACGGGATCACGAGCCCAGACTCTTGCCACCTTTGTTTAGAACTAGGGAGACCTCGCAGAAGAGGGGCGTAGAGAAGACGCCTCGCCTGCCCCCGCGTAGCACCTAGGAACGAACGCGGTGCAACTCCCCAGGGCCACCAGAGCCGCCTGCAGACAAGGTGGCCACGACCAGGTGTCCCAGCCCCAAGGGCCAGCCACAGCCGTGGGCAGAGCCGAGGAGGCAGAAACCCTGGCGCAGGCTCCGGAGCGCACGTCTCTGAGGCCTCGTCTGAGTGGCCCCCGCCCACCCTGGCGTTTGCTCAGGGCCTCACAGGCTGCTGGGGCAGGTCACCATCCACCACACACGGTCCCAGGACGGCCGGGCAGCCTCCGCTGGCCATGTCAGAAACAGTGCCATGGCCAGACAGAACCGGGGGCCAGAAGCGGTCAGGGAAAAGGCCAAGCATGGGGGCCTTGGAGGCCTGTGCCCACCCAAAGGGAGGTGAGCCAGCCCCTCCCACAGAGTCCAGCCTGGCGTGGACCGTCCATGCCTGGGTGCCGTGGTCACTACTGGCTGGCAGCAGCCAGGAGGAGACGCCATGCCCAGCAGCAGACATAGAAGCCCAGCCACAGGGCCACCCGGTCACTGTCCTGGTCCCTCACCGGCCAGCTCCGTGGCCCTGGCCATGTTGGTGCTCCTTCCCGGAGCCCGACCTGCTGGGAAGCCACCGCAGGCCAGCACAGGTGCTGACGACTGGGCAGAGCGTCCACAGCAGAGCTGGGCTTGGAGCTCAGGACAAGACGAAGCTGGAGAAGGAGCAACACCGACGTGGGGAGCAAGGGGGGCCTGCAGGTGGCTGGACGGGCTGATGGGGAGGGGCAGCTGGGCCTGGGGCTAAGGATGGGGCTGCTGAGCAGGGGAGACCCCACCCCAGGAGGCCAGGCCCCAAGCACATCCCTAGGGGCCGCAGCCTCTGGAAAGCAGCCCTGGGCGGTCACAGTCACAGGACCCGGACCCCAGAGAGGCTCTGGTGTGGGCGGGTTGGCTCCACACCCCTGAGAATCCACCCAGCTCTGAGCTGCCCCCCGTCCTGACCTTATGGATCTGCCCCGAATGTGTAAACCATGAGCTAACCGTGTGGGGAATGTGCTTTCCGCTGACCGCCCTCGCAGTAGACAGCTGTTCCACATCAGCACAGCGTCCACCCCACCTCCACGGCCACTTCTGGCTGTCTGGTGGGAAACCCCGGGCTGCCGCACTGCAGGCCAGGTATAGACGGCCCCCCCGGAGCCCCTCCCACCACGTGTGCACATCGGGTGGCCAGTGGGCGGCACCCCTCCCTGAAGGGCTTGTTGTCTGCCCTCACTGTGACCATGTCGAGACCCTCAGCCCCCACGCATGCTCTGAGCAGGCCCCAGCAGTTGGGGTGGGTGCCTTGGAACTGACCCTGTAGACCACACCAGGAGGAGGTGGCCCTGAGAGAGTGGTCAGGGAGAAAGGGCATTGCCCAGCAAGGCAGGCCTCCACAGAAGCCACTGAACTCGGAGGCAGCACCCTGGCTGGTGTCGAGCAGTGAGCCGTGTCGAAGCACTGCTCCTGAGCCAGCTCCGCTCTGCTGGGCACCCAGGGACCTCTGTGCCTGGGGCTGCTCCTGCTGCCCTCCCAATGTGCGCCTCAGTCTGTTTGTGTTGGATACCAAGGACCTCTGACTTCATGGCTCACATGCCAGAGGCTGGAGGCCAAGCACAGGGCCTGGCGGGTCCCGTGCCTGACCCCCTGGGCCGGCCGGCCTTCAGGACGGCTCCCTATGGCAGGAGGCCCAGCCACTCTGACCGTTCCTTCATCTCCCTGTTGGGAGGCTAGGGAAGGAACCCTTTCCACAGGCTGCCCAGCTGCCGAGCCACAGAGGGCACCGCAGTGGACCGACCTCCCCAGGCCTGGGGCTGCCCGACCCCAGAATGTGAGGCGTGAACTTCTGTCATGACGGTCCCAGGCCACGGTGTATAGCGCCAGCAGAAGGAGTGGACGGAGACTGCCGGTCCCCTGCACTCCTGCCACCCGGGCACCACTGGTCTCTCTGGCACCCGGCCTGGTGGGAAGTGACATGGCTCAACGAGGCTCTGCCTGCCTTCTTCGCCTGGCGGAGGGCTTCTGGGCTGTGCCTCCTGCGTGGCGGGAATCGGGTTGTAGTCTTTCTGGGGGTGAGTACTACTCCACGGGCAGCCCTTTCTGGGGGTGAGTACTACTCCACGGGCAGCCCTTTCTGGGGGTGAGTACTACTCCACGAAGCAGAGCGCGGTCTTGAGCTCAACAGCCCCTGGTGGGTGGCTGCTCCCTCCCTGGCTGCTGTGAATGATGTTGCCGTGGACGGCTGCGTCTGCACTGCTCTGTGGGCACATTCCCGGGAGAGGCACTGCTGCTCGGCTGCCCTCGGCGGCTCTCCACTTGCAGGCCCGCAGTGCCGAGTGCTCCCTTGGCCACACCTGCCCCTGGCCCAGCTCGCAGGTGTAAGAGGCGCTGTTCAGCTCCGAGTCGCGCAGCAGCAGTCTTTTTGTGAGCCTGTTCACCTGTGGTGGGAATGCTTGGGGACAGGTCTGCTCAGGTCCACGTCTTAATTGCGGTGAGAGTTCCTGAGCACGTTGGTCTCCAGTGGCCTCAACCAGGGCAGCTCGGCTTTGGTCTGCCGTCTGCCCTGGAAGTTGGTCTGCCGGCCAACGTGATGGGTCGGGAGCCACTTGGCCACTTTTGTAGGACTAAAAACCTGAGTGGGCAGCCGGGCACAGTGTGCTGAGCTGTCCCCCTCCACCCTGGCGCCGACTTAGGACGTGCTCAGCCCTGGCGGTGCCATCTGGGCCCAGCGGGTCATCCGTCTGCACAGACTGTGGTGTGAGCACCCATGGCAGGCTCTCAGTCCTCCGGAGGGCCAGCTGCCGTCTCCTTCCTGGGGTGCTTCTCATATCATCAACTTCCTCGTCACAGAGGAGCTCTCGGGTGGCTCTGACTGGCCCACGACGGGTCTGCTGGGGTGCCCACACGTCTGCCCAGTGCCTCTCGCGGCTGGCTGGGGCCTGGCAGGCTGTGTCTGCCCCTGGCCCTCCGAGGCTCTTGCTGCTATGGTGGGTGGTGGCTTCTCTGACGCCTCCCCTCACTGGGAAGCCTGGACCTGCCGGGCGCTGGTCTGTGCGTGGCCGCCGCCCAAGGCCATGTCTTCCAGTGCTCTTCCTGAGGCCTGTGGAAGTCACACAAGGTGCACGTGTGTGCCCAGCCCTTCCTGGGGTCTTGGCCAGGTGAGGCCTGGCTGGCTGATGGCTGAGGAAGAAGGCCCAGGCCCCAGGGCTGCCTGAGAAGGGCTTGGAGCTTGGGCCCCTATGGACAGGGAATGTGGGTGGACAGGATACTCCCAGCCAAGGTCCCAAGGAAGAGCCCATGCTCTGGGCAGCTGGATGCAGACAGTCAGGCTGGTCGAGGCACCTCCCTGCAGGGCCTCCTCTGAGCAGCAGTCCTGGGCAAATGCCTGCAAGACTTTCTCACTTGACAGACAGCAGTTAGTGCCACTGGCAGGAAGAGGCTTGTCAGGAAGTGCAATGCCTGGCACTCAGGGGCACTCAGTGGGCATGAGGACCTCGGGCCCACATGGGAGCCCAGGCCTCCAGGCAGGCTGAAGTGTTTACATGGTGCCATGGGACAGTGGCCTCTGACAGGGCTGGTGCCCAGGGAGGCCAGAGCCCCCTGGTGCTATCAGGGCAGAGGCTGGCATTCTTCTGGCACCAACCTCCCCTGCCTGCCTGCCCTCACACACCAACGCCCCCAGAGCCCCACTAGGGGCATGTTTCACCTCAGAGCCAGCAGGCCCTTGGGGGACAGTGAGGCCCTCAGCTTTGGGGGAGGCTCAGGCGCCACAGCCCCAGGAATCGGGGTCTGAGGCAGCAGGATGTCCTGGTCTTCTCTGACCCCACTGCTGTCTCTGCCTCTTGGGCCCCCGCCTTGGCCAGGAAGGGCCTGGGGGCGGGAGGAGGGGGCCGAGGGCGCAGTGGGGGCCAGAGCCAGCCAGCATGTGGTTCTCATCTCGGTGTGACAGCTTCTCCTGCCAGGATTCCTCCCCACACTGGGCTGGGCCACCAGGATGACCCTGCCCCGCCTGGGGCAGCATAGGGCCATGAGTGGACACTCATTCCTCCTGTGTCCCCAGCCCCCTCCCTCAAGGCCAGTCTGTGCTGCCTGCTCACTCATCCTGTGGAAACCCAGCTGCAGCCCCCAGAGCGTCCACCAGCCTCTGCTCCCTGGGTGGACCCCTGGGCCTCTGCAGACCTGAGGGTCCGGGGCTCTGAGCCCTGGGTCTTGCCCTGCCTACAGCCCTTCCTACAGCCAAGCACCCGGACACCCTGTGACCCTGCCCACCCCTTCATCCCTCACTCTGCCACCCAATGGGCAGTGTGGGGAGCCCCTGAGGGATGGGGGTGGGGCCACAGACAAGAAGGGTGGCAAAGAGAAAGGTGCCCGGCAGGCCCTGGGCAGGTCCCTCAGCTCTATCAGCCAGTGCAGTCTGGGTCCTGGAGGGCCAGGTGTGACCACAGCGGGAGGCTTGCAGGGCATGGGCCCAGGGCTGGTGCTGATGAGCAGCCCTAAGGGCAGAGGGCAGCTGCTGCCAGCGCTGGAGGAGGAGGAAGAGGAGGAGGAGCCCTGCCTGGGAGTCTCTGCCCGGTGCCCCCTGGGGGCTGTGGCTCCAACACAGGGAGTAATTCTAGGCCCAGGCTGGACCTCAGCATTAGGTAGACATGCCAACAGGTGGCTTTGGTCAGCAGGAAAGGGGCTGGCAGGGGGGCAGGAGGGAGGGGACAGGAGGAAGGGGCTGCACTGGCAGAGATGTGGTGGTCAGGGCTCAGCTGACACCAGTCAGGTCAGCTGGAAAAAGGCTGGACCACTTTCCCAGAGAACCCATGGCTGAAGGGGCTCAGGCAGAGGCCTTGCCATTACAGAGCTCAACCCAAGAGGGCCAGGCTCAGTGGAGGTGAGGTTTGAGACCACCCCACTCTGTGTCCACCCAGCAGCCGTGGCTGCCCTCAGCCCAGGAGCCGGGGCTGCCACTCCCGTCCCTTCTCTGCCAAGCCGGCCGGGCCCGTGAACAGGGTTTTTCCTAAGCAATGTCCAGAATTCTGCATTTGCTAAAACGCTCACCACTTCTATTGGAAAGCTGGCTCCCAGCCTGAGCCTCAGCCGCCTGTGGACTAGGGGCCCCTGGCCGCTACCAGGCCCATTGGGCCAATGGCAGACCTGGGAGGACTGTGACCCCCCCCCCAGACAGGGACAAAAGGCAGGGAGGGCCATGGCCATCCTGACTCCACAAAACCCTGCTGCTCCCCAGCTGCTCCCTAGCGGATAAGCAGGGTCTCCCCAGCCTTGGCCGTGGCTGCCCCATTGTCCCCTAATCACGTGCACCCTGCCACCCTGGCACTGAGCCTGGGCCTCTTCTGCCGGACCCCTGCCCTCACCCAGCCCCAGGCCCCACACGTTCGGGGCCAGGTATGACCCTCCAGTAGACCCGACCTAGCTCTCCCTCCTGGCTCTTCCCCCTGTGCCTGGGGACCAAGAGCCAAGCAGCACCCAGGCCAGAAGCCCAGACTACACCAGATGCCCAAGAGGCCAGGGTGGGCAGGCGAGGGCCAGGGAGGGGTCCTGACCTGGCTCCTGCTCTCCTGGGCTGCATGTGGAGGAGCTCAGGCAGAAGGAGCTCCCGGGAAGGGCCAGAGCCTTCCAGGTGCAGGCGGGGCTGGCGGGGCTGGCAAGAGTGCCACTCTGACCCTCTGCTGGGGGTAGGCGCACTGCGCAGGGGACACGTGAGAACCGGTGGGGTGTGTCCTCAGCCTGCACTGCCCTGCCCCTGTGGGGTGGGGGCCAGGGGTTGATATCCTGGCTGCGAATTCCCCAGCCCCTCCCATGCCAGGGACACTGAGCCCAGGGGCAGGACCTGTCAGGTAGGAGTGTACGTCCCTGTTGGTGTGGGTGCCTCCCCTCAGAGGGGCAGGGCCGGGTTCCCCGCTGAACGCAGAGCCCTCCTGCCAGCGCCTCCCCCAGGCCTGGCCCCAGGACCCAGGGTGCAGGGCTGGCAGGTAGGATAGGCTTGCCTGGCCTCTGCACTGAGCCAGACTTGCCCTGTGGCCCTGAAGTCACACATCTGCCTGCACAGTCGTTTCTAAGGCTGCCAGATGGACCGCAGGTGGTGGGCAATGGGCAGGGAGCACTGGACTGAGCTGGATGCACCCAGGACGTGAAGTCAGTGTGAACACAGGCGGTCACCAGGCGGAGCCGGTAGCCCCTTGTGCTCACAAGCAGATCCGGGTTCCCACCCCGCAGGTCTGGACCTCCCTTCCTCCCTCCCACACCTCATCCGGAGCTGGGGGTGAGGGCAGAGGTCAGTGTCTGTGGCGTGGGCTCTGTGGGCTCACAGCCCTGGGGCTGGGCCTCAGCATGCTGCCTGATGTCAGTGAAGGCCACGTGGGAGGGGCTGCCCGTCTCAAGTGGGGGCCAGCGAGGCTGGGGCTGACAGTGAGACCCCATGGGGCTGGCTGGACACTTGAACTGGTCAAAAGTGCCACCCTATGCAGGGCTTCCTGGGGAGTGGCTAGTGGTTGTCCCCTGCTCTGGGGTGGTGGGGACCCAAGGCTCCTGCAGGGATGAACAAGGCACGGGGGCAGGGACACCTGGGGACCCTGGCTCTGGCCTCTCAGGACTGCCAGGTGGAGGTCAAGTGCCACATCCTGAGCCCAGCTCAGCCCGCCCAGCACTGCCCTGGAACCCCCGTTCTCGGCTCTGGGAACAGCAGCACAAGTGCCAGATGCCAGCCCGGGACAGCCTCTGGCCCTGTTGACTTTGGAGTGTCTCCTCTGTGGGAATCTTGGCTTCTGGGCCAATTAATCCAGACATTAGCCATCTTGGATTGAAGCCCTGTTCCTCAAGAGTGAGCAGTGAGCCTGCTGTCCCAGCCCTGGTCATTTCTGCTGCCTCCCACCCAGAGCCTCCCAGGGCACTCTTCCTTCCTGACCTCAAGGGGCACTGCTGGTCTCCATCAGGGTTGCACCCTCATCTCCAGCCAGGCAGGTGCAGGGCCTCCAGGGGCACTGGCCCCGGGCTTTGGGTTGGGGGATTCTCTTAGGTGAAGGGGCCTGTGGTTCAGCCAGCCTAGAAGCACAGCCCAGGTCTGCGACCTGAGTGGTGGCATCTGGACACGCCCCTCTCCTGGGGACAGAAGCCTGACACCCATTTATTCAATGTTCCCCAAATCATGGAATACAACCTGAGCTAGGGACAGACAGCCCTTGCCCTGAGCATCCCATGTGAAGGACAAACGCAGGAGGGAACAGTGGCCAGCACGTGAGTGGACACAGGCAGCTCTTCCCAGATCCAGAAGATGAAGGACCAGCCAGGACTCCCCAGGGGAGCAAGCAGAGGTCCCGGGACAAGGACTCGGGCAGTGTGCCAGCCACTGATGACAAGTGCCACTGCTGCCTCCCTCGCCACCGTGGAGTCCAGCAGCACGGCGTCTGCCTCTGTGAAGAGCAGCGGGCAGCGCCATGACACACAGCTGGTACCACGCGGGTTCCACGAGCCAGCCTCGGCTAGCCATTCCTTCCCTAGGGACCCACTTCACACGCCAGGCCACTGATGAAGCCTTAACCCCAGGATCAGCCACACACCGACGCTCACGCTTTGAACAGGGAAGGGCTGGAAGCCTCCAGCCGTGCAGCAGCCACGGGCCCGGGCAGCGCCCCAGTCGGGCATCGCCAAGGTCGAGAGAGAAGAGAGGGACGCTGCCCTGTGGGCAGGAAGAAGCAGGGTGGTTTTATGTCCTTGTTCGTGAACTTTGCCAGGGCGTCCCAGAGGCTGCAGGGCCTGCTTGACCTCTTCCTCTTGCATATCCTGGGCATGGCTCCAGGTCACCCCTGGACAGCCCACTAGAGACATCTCAAAGTCCTGGGATTGGAGGGTGGACCGTAGGGTGTAGTGATCAGGTAAGTGGTCAGGAGCTCAGGCCCAGTGTTGGCAGGATGTGGGAGGCAGAGGTGGGTTTGCCAGGTGCTGGTGCTCAGGGGGGTCAGCCGACTTGGGCCACAGCCTGCCAGGGCCACCATGAGGCAGCAGGGCCCAGGGCCAAGATGAGCAGGCCAGGCAGGAAGAGGCCTGCAGGGCCAGCCTGGGGGCCATGCTGATTAGAGGGGCCAAAGGTCCTCCTCTAGGCTGTGGGCACCAGCCCAGCAGGCCAGATGTTTTTCTTTACTGCAGAGCTGGCCAGAGTGGGGTGGGCGCTGGCCCAGCAGGCCAGATGGTTTTCTTTACTGCAGGGCTGGTCAGAGGTGGGGTGGGCGGGCAGCTGGCCCCTCTCTACTCTTGGGCTCCAGCACACTGTCTTTTGCTGGAAAATCAATTCTGCAGTTCTCTCTGGGCTCTGGCTGAGAGCAGCTGGGGCACTTCCTGCCCTCCCTGGGGCCTGTTCAGTTGAGGGCCAGCCAGGGTGGGCTCAGAAGCCACGGGGACAAGAGCTGACTCCCTGCCCCATCCTGGGCAACTGTCTGCCTCTTCCCAGCCTCCTGCCAGGAGTGGCCCCAGGGCTCCCCTTCCTCCCGCTGCCCAGGCGGAGAGCTAAGGTGGCCGCAGGAAAGGAAGCGTCTGTGGAGGCGCACAGGGCCTGCTGCAAACCCTGTCCAGGCCCCGCTCCTGCCCTCAGGGCTCCAGCTGGCTCTTGCCAACACGGAACCCAAGAGGCCGACATCAGCTCTCAGCGTTGCCTCTGGGGCAGCAGCCACCATGGGCCCAGCAGGGATGGTTCCATCTTGTTTCACGGTCTATCCTTTGGCCTCCTGGTTCACATGCCGCTCCCTGCCTCCCACACTGTTAGCGCTGCACTGAGCACCCACCCAGCCTGGAGTGCTCAGCACCCCGTAGCACCAAGGAGGCTCTGGGAGGGGCAGAGTCTATGGCCACCTCACCCCAGGCCATTCACCCTGCCTGGCAGGCCCTGCCCCTGGGGCTGTCCCCAGCACAGGAGGGTCTGTGGGATCCACAGCCACAACCCCACAGGCACCAGGGCAATGCAGGCTGAGGGTAGCCCACCACCCGGTTAGTCACATGTGACCTGCGCTGGTGGCTCCCAAACACCCAAAACCAGAGGGTAAAACCCCAGTGACTTGAACCCTTGGCCACGTCTCCGGTTGGCACACACATGCACACTCAGCCTGGCGCCCTGGGCTCTCTGTCCTCTGTCAGAACCAGCCTGTGGGTCCTATGTGCGTCTTTAGTACTGCCTTAGTCTCTGGCCTCAGATGCACAGAACTCTGGTATTCCATGTGAATCTGGGGATAAAAATTTCACTAAAAATAAACAGCGGGCACTGGGTTTGCAGCGGGCTTATTTATTAACTGGGAGAGAGTGTGTGCGTTCTGCAAACAGGTGGTCAGCGCCGCCTCACTAACCCCTGCTGGGCCAGTACCAGGCTGCCACCAGCTAGGGTGCTGGCTGTAGGGTCATCAGTAGGTCAGCCCTGCAGCTCAGAAGTGGGAAGGGACATCAGAGAGCAGAGCAGGCCTCCCTGGCACCCTGCACTTGTGGGGCCCAGCAGTCTTGGCTTCCACTGGATTGGTGCAGAAAGTCTGAGGGGCCAGCAATGGGGCTCGGGTGCAGTCAGCCTGAAGGGTGGACATACATCCTGACTGCAGACCTTCAGGTCTGTTCCAGACATGGGCTGGCCCCGGGGGCTTTCTACACAGCTCATCACCCACTCTCATTGCACGCCCTTGTGGCTCTGGCCAGACCCCCACATGACGTTAGACCCTGTCACCGGCTGCCATTTCAACTTGACCAGGCAGAGGCGAGCAGGGTCCAGCCTGAGCTGCACCTTGTGCCGAGGCTCTGCTGCAGGCCCCTTCCTGGGGGAGGGGCTGTGGATGGAAGGTTCATTTCACGGCTCGGGGAAATCTCCCTGGGGCAGCGCCTGCTCCTCTCCACCCCTCGGAAGTCCCTTCCAGTCAGGTCTCTTGAGACAGCCCCGGCAGCATCCCTCCTCCAGGGACAAAGCAGCCTTCCCGCCTGTCCTGGAGGGGGAGGGGCGACCCAAGCCTGTGTCCACTGCACATACCTGGAGGCCCCTGGGGACAGAGGAGCAGAGGCAAGGACGCAGCTCCAAGCAGAGGGTCCTCCAGGCCTCAGGAGACGGCACAAAAGTGACAGCAACCCGTTAAGACGGCCAGGGAGACCTGTGGCCGGAGGCACGTGTGTGCCGTGACCAGCCTGTGACTCACTCAGCGACCGGCACTTGCCGTCCCACAGCCTCTGACTGTTCCCCTCAGGCCTTCAGCCAGGCTCTCACTGCTGCCCTCTCGAACCTCCTCACACGGTGCAGCACATTCTGCCATCATAACTAATCAGAACGCACCAACAAAACATGGAGACGAGAGAGACCAAAGAATCTCCAAGCAGGGCGCAGCGGTGCAGGCCGTGCTCCCAGCCATTCGGGAGGCCAAGGCAGGGGGACGGCAAGTCCCAGGCCACCTGGGCAGCTTGGTGATGAGGCCGTCTTGCCAAGCCATCGGGACGACTGCCAGAAGGCAATGAAGGTCCTCATCTCCCTAATACTGTTATTTTCTTAAGTTTTTCATCCATCTGGACCAAGTTTTATCAGTTTTATTGATTTTTAAAAGAACCAGCTTTAAAAGAACCAGTGGCCCAGGACAGGCTGTGGGCAAGGTGAGCGACATGCCTGCCACACTCTCAGGTGTCCCACCAGACCTTCACACAGGGCGAGCCTAGGCCGTGCCACTCCACAGGGCCACACAGGAGCTCAACAGTCCACAGGGTCCAGAGGGACCCTGCCCAGCTGTCTGATTCTCCAGTCCTGAGCTTGCTGCCGTCTGTGGGCACCTGTGTTAGCCTGCTGCTATTTGCTGAGGGGTGGACACACACCCTGACTATAAGACTAGGTATTCTAGCCGGGCGCTGGTGCAGGCCTGTGGTCTCAGCGGCTCGGGAGGCTGAGACAGGAGAATGGCAAGTTCAACGCCAGCCTCAGAAACTTAGCGAGATCCTGTCCCGTAATTGATGATAATGATAATAATAGGAATTCTTCTAAGTTCAGGGCCACTTACCCATGGGGCTGTCCCAGGGCCCAGTCTGATTTCCCCAGGGCCCCAGGGCTTTGTGGGGAGAATCCGCACCCTTTGGCCCTCCTGCTTCGTTGCCTGTGCGTCTCCCACACCTGCCGAAGGCACGCAGGTCTCAGGCTGGAGTGCCAGGGCCCGAGCCCAGCCCTGTGCCTCTCCAGGATGTGGACCCAGCCCAGGAGGTTCACACAGAGCCACTGGTACAGGTTGCAAGCCCAGAGAGCCACAGTGGAGAATCACATCAGGGCGGGGAGCAGGAGTGCAGCCACGGGGAGGAGACCTCAGAGGCCACTGCAAGCTGCTGGAGGACAGGCTGTGGGCAAGGTGAGCGACATGCCTGCCACACTCTCAGGTGTCCCACCAGACCTTCACACAGGGCGAGCCTAGGCCGTGCCACTGCACAGGGCCACACAGGAGCTCAACAGTCCACAGCAGCGGGAAAGGGGGACCTAGGACATGCTGGGCACCCAGGTGATACGTCTGGCACGATGGGGGAGGCCCAGGGAGCACAGGCCTTTGTTCTGCTGGCCTGGGCAGCCTCAGGACCACAGGCATAGGAGGGACAGCATAGCCACAGCTGTGGTCAGCACAAGAGGGGTGGAGGCCCAGCTGAGGCCCGTGGACAAGCTCACGGGCGTCAGGAGGCTGCTCAACCAGTGGCCCAGCTGAGGCAGGGTGGCTTCCCCACAGGCAGAGTGGGCCTGGCACGCAGGGGGCCACAGCCCCTTCCCTGCTGCCCCTGCTCGGGGCCTCCCTGCAGCTGCCTGCTCCCACAGAGCCAAGTCAGGCCCTGGGACACGAAAGTCAGGACTGAGGCCCACAGGTGTCTCCACAGATGAAGCCACTCAAGAGATGCCAGGCGTGCCGGCTCTTTCTGGGACTTTTATTTCTTTAAAATAATTCATACAAATGGTTACAGTCACAAACATGATTTTAACCAAAATATTGCTAGCCTACCACATCAGCAGGACGGCACGGGCGCAGGCGGGACTTGGCAACCGCCGCCCCCTGGTCAGTCAGCACAGGGAGCTCCAGGCGCCCCCTCCTCTGAGCTGCTTGAGATGCCGTCTCCATTTGGAACAAGGGGGTTCATGCCAAAATCAGGAAAACAGCCTTTGTTGTTTTTCTAAATTATTCTAAAAATAAGACAAGCAGGTAGAAAAAACAGTGCACTGTGCGGCATGAAGGAAGCGGGAAGGACCCAAGTCCTGAGAAGGGGCCGCGGCGGGCGTCCAGCAGAGGGAGCTCAGACCACGGCCACAGGTCCCGCGGCTGGCTTTTGTTGACAGCTAAGCAAACGAATCCCCCGTCATGTCCTAAAGACTGCACACAGACAAGAACATCCATGAGAGAATTGACTACTAACTTCTTTTGCTCAACGAGGAACGCAAAGGACACAGGACAGTGAGCCAGCCCACAGGACGGGACAACTACAGTCGACACAGAGGCTGCGCTGCCTCGTGCCCTGCACACGCCTGGGCCAGTCTCTGGGGCGCAGGGCGCGGGCGCGGGCGCGGGCGCCTCTCTGCACACTCCGGGCTGGGGTGCACGGTGCCCTCCCCAGGCGCCGAGGCTGGAGAGCTCCCCGCGGGCTACAACTGATCACTCGTGTGGTCTCTATCCGCCTCAGGCTTGACAGTTTGGCCAGGAGAAGGGGCATGGGGTGGGTGGGCCACAGGGGGCAGGCCGTGGGACAGGGACATGGCGCTGGGTACGATGCCTTCCACTGCAGCCGGGATGCCAGTGGGGGCCACGCCCACCACGCCTGGGGGGTACCTGCTGGGAGAGGAGGGTGGGCAAGTGAGGTCGCTGTGGGAGGGGCCCCCCACAGCAGCACTGACACCGAGGGTCCAGGGTGGGGCAGACCCCGTCGAGCGCCCCCAGTGCCGGAACACGTCCTGCCTGGCCTTTCCAGGTCCTCTCCTTCCCCAGGACCACTCCGCTTCACTGGTGGCCTCTGCAGAGTGCTGTCCAGCAGGCCCTAGAAGCTCCCCCTGTGTGGCTCCTTCCAAGAGGCCCAGTTCTCATAGGATTTCAGGCAAGTGGACAGCTCCACACTCTGTGACCACCGGGCCTGGCTAGGACCATGTCCCCAGCCCGAGGTCCCTGCGGGGTCCAGATTCCAGGCTGAAGCCCTGCCTGCTCACCTGTAGGCAGCCCCGTTGAGCTCAGGGTGCACCACAGCAGGGTCCATGCTGGCCCAGTGCGTGGCAGCCGTCAGGTGGTCCTTGTTGACGCAGTTTTTCAGGCTATCAGGGATCCGGCCTGGGGGTACAGCAGGAGGACAACAGTGCCCAGGTTAAAAGTGCTGTCCCCTGCAGGAGACCAGCACCACCTGGGCACAAGGGTGTGGGTGCCTCCAGGCCCCAGGCTGCAGCAGCCCTGGGACCCTTCCTCCCTCAGCCCTGAGCTTGTTCTGCTGGGTACCATGGGGTCCTGGGCTCAGCCCTGTCTATGCCCACAGGAATGCCTGGTAGGGGAACAGAGCACGACACCCTCGCAGCGCAGGCTGCAGCAGACTGTCAGAGCGCGCTCCCCACCTGTGATGGCTCGCCGGATCTCCCGGGCTGCCTCCTCCCGCATCTCGATGGACGCCTGCTCGCTGTACCACGCAGCGTGGGGGGTGCAGATGAGGTTGGGCGCATCCTTCAAGGGCCCCTGGCTGAAACTAAGGATGGCGCGTCACAGGTCAGTGGGCTGAGCACTAGAGGGCAGGGGCAGGAGGCGGCCAGGCCTGGGTCAGGGTGCTGTGTCACACCTCGGGCACCTGTGCACAAGGGCAGGGCCCCACCCCAGAGCTCTTGACGCCCCCCAGTCCTCGGACACCGCATTCCCCTCTGTGGCCCCTCCACAGCTGGGAAGGCTGGGAAGCAGATGTGTCCCTGAGGCCCTGCCCACGTGGCACAGCCCAGGCCCAGGAAGGTCAGCTCAGAGTGGTGAGGCTGGACACAAAGCCAAGTACAGTCCCCTTGACCCCTGGCTACCGCAGGCCACAACCTATGGAGACCACTGATGGCCTGAGGGCCTGGTGCTCTCCAAGCCTGGGGGGACCAAGAAAGGGACGGCTCTGCTCCTGCCCTCACCACCGGGCTAAGCCAGCAACTCCTGCTCCCAGCCAGAGGCCCCTGGAGACCAGGGACAGGTGCAGCACAGGCACACGGACCTGAAGGGCTCCGACTCGTGCACGTCCAGTGCCGCGCCACGGATGCGTCCTTCCTTCAGGGCCTGGGCCAGCGCCTTCTCATCCACCAGCCCGCCGCGGGCTGTGTTCACCAGAAAGGCCCCTTGTCTCATCTGGAAGACAGGACGGCAGGCAGGCGGTGAGCACGGACGCCTGTGCCCCAGGGCACATCTAGGAGCAACCCACTTCCCCCCTGCCAGAGAGGGCTTGGGCAGAGGGCAGTGTGTCAGGGACTTGGAGCAGAGAGTAGGTGGCCACGGGGACAGGCCCCAGCCCAGAGCCCACTGCCCCAGCTCTAGGCCTCTGGCCACAGTGGATGCGCCAACATGGCTTCCTCCTCTTCCAGGCTGTTCTGGCCTCCTCCAGCAGAGCCTCAACCCACAAGTGGGGGCTCCAACCCTGCAATGAGCCCCCAAAGCCCCAGGATGAGGGAGCACACAGGCAGCTCCTCTGCAGGGGCTCTGCCGTGGCGAGTTCCACCGCCCCCTCCTTCCTGGTAAGAGTTTCCCTGTTTCATCCCAGCGACCCAGTCTGGCCGTGATGGACCATGGTGGCCCAGTGCCACCGGAGTCAGAATGGCTTCTCCTTGGCCCATTCCTGCCCCCTGGCCATACAACCTGGCTCTGAGCAGTGTCATGTGGCCCAGCCTGGCCACTAAGCATCCAGGTGGCAGGGGCTGGCATCCTCTGTGTGGCTGTAAGAGTCTGGGACGGACAGCAGGTGGGGCCCCCAGGGGTGAAGGGCCTGGAGCCCTGCACTCCCCTGCCAGGAGTGGACCCCCAGCTGGCATCTTGCTTGGGAAGGCGTTTGCAGGCGCCTCGCCCACCTGCTTGACGGTGAAGTCGTTGATGAGGTGGTGGTTGTGCTCGTTGAGGCCGCAGTGCAGCGTCACACAGTCGCTGTGGAAGAGCAGGTCCTGCAGGGTGCTCACTCGCTGCAGCCCCAGGGCCCGTTCCATGCCATCCGACAGGTACGGGTCGTAGAAGAGCACGCTGAAGCCGAAGGCCTTGGCCCGTAGCGCCACCGCCTGCCCCACACGACCTGGCAGGGTGGAGACGGCGTCAGACGTGCCCCAGGGCTGACCCACCAGGCCAGCAGGCAGGGAGGCCCCACACTCCTGCCTGCTCAGCCCCTCCCCAGTCCACTACTAGGTCCACTCATCAAAGGCTGCTGGAATCTCAATTCCAGCCACCCATGAACAGCACAGGAGGAAGACCCGTCAGACCCGTCAGATACCCCAAGGGATCCTCGTTCCTGAGAATCCAGGGTCAGAGAGAGGTCCCTGCCTTCCTCCCTGGCCCCACGGCATCCACGGCTGCTTCCACCCGGCCGCCTGAGGCAGGCACAGCCCTGGCATGGGAGGCTCAAGCTGTGGGCTGCGATGTGGGGCCAGCTGCACACACCCACTGCACACTGGACTCAGCAGAAGACGGGTATCACAGCCTGCCAAGCTGGGGCCCATAGCACGGTGGTCTCCCTTGACCACACGGGGCAGTGACTGTCCAGAGCTCTAGGAGGGATGTGGGTACAGCTGCAGAGGGTGGCAGGGTAGGTGATGGGGCAAGCCACCCTGAGAAAGTGGAGCATCAGACTTAAGGTGATGGGCGGGAGCCAGACAACAGCAGGGCGGAACACCAGGCGGAGCACCAGGCGGAGCACCAGGCGGAGCACCAGACAGCAGCTCCAGACAGTGGCCCCGAGCAAGGGCACCCAGCACCCTGTGGGAGGTGGGTCAGGCCAGGCGGGGTCTCAGAGGACTATGAGAGGGGCTGCTGGGCAAGGATGGGCACAGGTGCAGCCCACAGGCAGACAGGGTGCTGCAGACAGATGACCAGCCTTTTCGGTTCTAGGTCACAGGAGGCTGCCAGGGGCTACTGCTGAGGACGCAGGGGACTGGTGCGGACAGCACACCCAGCACCGAGAGGCGCGGCTGTGCAGGAGGCAGACAAATCCCCTCACCTGATGGGCTGCCGTGGAGCGCTCTGAAGACCTGGATTGTAGAAAGTAACCAAAGCCCAGGACCAGCACCAGCTGACCGCTGGCCCTCACCTGGGCTCCTGAAGGGCAGAAGCAGCCACTCTGAGCCTTAATGCAATTTACTCCCGTCACTGCTGTTCACGTGAGGCCTGCACTCCATGTCACCGTGGAGGAGGAAAGGTAGCTCCCAGCAAAAAGGAAGACCCTCAGAAGCACAGACGGCGGGGGTGGAACCGGCTGACCAGAACCTCACTGTGAACGTGCCACACAGAAGTTCCAGACCTGAAAACCACTGCTGAAGTGGACCTCACTGGGCAGGTCTGACAGCGGGAAGGGCCAGGGAACCTGCCCACTGCACAGGACAGAAAGAAAGGCTCAGAGACCTTTCAAAGAACAAAAGGCAGGTCCTGAGAGGAAAAGGACTCAAGACACACAGCAGCCACACCCCATCCAGAGAGCGGGGCAGCCAGGTGCAGCAGGCCAGCCACAGGCTGCTCCACTAGACCCATGCTAAGAAGCACACAGACACCGAGAGCAGAGAGGAGAGGGGCAGCCCTGGCCTGTAGAGCTCCCGAGGAGTCCACACGCTAGACCTCAGTGAACTGTGTGGTCAGTGCACACGTATCACCTGGATTTCCCAATGCTGACCATCGTGGGGACACGAGACATGCCCTTTAAAACAGCAGCAAACACCCAACACAGGCTGGGGTGTGGCTCAGCGGAGTGTCTGCCCTGCACACCAAACCCTGAGTTCCAACCCAGGGCTGAGAACATAAACACCAACACTAAGTTCAACTGCGTGGAAGCCATCACGACCGCACAAACGCGGCAGGTCCACAACACTGCCACACGGTTCGCTCCATGGTGTGCACAGGGAGGCAGCAGGCCAGGGACTGAGCTTCAGAGAGGGCAACAGCAGGGGGTCTCAGATTTGTCTACAGCAGCACAGCAAAGACCTGTAGTCGAGCCCCATCCCAAGGAGGGGCTGCAGCAACACAGGAGCCCCGTGCCCAATGGCGGGACCTGTGCCCAAGGGATCTAGGGCACTGACCAGCAGACAGTGACAGTGACTTCCAGTTAAAGACGGCCTACCCCAGGCACACCCTCCATCTCTTCTCCCTCCTCACTCGGGAACCCATCCCTCTGTTGGTCCACATTGGGTGTGGGCTGTGCACGCGCCCCCAGTGCCACATGGCTGGCACAATGGAGCCACCAGATGGTCCTGATGAAGCAGAACAGACTGCACCCTGGGGCAGGCAGGAGTAGCAGCCATAAAGGAAACCCGGGAAAGGCAGTGTGCCTGGGTTTGCAGGAGGGGCACCTGGACACAGCCAGCTCCCCCACAGCCCCCGTGGCCTGCTCTGATGCTGGACACCCTGAGAGTACAAGGCTGCCTGGCCAGTCCACCCCAGGGGCCAGAGCAGCCACCCAGACCCACGTGCCAATACCCTGAAGCCCAGCTATGCAGCCCCTCACCTGTCTTCCCACCCTTCAGCAAACCTCAGCACCAGGCAGGAAGCGCCATCCCATCCCTCTGTTGGGCCACGAGAAGGGCACACTCAGGGATCTAGGGCACTGACCAGCAGACAGTAACAGTGACTTCCAGCTAAAGATGGCCTACCCCAGGCACACCCTCCACCTCTTCTCCCTCCTCACTCGGGAACCCAAGCACACCCCACCCCTCAGTGCTGGAAGAGGCAGGCTGAGGTCAGCAGGTGCTGGGTACAGCTGGAGACAGGAAGGGTCAGGCACTCGGTCACAAGCTGAGTGCCCAGAAATGAGTTCCTGCACTGTCCACACAGGACCAGAGAGATGGGCACCAACGAGACAGAGACAGCTACAGGGTCAGGGGAGGGGCCCAGCTGCTACACAGCCACAGCGAGGGAGCACATGGAGCACAGGAGGGAGTCAGGACACCACCCTGGCAGGGGTGCTGGGAAGGGCCCAGGGCTGCCTGGTCCTCATCTGATAGCTGTGTCCACTCAGCCACTCCAGGGCTCCACATTGGGTGTGGGCTGTGCACGTGCCCCCAGGGCCACGTGCACAGCATGTGTGTCCCGTGCCTATATGCCATCTGAGTGTGGTGTCCAGTGTGCCCAAGTGTACCCCCATGTGTGTGAAGCATGCCCTTGCCCCTGAGCTGTTCTTCCTCAGTCCTGGCCCTGGGCTAGGGACCAGTGCTGCAGCCACAGTGAGCCTGGGCCTCATCTTCTCCTGAGCATGAGATGGGCAAGGGGCAGCAGACGCACCTGGGCTGTGCGTGCTGAGCCTCGATGGCCAACGCACCTAGTCCAATGATGCCCAAGGTCTCCCCGCGGATCCTAGCGGCTCCTGAGGCCACTTCGCGGATCTGCTCAACACTCTGGACCCGCGTGCCTTCCCGCAATGCCTGGTGCAGCCAAGTGGTCCGACGGTACAGGTTCAAGATGTGGCACATGGTGGAGTCCGCGGTCTCCTCCACAGATGCTGCAGGCACGTTGCAGACAGCAATGCCTGTGGGGACGACACACACACATCACCCCAGATGCAGGCAGAGCCCGGCCTCCGGGACAGACACACAGACCATGGTGCTGGGGCACGTCCTTAATGACATGCTTCACCAGCAGAATGCCAGGGGACATATCCCATGGCCACCCTGGAAGGCCTCAGACAACATGTGCCACGCTGACCTGCTGGGAGTGCAGACTGACCAGCCCCAGGCACGTGGGGTCTGACTCTGTCCACCCTGCGGTACCCTGCACACTGCGTCTGCAGCCTTGCACCGCACACACTAGTGACCAGTCGGCAAGGGCAAAGAGGCTGCTTTGACCCTTCCTCATGGTCCATGGACCTGGGATGTGCTGGTAGCAGAGAAGACAAGATGGTCAGCACTGGACTCCCCCCCAGCCAGGCCACAGGAGGGCAGGGTCTCTCCCCACCAGCCAGCACTCATGGGCATCACTGCCGACTGCTTCCCTGGGCTCTCCAGGCAAACAGGCCCTGGCCCCAGGCCTTAGTGATCCCCTCAGGCCCTGTGCACCCCTGTGCCCCTTGCCTGCTCCCCACAGACAAGACCAATGCCGAAAGGCAGAGCCAGTCAGACAGGGCTTGCGCTGCCCACCAAACAGTGCCCCAGATGTCTTGAGGCACAGGGTCCAGGCACTGAGAAAGCACCTGAGCCTGTTCTACAGGACAGAGGTTCCTTCCACCCTGCCTCCTGGCCCTCAGCCACCAACCTCCCCGCACACTGCCCCCCGGCCAGGCGCTCCTACTTCCTGTTGAACACCTTCGCCTCCAGCTTGTTCCAAGACCTGCCCCAAGTGTTGAGGGGGGTCTGACAAAGGGAGGACTCAGGACAGAAACCATACTGCCCTCCAGAAATGACACGCTGAACCATCAAACATGGGAGGCTGGGGGAGCTAGCCACATAGCCTGTGAGACTCCACACAAAACTGCCACCTGAGGGTAGACGGGTCCCAGGAACCCATCAGGCCTGGAGAAACCAAAGTGGCCAGGTCTCAAAGTGTCCCCGACAACAAGGTGGAGCCCCAGCCTGGAATCCCAGGGACAGGAGAGATGGCACAGAGTGGGGCCCCTGGCCCAGGGACGCTGCCTGCTTGTCCTAGGAGGGCAGGCCAGCGGAGGCATCGCCGTGCAGCAGGATCCACACGTTTCTGCCTCTGCAGTCCCTGGAGCAGAGGACAAGCCAGGCGACACATGCCAACCAACAGCACTGAGGGGCTGGACCCTGAGCCACCACTCTGCCACCACCAGAGAGGGGGTAAAGGACTCAATGGAACGCAGCAGCTACTGGCCCAGCCTGGCTGGGCACTGCTGTGCTGTCGGCCTGTGTATCTGCCCCATGCTCCTGGTGGGGCAGTCCTCTCCGGCGCCTATCTACTGGAGCACACCTTTCCAGGTGAGCCAGGGCTGCACCCTACCTAGGTCCCCAGCCGACTTGATGTCGATGTTGTCAAAACCACTGCCGATCCGCACGATTATTCGTAGAGCTTTGAACTTCTCCAGGTCTTCTCTGGTCAGCGTGATGGTGTGGTACATCAGGGCGCCCACCGCCTCGTTCAGCACCTGCCGGGGAGGAGGAAAAAAGTGCTGAGTGGCCACAGCGGCCGGCACCGTCCTGCTCCTGGCTTGGCCATGCATAGAGCAGCCCCAAAGGGCAGCTCCAAGCCAAGAAGCACGATGCAAGGCACCATCCCCAGCAGTGCCTTCAACTAGGCGGGCGCCAAGCGCACCTCGAATGTGGCCCTGCCCCGAGACACACCCACACGTGGCCATGCCCCTACACCCTGCCCACAGGACCAGGTTCCAACTCCCTGGGGCCTGACAAGGTGGGTGGGCCAGACCCCTGGACCCATTTATGTAGTATGGACAGGATTAGGGAACAGTGGTCAGGGTCAAAAAGGCCCCTGTGCCTGCGCAGTGTGGGCGCAGGAGGGGGAGGACCACCTCTGCAGGGCAGCAGCAGGTGAGGCTGAGGCCAGGCTACCCATGCCAGAAGACAGGCAGATCCCGGACAGAGCAGGAGTGGCACCAGGGGAGACCCCAGGAGTCCAGCCTGGCCGGGCGGGATGCCTATGGGTCCCTTGGCCATGGGCAGGCCTGACGTGTGCTGGCATAAGCACACAGTGGACGGCTTTTTTATCCTGTCCATCTATCATGGCAGAAGAGTCTTGAAGAACAGCATCTGACTATACCACAGAAGGCACAGCAGATTCACCAGGTACCTAGACACCCCGCTGTGGCCCTCAGGTGGCCTCCAGCACTGAGTTCTGTGGCAAAACCATTGTCTGTTTTCCTGTCACACAGACACAAGCCACTGTGTCTCTGAAAAGCCTCGCTGAGCACTGCTGCAGCCCACCATGGAGGGGCCAGTGGACGCTCCATCAGTGCTGGAGCCCAGAGTTCTGCAGTGCCAGCTGGCGTCTGCCTCCACTGTGACACGCATGTCAGAGCGTCATCTGCCCATCTACGAGTCTAAATTTTTTTCATGTTGCCCTTTTTTTTCCACTGAGTATGTTTTTAGTAACAGAACAGGAGCCTAGATACCGGCATGTTTGTTTTGAGTCATGTTCTTAGAAACAGAAACCAGTGCGTCTGCAGAGCCCAGGTTTTGAGCACTGCCCACTGCACCAACAGCAGAGCCGGCTGACTCCCTGGGTGGACTCACCACCACACACACCAGTGTGGGCGCAGTAGGGGGAGGACTGAGGCTTGTGCTTGGTTCAGGACAAAAGCCTCCTGGGAACAGGCTTGCTGTGGTGGTGAGTGGTCCGGAGGTTGCAGCTTCAGTGCCTCAGTCCCTTTAGTGGTTGCCAAGTGGCCGCTCTGCTCCTGGGTGTTGCATTAGCCCTCTGGGGAGAAAGTCGGCCGGCGGTGGGTGTACTAGGTCTGTCCCTTTAGGTTAGCCTCCCAGAAGCCACACTCTGCCAGCATCCACTCACTTGTCCCCCTCGACCAGCTGTGATCAGGCTGGTGACTAACCCCCATATGCTCAGTGTCCACATGGCTAGGATGGGGATAACACAAGACCCAGGCTTGCAGAAGGCCATGGGAGGCCTGGTGTGTGCTGACTTCCCAAGAATCAGCCGTCACCTGGGTGGAAACTGACCCCTGGACACTTCTGTGACAGCAGGTTCTGAGGGGGCTCACTGGACACCACTTCAAACCAAGGCCAGGGTGGCGGCTGAGAGCACGCAGGGCCACAGCCCAACACGGCACAGTCCCGCTGCCCTCGGCCCCTCACCTGTGCTCCAGAGGCTCCTCTGCCTGTGCAGGCCGAGGGCCACAGTCGCTACAGCAGCAGGGGCGGCCTGCTCCATGCATGACGCTGCCCAGGGGGCAGCGAACGCGCCCACTCAGTGGCAGGACCACAGCACTGCCCCTGCTGACTGACGGTGGGGACTGTGCAGGAGCCTCGGGCCATCTCCACAAGGCCGGCTGGGCCCTGCCACTGAGGTCCACTACCCATCCCCTGCATCAGGCAGTCTAACCCCTTTCCCGCTCCCTGGAGCACTCCCAGGACTGCCCCGGCCTTGCACGTGGCCCACGTGAGGTGCTTCGCTAGGTCCCTCCTTGCCTGCCCACAGTGGCCTGGACTCAGCTCACCAGCACTTTGCTCACACACCAGACAGCACTGCCCATTCCATGTCACTGTCCCTGAGTCTTGTGGTCTGGATGCACTGTGGGAAGACTCCCAAGATTAGATGGTGACAGGTCCTGCACCGCGGTCTCTGTCCTCTGGCCTGGTCCCAGATGTAACTGCAGCTGGGTCCCCAGGTCCAGGGTAATGCAGCCTATAGCTGGATCTCCACCCACCACCCTACAAGGCTTCCGGTGGCTTCTGCTGCATATGGCATCATTGTATTTCTTGTGTGTCCCCAGAACCTCGACCTGGCCAGGCCCTCTGGATGCCCAGTGCCCCTGGGTGCAGCAGACTCCTGGTTCCCTGGCCTCCCTGCTGCTCCCTGCTCTGTGGCTGCTCAGCAGTTAGGTTAGATGTTGTGACCCTGGCTGGAAATTCTCTGCCCTCAGAAGCTGAACAGCACCCACTGGGGTGTCTTGTGGGCCCCCAGTGCTCCTCCCGGGCTTGTGGCAGGACAGCACGTCTCCCCTGAGCCCTGGAAGCGTTTCTTCACTAGTTCTGGCTTTGATGACATGTTCCCTCCTCTGAGACATTCAGACGATGACTCCAACTAGCTGTGAATGCAGTGCTGTTCCAAAGCAGTGACAAGATGGGACACATTCCCAGGGCCAAAGCCTGGGGCAAGTGGCCTAAGGGCTCTGTGGCATCTCCACAGCCATCTGGGCCCCAAGCTCCTGTCTTATTGCTCTGCCACTCCCAGTACACGCATTCCCTCTTGTGGTCCAAAGTGCCACCCAGGCTCTAGCCATCACACCTGGTTTCCAGTCAGCAGAAAGAGAGGAGGGAGATCTGCACACAGAACTCCCACTGCCCTTTCCCTGTGAACCGTCACTTGGCCACACAGCAGCAAGCATACTGGGAGAATGAAGCCCTCCTTCAGGACCGAGTGGGACCAGCACCAGCAACGTGTTGGAGCTCCTGGTGCCCCTTTCCTTCCTGAACTCCACCTCTTTCTTGAGGCCTCCTCAACAGTGTCAAGCTTGCTGTCACAAACTTTTTCATGCACATTTAAACTCCCAGCTCTTTCCAGCTCTTGGAGGATTCTGCCCTCTGGTACCTGCTCTTGTTTTTCAATTAGGTGCCACTTCTGACCTCTGAGAATGCTGATTCACAGTTCCTAACACGCTCTCCCATTCCTGGAGTGAGAGTCTGTCCTTAGGCAGAGTCTGTTGGTACCTCTAGCATGCTCGGCCTACAGCAGGGCTCCTACTGCCCCTCCGGGGGCTGACACAGAGGGTCGCAAGTCTGCTGCCTGTTGAGCCCCCTGCCCCCGGCCCACTAGGGTTCTGTCCACTTGTCTATCTGTTTGACTGTTAATTTGTTGAGAAAGTCCTGGTATATTATGGTTTGGGGGGAAACATCTGCTCTGTCCTAGACCTCACCTCCAGTACTGCTGGAGACCCTGAGACCCTGTCCACTCCTGTCTTCCCTTCAGGCACAAGCTCCCGTCCCCACACTTCCTTGCACCACACGGCACACGAGTGTCAACCCCGCACTCCTGGCTCCCACCCTGACTCCTCCCTGAGGGCAGAGCTGCTGTGTGGCACCCTGAGTTGGCCTTCCCCAGTACACTGCTGCTGAGACCTGACTCACTGCAGTACCAGCCCTTTTTTCCCCTCCTGTTCCTAGTGAAATCCCGTTGCTTGATGCACCCGTCTGGGGTCACTTGCCCCTAATAGGCACCTGGGCTCCTCAAGGCATCAAACTTCCTGCACCTTCACCAGTCCCAGTGGATGTAGTTGTAAGTGCATGTTTAGAGGGCAGGGGTCTCCAGAGCAGTGGCCCCAGCGTCTACCCTGCAGAACCGCAGCACATTTTTAAGGTGTCGTTTACAACTCTCACTTTTGGAAGTTCTCTGCTGTTCTGGCTTCACCCTCTGCTTGGGGCCTCTTCCTGAGGTCTGCTGGAGCACGCAGTGCCGTGCTTGCACTCCTCTCCGCCCTGCACATGGAGCCCGGTGGAGACTTCTGCCCCTGGTGTGCAAGGCAGTTAAATGGGCCCTGCAGAAACGCGCTCTCCAGCTGCGGCCTCTGTTTCCTCCTCCATGTCGCTATCACCTCTTCTTCAAAGCCTGCCTTTTCTCTCCAGCTGTGGTAGGAGCAGGCGACCACAGCCAGCCAGGCTCCTGGAGGCCAGCACCTCTGCTCCTGCTGTACCATGCTCATCTTGCCTCAGTCCATTGGACAGTGATCCCTGACGGCCTGCAGAAACCCCTGGGGCCTGCTGCATGTCTCCCTCTGGGGAGTGCACAGTGGTGCGGTCAGCAGCAGACCCTGCAAGGGTGTGCTCAACCGGGCTGTGGGCGCCAGGCCCCTCAGCAGAGCTCAGCTGCTCCTTCCAGAGAAGCAAAGTCCACCCACACCTGAAGACCATGGTCCTGGCTGCCAGCTCACAGAGCTTCTGAGAGGTGAATAGCTTTACACAGCCTCTGTAGCTGTCTTCTGTGGAAAGGCCATTCTGGGTCACTTAGAGACCAGATTAACATAGTTCACATCACAGAGGGACCCTGTGGATCTCGGTGAACAGCCATGAGTTGCCAGCTGCTGACCACTTGACCACGTGCACCAGGAGAACTTGTAGGCAACGCCAAGGCCCAGGAGACAGTGGTGCCCACTGGAAGCAGCTGCTGATGGCCTCTGGCACAAGGTGCTGCTTCCAGCAATTCCAGCCGACACTAGTTCTGCTTTCTGGGAGAGAACTGGTCATGGTAAAAGTCAATCAAGAAGCCACAGAGTGAACTCTGTCTCCACCTTCTGATGGGGCCAGGGACAACAGCAGGGACCACTCACATCCAGGTGGCACTTACACCAATACCAGTCAGGGGTGACACATACTGGCCCAGGCCATGGCGAGGTCAGCCCACACTCTGTGCGCCCCAGCCCCGCCCTCAGCCCCTCAACCCCACGTGAAAGTGGGTTAACCCCAGGCAGGGATGCCAGCACTACCTTCTCATGGATCTCCTGCGTGGACTGCGCGTCACAGAAGGCCACCGTAGCCACGTCCTTCAGGATGGGCATCTCCACCGTGCAGTCCCGGCCGTCAAGCAGTGCCACCAGGGGCCGAGGGTGCATGGGCCCGTTCATGATCGGGGGTCGGACGCCTGCAAAACAGGACAGGCCACTCAGAGCCCTGCAGCAGTGCAGCCCAGCTGATGCCTGTGGCCCCACCCAGGGCTGGCGAAAGCCAAGCCCGAGGAGGCCTACTGCACACTGCGTGCAGACGGGCTCCGCAAAGAAAGGGGAGACAGCCCAACCTGCTGGCTCACTGACAGTGGCACACAGTCCAGCGGCAGCCCCATCACCCTCCCAGGTGCAGAGCTACGGAGGCTCTTGGGGAACTCTGGGCTGCTGGGAGTGGGGGGTCTTGGGCCTGTGCTCTCCACTGTGGGGTCACCTTCTCAGCCCTGGAACGTGCAGACCACATGCAGTGGGCTTTAGGGAAATGCCCATCATTTTTTTTCTGCCTAGAGCCACATGTCTGGCTGCCCAGAACTTCCAGGGGGGACACCAGGGGACTTGAGCATGTGTTCCCTGCCTGCCTGCCTCATTCATTTCCCTTTGCATGTTTGTAGTACACTGACAGAAGAGGGTCAAAATATGCTCAGGCAAGGCACAGTGGTACACACCTATGATCCCGGGAGGCTGAGGCAGGAGAATCGTGAGTTCAAAGCCAGCCTCAACAACTTAGCAAGGCCCTAAAAAACTCAGCAAGACCCTGTCTCCAAATAAAATTAAAAAGGGCTGAGGATGTGGCTCAGTGGTTAAGCATCCCTGGGTTCAATCCTCGGTACCAAAAACAATACAAAAAAAAAAAAAAAACATTCAGACCCCTTACCCCCCCAGAACAGGACAACTAGAGCTGGGGTAAGCTTAGAACACCTGCCTAGCATGGCTAAAGCCCTGGATTCAGTAACCAGTACCAAAAAGAAGGAAATGAACTTCTATAAGCCAACTTCTTCTAAATGTGATACAACTAAACCTCATTCAGGGCCAAGATGGGGAAACGGGCTTCTAAGGTGCAATCAGCACACAGCCCAAGTGTTACCCTGGAGCAGAAAGCATGGGGAGGGCCACAGCCAGCCCCATCCAGCCCCATAGCCTCACCAAGACCTGCCCAAGAGGAGCAGCCCCCAGAAGCACTGGACCAGCATGAGGGGCAAGGAAAAGGCCAAGAAGCAGGGGCTGGGCAGGCCCCCTGAGTGTGGCCACAGGGTGCGACAGCTGCAGCTGGCAGAACAGCTGCTCTGAGGGTGCACTGCACCTTGGCTCCAGCCCCACCCCAGCTGCCTGCAGGGTGAGGCTGCCCTGAGCCACTAGTGGCCTCGAAGGGAAGGAGCACCTCAGAATCCACAGCACATAAAGGTGATGCCTCAAAGGACAACCGGAGCTGGGCACTGCAGACCATCTTGCCCATGTGCAGCAGGCCTGGAGCTGGCATCTGCTGGAGAGAGGCACAGGGCTCTCCCCAGAGCCAAACAGCTAGGGTCCTGGCTACAAAGGGCAGAGAGCTGATCTGCACAAGGTGGGGCACTGCTGCACATATGCCGCACTCCTGGGGTTCAGGGGCTCCAGCCCCTCCCTAGTAGAAGATGGCGCCCACATCACCATCTTCGAAACACCAGAGGTGCTGAGACCTGTCCAGGCCATGGCCCTCGAGGTAGGGTCTGCAGGTCAAACTCCTTCACCCTCTGGCTCCCTCTGGACCAGAGCGTCCCACAGAGCCAATACACACCGCCGACGCTGTAAGCAAACATGCCAACGAGGCCACTCTTCTCCTCACCCTGGATTTGGAAAGTGTCACTTATTTTAGCAGGTAATGCTACTGCTACCTGTAAGTGAGCTGACGAGCCCCATTCTTCAGCTCTAACCTCTGTAAGAAATGGGAGTGAAAGTCCACATGCACACGAGTTCTCTAAGGCCAAGGAGCACCTGCTCAGAGCAGTGGACCCTGCCCTGCAGATGGTGGACACTTGCTCCAGGGAGCCTCATTAGCAGAGGGGCCTCACCCTATAAACAGCTGTCCAAAGGGAAGCCTCCCGGATGCCAGCATGGGTGACCCAGTTGAGGAGCCAAGCCCCACCCAGCCCAGTGTGCTTGTGGCACCTCCACAAGAGCTGCCCCAACCACAGCCCAGTCTCAGGGAGAGGGCCAGGGTTGAGAGAACAGCCCACCCGTGCTGGGAAGATCCTGTGGCAGCAGCGTGGCCCAGACGCGCATTGACTCCATGAGTTCCCGCACGAGAACCCAAAGTAGAATCAAGCCCTGCTGCCCCACACTGGGCTGGCAGGCTGGGGTTTCGGGTCCTCATCAAGGCTCCATGAGGCCCTGAGGACCCACTGTCCTCTACTGTAGCAAGACCTGGCCTAGCACCCACCTCAGAGCCTCTCTAGAGTACCTGTCCACAGAAACAAAGCCCAGCACAGGCTGCATGCAGGCCTGCTGGATGTGCAGGAAACGGCCCTTTGGGGGCCATCTGCCCTCACCCCAACAGCGAGTGGTGGAGGCTGGGACCTCAGCCAGCCAGGCCCCACAACACACTGCCAGGGCACTGCCTTCACACCACAGCGTGGGCACAAGCTCCTCTGCACCTTCAGAGAAGGCCACTCTCAGACTCTAGGAGCCCCTACCAACCTGACATTGCTTAATTTAGGCAGGATTTCCGCGACCATGAATTCGACTGTCCAAAGCTTTTTGTCTTCAGAATCCCCAGGCAGAACCGCGTCCTGTCACGGAGCCTCATCCCACGTCTTATTGTCTCCAACCAAAGCTCTCGGGCCGCTGCTCCACGGCACCACTGAGGCCTGCGTCGGGCTCAAAGTCTTACTAAAAATCAAACACAAGAGACACATTAAAACGCCATTGAGGGTCCAGCTGACACTCAGACTCCAGGACACCGTGAGGGTGAAGCTTCATGCTGCATCCTCGACCCTGCCCAGATGCAGCCAACGCCTGGGCCGCTGGCTCGACCTACCTGAAACAAAGGGCCTCCTGCAGGCCGCAGGCCCCACGGTACCCTGTGCAGACCCATGAGGCGCTCACTCTGAATGCAGGTCCCAGGCCCAAGGCCAGCCCCCAAAGTCACCTAAGCAGACCTAAGAACAGCTCTGAGCTGTGGCCACACCACAAGCCTCTGGCTCTGCCCGGATGCTAGCACTATCCAAACATTGGAAGGCTAAGGCATGGGGTGTATGGTTGGAACTGGGTGCAGGACGAGGAAACTGCAGAAAGAAGCCTACTCGTCGCTTCTACCTACATGGACAATTCCTGGGCCTCTGTGAGGCTTGCCACGGGAGAAGGTTGCCAGGTGCTAGCTCTCCAGTGTCCTGCCCAACTCTCCTGCCAGTCCCACTGCCCCTGCCCAAAGCAGCTCAGCAATCAGCCGACACTTGTTCGGCTCCTCGATGCCCTTGGCTCTTCCTGCCTGGCTGTAGCCAGGGCCTGGGGGCACTAAGGTGTGGGCTGGCTGGGCCAAGGCCTGTCCTAGAAGGCTGAGCACAAATGGTTCAGACCCCAGGAGCCTGCCAATGAGTCACCCAAGCACCTGATCCCTGTTCTTGGCATGAGGTTACCACATAGGGGCTGACACCGAAGTCTGACTAGACATCAGACTGACAGATGGAACCCAGCCTCACCACCCCCTCAACAGCATAGGTTGGACAAGACCACCTGTCAGGCAGCATCTCTGACAGCTCAACAAGAAGGGGCCATGCATGGCCAGAAGTCCAGGACCCAAGCCCAGCCCATCCTCCCCTCATTCTCTGTGAAGCTCCAAGCATACACACTGACCCACCATCACTGGCTCCAGTTGCCACCAACTTCTAGGACACGTGCATGGCTCACTGCCCACCATGCAAGGCCACCAAACAGGGTGGCAATGTGGCCCCAGAACTGCAGCCCCTGCCACAGGGCTACCCAGGCTCTTCCCCAGCAGAGGGCACTGGAGTAGCACTGTGGGAGAAGGGATGGGATGGGCCAGGCCAGCCAGTGACCCTTCAGCAGCACGGAGCCTCCCCACTAGGAAAGCACTGCAGGGCCAGGCTCCCACCCCATCCACTTGCTCACGGCAGCTGACACTGCCAGCCCTGTCCCTGAGCATAAATGCTGTCAACACCGTTAATACCAATCAATACTTAATCTAATTAGTGCTGACCAACATTGGCCAATACTCAGTGTTTGCCCATATCTGTCAATACTTTTAACACGGTTGCTCTAAAAGGGAAATGCTACCAGATATACAAGGTGTTCCCGTAATGGCCCTGCAGCCCCAACTACGAGTTGCCACCTCCCAAGCTCCCCAAGGTCACCAGGTCACCAGGCTGGGTGGTCTTCTCATGCACAGGTCCTTGGTGCCCTGTCTTCAGGAGAGGCCACCAGTCTCCATCACTAAGCCAGACACCCAGGGAGTGGTTTTATGCCTTAAGACAAGGACATGAGCATGAAAAGGGAGGTGACCCCAATCAGTGCCCACAGCCAGGTGGGCCCCCAGCCCAGAGCTCCACATGAGCCAGGCCATGCCCTCCCCAGCTCACCCAGAGGGAGATGGCCAAGGCCCAAGCCCATCTACAGACACCGCTTAGAGGAGAACCTGGGAAAACCTGGGGACAGGACACCACAAGGACAACCCAGGCCTCACAGAAGCCCTGCGGGCCATACCAGCAACCCCCACTCAGTGCTTACACCCTGGGGCTCTTCCTGGGCAATCTGGGAGACCTGCCAGGGTAGCCACTTGGTCCCCTCCCCAGCCAGGAAGCAAGTGCTTCCAGCCATCAGCACCAGCAAACATGGCACAAAGCATCCTTGTAACATCCGAGGGCAGCAGCACGTGGCAGGCAGGCACCAGGTGTGCACAGGGGCTCCGTCTGTCATGGCAGGGGCTGAGTATGCAAAGGGGCCTTCCCTGAAGGGTACAAGGATGCCCCAAGTGTACTGGGCGACCGAATGGGCAGATGGCCGAGTGTGCCCTCAGGGGCCCTCTGTCACTGGCCCCTCACTGCTCCCAGCAAGGTCCTAACCCACACAGCCAAGTGGGGAAAGGGAAGGGGCACAAGTGTGGCCACAGAGTGCCTAGGCTCTGCTGTGCTGCACACACAGACTGAGAGGCAGGACCATGGGGCTAAAGGGCCGAGCCAGGGTGTATCCACCAAGGCTGCTCCCACACACCTCAGCAGGGCACCCAGCTTTGCACTCCACAGAGGGTGGTCAGAGCTGTGCACCTGGGGAGACCCAAATGCAGCAGGAACCCGAGCCAGCACCTCCACATAGGCCACTGCTCTAACGCATGTGTCACATGGCAGCAGGATGGCAACGTGGGGGAACAGCTCTCCGGGGTGGGTGGGTACATGGAAACTCTCAGTACCATCTGTGTAATTCTTCTGTAAATTCAGAACTGTTCTAAAATTGAAATTTTATTTTAAAGCGGGTAAGGCAAGGGACAGCAGCCCCCAGGTTTTTGGAGGCAACAAGTCCAGGGGACTGCTGGATGACATGGGCCCCCGTTGTGCACCAATGCCCTTGGGGACCCCCAAGAGACCCCAGGGCCACATGCCCTGCCTGAGTCACCTCCATCCACAAGGCAGACAATGCCCCCAGTACAGGTCTTGGGGGACCTGATGGGCACACACGGATCCTCACAGCCCTCATGAGGACCAGGATTCAACTGCCCAAAACTCATCCCAAACAGTCCAGGCTGTCCCCAACTGGCTGGTCCCCCCACCAGAGCCATCTGGGTTTCACTGAGACATCCACTTGGGTTGCCCAGGACCCAAGGCCCAGAGCCTGGCCTTTTGCATATGGTGGAAGCTGGTGGGCGGGTGCTAAGCACAACAAGCCTACTACCTGGGGGGCTAAGCCCTGTGGGGCAGGGGGCACCTGAGGGATGAGGGCATCATGGAGAGCAGGCAGAGGGTATGGGGCCACACAACCCTCCAGAGGACAGGTGCTGCTAAAGGCATGGGGGATGGTGACCACAGGAGTCCAGGAGCTCCACAGCACCCCACCCCTGCACATGTAACCACACCAGGAAAGGCACAGGATGAACACAGTGAGAAAAGGTGTGGACCAGCACCACGACTCATTGCCAGGGATGCTGAGGGATCTCACGCATCCTCCTGTGTCTGTGCGCATGTGTGTGGAACACAGACATCCCGGGCGTGACCCAAGAATACCACCTTCTCCCGGGCAGCGAACGGGAGCCCCACACTCATAGCATCAGCAGCCCAACATGATGTGAAGAGTCCCAGCTTTCTAAACATCACATGTGGGCTGGGGATGTGGCTCAAGCGGTAATGCACTCGCCTGGCATGTGCAGGGCGCTGGGTTCGATCCCAGCACCACATAAAAAAAATAAAGATGTTGTGTCCACTGAAAACTGAAAAATAAATATTAAAATAAAATTCTCTCTCTCTTAAAAAAAAAAAAAAAAACTAAATTAAAAAAAAAAATCACATGTGCTGCAGGGAAACCAGCCCACACAGAACACAAAGGTCACAGGACCTATCAAGATGCACAATGGAGACCAGCAGCCCACCAAAGACAGTGGCAGAGAGGGCACCATGGGCCATACCAGGAGCCTTACACACACACACACACACACACACACACACACACACACACGTACCTCCCTGTGAGCAGCAGAACACCCCAGCCTATCCAAATCAGCCCAAACCTGCTGGGGAATCAGGGGGCAGGGCTGAATTCCAATCCCTCCAAGTCTTCAAGCTCCTACACTGTCCTCGAGAGCTAGCCATGTCACCATCACCACCCCAGCAGCGTGGATCCAGGACTGACTAGGGAGTCACGTGGAATGGGTCCAGAGGAATGACCCCACAGAACTCAGTCTTGGTTAGACATTCAGCTTGAAGACTGGCCACCCAAGAGATTTCTGGTTTTGTAAGGAAGAAATGATCAGTCTCTAGATACTACGCTGCATTCCTGAAAGCAACCACGCATGATGTGGACAGCACCCCATGGGTTGCCTGACACCAATGGACAAGAGGGTGACTATAGGGATGCTGGAGACTGCAGAGGCCAGACACATCCACACCTCACAGAACTCACATCTATAACTGCCAGGACCAGCCCAGTGACCGTAAGATACCAAGGGGATGCTGGCAGGCCACACACACAGGTGACAGGGCTGAAATCAAAACCAGCTGGCCATAAACTGCTATTCCCCTCCTGTCCTGGCCACGTAGGGCTGGGAGCCAGACCTCCCTACAAAGCAGAGGACTGGGCCTGGGCCCCCTGCCCGGCACCGCCCAAGCCAAGTCCTGTCTCCCACCCCTAGCTGGGGGATGGATACAATAAGCATCTGTAAAAGGTATCACCAGGAGGCGATGACCTTGGTACATACAATCACCAGCTGGAGCACTCTGTGCCAAGGAGCCATGGAGATACCAGGTCACAGTGGGAATGGGCTTGACCTCCACAGGGGTTTCAGCAGCACTCAGTGCTGCCCAACAGGTGCCTCCCAGAACTGCAAGGCATTGGCTCCACATCTCAGACCTTCAGGTGTGCCACACACGAAGCTCAAAGGGCAGGTGACAAACAGCAGAATTGCTAGCTGGGGTGAAGGGGGCAGGAGGCCAGGGGTCCCATCTCAGAAAGCTGAGAGCCTGGTGCCCACGTTTGATGAGATGGTCTCCTGCCATCTGCACTCCTCCAGCAGACTCGCTGACCTTGTGCCAAGTGACAATCTGACAGATTGTCCAAAAAGTGGCAGCACCAACCCCAGAAAAAATAGAAGGGGTCCCAGCCCTAACACTCACCAGGCCCTCAGTCCATGAACTCTAGCCAAACCTCCCAGGCCCCAATGCTGACCTCAAGCTAAAGAGAAAGTCCCTGCTTCAGGGGCCAGATATGACCGTCCCATCTCACAGCAATCAGGAACTGAAGAGCCACCTCCTATGGCTAAATAGGGCAAGATCTCAGGTTGGGCCTTGAGCCATTCCCAGAGGAGGCTGGGCAGCTAGGCAGAGGATGGGGGCACCCAGGGAACCAGATGAAGCCCAGTGCACATCCCCCACAAAGCCTTACAGAGCACCCCAGAGGTATAGCACATGCTCAAAGATGATTAAACCACAGAAAAGAAACATGGCTGCAGCGCTGACAAGTCAAGACAAGCTCATCCCTTAGAGACAAACCCAGCTGAGACCCACTGCAAGCCTGCAGATGACAGCCAGGACAGGACCCTCAAGTCCCAGCAGGAATCCACAGGCCCTGGTCCATGTCACCCTGGAGAACACAATATCCACTGCAAGGCCATCTCTAACAGACTTCCAGGTCAGAGAAAGGGTGGCCCCCAAACCCTGCTGCCATGCTAAATAACAACCGCAAGCACAGTTATAGAGCCCAGCGCTACCCCGTGTTGCAGATGGCGTCGCAGAAAACTAACTGGGAGACCACACACACCGGTCAAGGGCGGGCCTGGGCCAGTGCTCTTGCTGGCTGTAGCCACTCCTCTAAGGAGCATGCTGCACCACGACCCTACTCAGGAGCAGATGGTGGTGAGCAGTGGGCCTGGCCCTGACCACCCCACCGCGGATGGGCATCCTTTGCCTTCTTGTTTCTGACGAACACGTGCTCTTTGAGCACAAATGAGGAAGAGACGAGGGACTGGGAAGGTAAACATCCAGCGTGTGAGCCCTGCGGGGGAAGGCTGGCCCCCAGTACGACCGATCTCGGGCTCACCTTCCTGACCATGGAGGGCACCCGTTTCCTTCCTAGAAGGCCTCTCTGCGCTACCCAGTGGCGGGGAGCCTCCTCGGCACGGGGCCCGGCCCGGCGGCGCGCGCCCGCCAGGGGCAGCCCAGCCTCCGACCGGCCCGGATCTGCGGACGCCGCCCTGCCGCTCCCGCGAGCACTGCGGAGGGGCCCGTGGACAAGAGCTGGGGGCGCCGCGGCATGGGGAGGCTGCACGCCCAGCGGCGGGCCTCGGGATCCCGCGACTTCTGCAGACCAACTCCGGGGAGGCCGCAGGCCCTGCCGCCCCGCAGGTCGCCGCGGGCCTCGCGGCGCCCCCACGACAGGCCCACCTCCGGACTTGCGCCCCCGCTCCAGGAAAAAGGCCGGAGCGACTGCGCGGGGCCGGGACCGCGGGGTGGCGGCGGCCTGTGCGGCCCGCGGGCCCCTTTGTCACCCGCGCCGGCCGCGGCGGGCGGGGACGGCATGCGCACGCGCACGCGCACTCACACGCAGCAGCCACGCATGCGCACGCCGCTAGGCCCGCCCCCGCCGGCGCGCACGCGCACTCGCACACAAAGCCGGCGTCCGCGCGCGCCCGGCCCGCCCCGCCCCCGCCCGCGGCCGGAAATGCGCGCGCGCGGCCTTACCGAGAGGCAGGCCCTTGTTGAGCAAGTGCGAGCTGCCCATTGAAAGGCGCGGACGGCCGCGGGCCCCGACGAGTCCGGCGCGCTCAGCCGCAGCGAGCCCCGCGCCTGGGGCGGCCTCGGCGCCGTCCGCTGCTGCGCCCGCCCGCCTGCGCTCGGCCGCCGCCGTGCCGAGCCGCCGCCGCGCCGCGAGCCGCGCTCCGACCGACCGAGCGGGCGGGGACACGCGGCGGCGCGCGGGCGGGCGGGGCCTCGCGTTGGTCTGCTGTTTGCCGGCGAGGCGGCGCGCCGGACCCACTCGGGCGGCTGAGGGGCAGCTACCGACCCTGCGCTCGAGCCTCCGCCTCCCCACCCGGCGGTGCCCCGCCGTGTTGGCCCTCCACAGGCCGCGCCCCCTCCCCTCCCCGCATCCCCTGTCCCGGCCATCCTCCTCCGGGGCACCGCGGCCCCTCAGCTGCGCCGTGTCCCCCGCCTCCGGCCAAACCGAATGAGCAACATACAGAACGCGGGGTGGAGCTGCGCCCAGTGCCGGGGCGCTGCAGGTGCGGTGCGGGTGCAGGTGCCGCGGCTGCAGGCGTACGCGAGGGCTCGACCCGGACGGGCTGCGGCCTCAGGTGGCCGACTGCTGTTGTTCCCAGAAGTCCGGGAGACAGCGGCCGGTTGCTGCCCATCTTGGGAGAGCGGCCAGTGCACAGGGCAGAAGCCCAGGAACCAGGGCCTCGCCCCAGACCAGACGTCGGCTGTTGCAGAGGACTGCCAGGCGACCCTCATAAGTGAAACAAAATCGCAGAAATTGTCAAAACTGCAGGATTCTGTGGTTCATCTAGTTACACATGCGTTTTTAAAAATCGTAAGTCATTGAGAAAGGTTGACATCAGTAAAGGAGGACTGGGATTTGGACAGCAGTTTGCAAAACAAATGCTTTGAAAATACCTACCAAATTGTATTAAGTCGGAGATATGGGGGAATGAGAGAACAGATGTAAGTGAGCTTTTAGTAAAACTCTTAGTGAACTTTCCTAAAGGCAGAAGGAATCAGTAAGTCGGAAAAGACCAGAGCAATGAAAGCCCAGACCTCAGATCTGTCTCCAGTTGGATGCAGAGAGCTTAACACTGCCCAGACCTCGGGCCCTACCACAGCATTCCAACCCCTTGAGGGCCCCAGAGTCAGTCCCATCCCTCATTCAGAACCCCTTAGGCCCTCCCATTGCAATGCAGAAGAAGCTTCCCTTATCACCTAGAGCCCTGCACTGGGACCGCTGCTGTCCTTCCTGCTTGACACCAGGTCTTTGCAGGTGGTGTTTGCTACTCCCTTGCTCTTCCTGTGGACAGTGCTTCACCTCTGTCGCTGGAGTGAGAGTGCCTCCCTCTTCTGCCCTGGCCGCCAGGAGTCTGCTCCCCACTCCTGTGTATTGAGGTGGGAAGCGGCTTCATAGAGATGTGGAAGGGAGGTAACTTCTCAATGCCTGTCCTGTGACTGCCTCTGGGTCAGGGACTGGTGTCCCTCGAGCTACCCTCACCCCCTGCACTCTTCTTTTGGCCCAAGCTTTGCTCATTGTCTGAAGACCTAAGTGACCATCAAGGGACTGCTGGCCAGCAAGAGGGCAAGGACACTTGTCCCTGCTCCAGCTGTTCCATGGCCAGCTGGAACTGACACCTAGGGAAGGGCCATCCATCCTAACTGCCCTGCTCAGCTGTCATCTTCTGGCAAAACTGTCCCCATCCTGGGGTTTTGCCACCTGGGAGGACAAGGTGGGAGGACCCCACCCACCCACCCCGCCCTGACCTTTTCAACAAGCAATATGTGTGTGCCAAGGAGCATCCAGGTATCACAGTTCTGCCTTCCACCTAAGCAAATGGGGTCTGCTAATGGCAGAGGACTCCAATGCCCACAAAAGAAGGCTAGAATGTGTCTTTCCTTTTAGGAGGAGCAAAGACCCTCCCTGCCTGGTCACCATAGGCCCTGCCCCTGCCAAGGAGTTAAGAATATTTCTGATGCGAGAGGGTGATATTTTGCTTATGTGTATGATCCTCTGTCTTTACTTTGAATACTCTGAAATGTTGTTCAGATAATTCCATAATTAAAAAAAAATAGTTGTATATGAACACAATATCAGTTTATTTTGTTTTGTTTATTTTTGTGTGGTGCTGATGACCAGTGCCTCACACGTGCTTGCACTCTACCACTGAGCTACAACCGCAGCCCTCGTTAATTCCACAATCTATAAAACAATAGTGTGAAAATTGAATCATGCTTGAGAGTCCTACTGCTGGCACTCACCTATAATACTAGCAGCTTGGGAACTGAGGCAGGAGGATCACAACTTCAAGGCCAGTCTGGGCAATTCAGTGACACCCTGTCTCCTATTAAGAAATGTTTTAAATGCCAGAGATTTGGCTCAGTGGTTAAGCGCCCCTTGATTCAACCCCTAGTACTAAAAAAAAAGAAAGAAAGAAAAAGAAAAAAAAGAAATCCTATTCACGGTCAGACACCCTTTCTCCCCTTCTCGGAGCTCAGTGGTTCCTGAGGGGGCTCACTCCTGGCTTCCGGGGCAGTGACAGTGTGTTGGATCACTCCCTGTACACCTTCTCTCCTCGTCCTCTCTCTCACCTGCCCTCACCAGACACAGGTGCCCCAGAATCTGCTGAGTGCTCTGGGGCTGCTGCCAGGAGGAAGTTCTGCAGATGCCAGGAGAGCTGGGGAATGTGGGCCCGGCCAGTGAGGTGCCAAGGAACATGTGGGACCTGATGGGGGAGGGTAACCCTCCAGCTGCCTCAGGGAAGAACATTCCAGAAAACTGAACAGGAAATTCAAAGCCAGACAAGTTGCAGAGGAGAAAAGGCCACAGCTAGAGGCCAATGACCACTGGACTTAGAGGGTCAGAGGCTGCAAGGAGCGTGGTCATTGGGTGCAAAGGGTGGGTCGCTGTTAGGCCTTCTTGCCAGCGGCATGTGGCAAATGGGTGTGGAAGGGTGCTGTGGCAGATGGCCAGCAGCAGCTGGAAAGGCCAGCCACAAGCAACAGAAAGCAGGGCCCAGAGACTGGCCGCTGGGCTGGGGAGGACAGCAGTGCCAGGGCGTCCCTTACCAGACTCTACAGTTGCAGCTGGGCTGTGACAGGTGGGATAAGCCATGGATTTCCCAGGAGAGACTCCATGGCTCTGACGTGGACCTTATGAGTTGGAGCATGCGGGCGGCCACGTGTGCAGTCAACTTCATGCAGGGCACTAGGCCATGCTCCCCAGAGCCGGCAGCCCCAGCCCAAAAGCCAAAGTCTCTCTCTAGGATTCATTTTGTTTTGAAATGCAGCTGGAGTGGAGTTCCAAGGCATTACTCAGGCACAGCTGAGAATGAGCGGGACAGAAGTGGGCCGGAGACGCGTGTCTCCTGACACCACCGCGGCCCCTGCAGGCCTTGGTAGTACTTTTGTCATGGCTCCCGCTTGGCCCTGGCCATACCCATGCTGCCAGTTCTTCCCTGTTCCTGAGGCTGCCTTCCTGTGCTGTGGTTGTGTCCACTGCACTCTATCTGCTGCCCAGTGTGGTGGCTAAAGCAGCAAGACCTGCCCTCTGAAGAAGGCCTGGCCTCTGCACACACAGCCTTGGCCTGTCTCCTCTCCCCGTGCCCTCCAGGCCTTCCTACCTGCCGAAGCTGCTATCATCAGTTCCCTGGAGTTGAGGTATGTGTCTCAGATCCTGAGTTGCCTGCAGTCCTGTCTCCTTGTCAAGTGGGCAGGCTGATTTTTTTGGGGGGTTGGTAGGGGAGGGACAGTCTACAAAGAACCATTAGCGCTTTGGGTGAATGAATGCTACTTCACGTGACCCAATGCCAACGGACTTTAATTCAACTTAATTATTTGTGAGAATCCCTTTTAGAAGAAAATATCACAAGTTCTTTGACATGAAACTGGAACCAGGATATGACTGGTGTCCACTGGGCCCTCTTGCTGTTGACCCTCACTGGCCCCGCACAGTCCTGACTCCTGGCTCCAACAGTGAAGGCAGCCTTAGGTCTCCAGGGCCACTGGCATGCAGCCAGAGGTCTGAACCACACCAGTGCTTCAGAGTCCAGTGTCCAGATGCTGAGAAGGGAAGGTACACGTGAACTGGTCAGTCTGCCATGTGGACGCAAAGGGAAAGCCGTGGGATGACGCCTGACCACAGGGTAGGCTGGGAGCAAAAGCAGGTGAAGACCTGGATACTTTTTAACATTTACAACTTTTATTTATTTAAACTGACAAATAGAAATAGTATATATTTAGCATGTGTAACATGTGGCTTGAAAATATGCACATATTGTGAACTGGCTAAATCCAACTAGTTCAGGTACCTGCCTCGTTTCATGGTGAGAGCTCTTGAAATCCGCTTTCTTGGCAATTTTCAAGAATGCAATACATTGTATTCAGGTGTTGTGGTATAGGTTTTTGAACTTATTCCTCCTAATTGAAACTTTGTATCTTTTGGCTGATGTGTCCCCCTACCCCGCCCCAGTCCCTGGTTACTACCTTACCACTCCACTTCTCTGGGATCGAGATTGTTGCAGTCCACACATAAGCCAGGGCACATGGCACTTGTCATCCTGTGTCTGCTCATTTCATACCCTGCTATGGCCCTGAAACTCTCTTAGAGTTTGCTTTCCTCGTGAGGCACAGAGGGTGGGAACAACCTGACCCTGGCGCTTGGGGGGTGGGGACCCGTGAGAGGGGGTTAAAATCAGATGAGACCATCAGGGTGGAGCCCCCATGGCCTTGTGAGAAGGGGAAGGGACCAAGGAGACGTACACCCACTCCATGAATCCCATGTGGCACCTGAGCCACCACGGACTCTGTCAGCAAGAAGCCATCATCACTAGAACAGTGAGCCAAAATTAGCCTCTTTTCTTTATAACCTACCTAGTCTGTGGTATTGTGTTACTAGCAGCAAGAGCAAACTAATATGTATAACATAGTGCCCTCAAGGTTCATCCTTGTTATTGCAAATGACAAGATTTCCATTTTTTTTAAGGCTGAATAGTACTCTGTTATGTGAATTATCAAATTTTCCACCTAAAAATACTTTAAGTACAAATACTGAGAACATCCACCCATCTTACATCCCTTCTATAAGCCACAGGATGGGAAGAGGAGGTCATCTCCTCACGGGTGATTGCCAACTGAGTGCTGCATGCAGGGAATCTGAGGAGGACTGCAGGTGGACAGTACTCTGGACACAGCAGCTCTGTCTGGTCACTTGACACATCCAGGGCCCAGCTTCCTGGGTAAGGAATGAGGCAGAAGACCCACACAGACCCACAGTGATCCAGAAGTGTTCTTGGTTAGTCCATGCTGCGTGATAGAGTGTCACTAGCCAGGGCATTTTTGAGACTCAGAGCTCTGGAGGCAGGAAGTTCAAGATCCAGGTACTGGCTTCTGGTGAGGACAGGTGCCCTGTTCTCCCACAGGGCCCAGGGTGGGAGACGGCCCGTAGTGGGATCAAGGGCCTGGATGCATTGTTCTACAGCACCCCCATCCTGAGGCACTCCCCAGGCAGAGCCCGTGCAGCTGGCCCCCTTGCAGGCCCATCTGTCCCTGCCATGAAATCTGCCCTGTCAGATTTCACCATGCCCTTGGAAGGGCAGACATTCTGACTCAGGGGGTTAGTGGAGCCTACTCTGCAGATGGCCTAGGAGGTAAAGGAAAGTCGATGTCCACTTCAGTGTACCCGTGATGGCCACACGATGGCCACCATGACAGACCTGCAGGAGCAGGAGGAGACCACAAACTTTCAGCGTGGAGCTGAGCACATGGGCCTCTGACAAGACCAGAGAGCCCGGGGACCAGGCCGCGCAGGAGCACCCAGGACAGCAACCCTGAGCCAGGGCTTCAGGATCCACACTCACCTGGAGAGGTGAGCTGGCCTGCGTGGCGTGAGGCAGGCACAGGAGCAAGGCCCCTGAGGAGGAGAGGCCGAGGGAGCCTGCCTTCTTGGAGTTCATGGCCAGGCTCACTGGACTTCAGATAGAGACTTCTCAGGGTCTTACGGTCCAGGCCCCACCACCCCTGCAGCAGGTGAGTCACAGGCACAGGCCAGTGACAGTTGTGGGCCTGTGACAGAAGCAACATGGCAGGGACAGAAGTGCTGATTCCTAGCAGTGGGGCCCTGGGGACAGGCTGATTCTCTTCAAATACAAAACGCAAAAAAGGAGCCACAGGGTTGATGTCGATGAGTGAGCAGCAGGACTGGCTTCCCCCGCCAAGACCTTCAGGGAGGCACTAGACCACAGAGGCCCTTGGGTAAGGCTGGGCGGTGGCCCAGTGGTGGAGCACCAGCTAGCGTGCGAGGCCTGAGTCCAGTCCCCAGCACAGCGCATCAGAGCTCATTGAGCATCTTAGTATTCTAGAAAATGAACAGGAGCACAAGGTGAGATTCCAGGGGAAGATGGCCGGTGGTGAACTGCGCTGTGGAGAGGCCCACATGGAGGACGCCCCTCCTGTGCACTGCCGCACAAGCTGGCCTTCAGGTGAGACCACAGCCCTGGCTGGCACTCTGGCCTGTGAGACCCGGTTCTCCATCCACAGGGAGTAAGCTGAAGGGTGTGCTGAGCACATTTGAGGGAGAAGACCAAGATTGGAAAGTACCTGCTACCCTGACGCCCCAAAACCTGGCGTGATATTGGCGAGTCCTGTTTCTCCAGACACAGGTAAGGGCATGGGGTCTGGGGAGACCCAGGCCCTGAGCACAGAGGACACCATGGCTGAGCTGCCAAGACTGGATTCATAGGCTTAGGACAGAGGGTCGGGGTGTGAGCCCCACAGGAGCTCAGGCTGCTGGTCCAGGACAGGTGAGGGAGAATGGAGGATCCTATCTGCTGGTCAACACCACCCATCCCCAGGACACACAGGAGGCTCACAGCATGTGACGAATCCCCTCCTGGTCTCAAGGTGACTCTGAATTTCATTATGCGTATAGAAAGTCAAATGCTTTTGCTGGAATAAAAGGAGCCCCCAGGTGAGTGAGGTGCTGTGAGGGAGAGCTGCTGCTCGGCCACACCCGGTGGCTCCGGCTCTTTGGCTGGGCTGGTCTTCACACAGTAGCTGTCTGATCTGTGGCTCAGCACGGCACCAGGAAGTGTCAGGAGTAGCCAAGGCACTGGGCACAGGCCTTCCTGGTCAGCTGCACAGAGCCAGCACCAACCCCACTGTCCGTCGCTGTCAGGAACATGGCACAGACACTGACCCGTTGGGTCTGAGCCTGTCACTGCCCTAGGCAGTTTTCACATAGACTGGCTCTTTTAAAACTAGACTCAAAACAGGGAGGTGTTACAGTAGGAAGAACAGAAACAGGAAGCCTCCCTGAAGTCACCTTTTTCTAGAGACCTCACAGCCAGTCTGTGTCAAGCTCTGGGTTTGGATCTAGAGGTCAGGGCTCGGAGCTCCACCACGTGGCCGGCTTCTTGCAGATTCCCTATCTGCTCTGGACTCCAGGCCATGGCAGCAGGTGCTCTCAGACGTCTGTTTCCTAGGTGACGTGGGCCTCCGTGGGGCAAATATGAAGAGGAGACCAGGGTTGAGAGATGTTCTGTGTCCCTGGGATTGCCTGGTGGGAAGGGGAGTGTGCAAGCAGGGACAGCCACATGGGCAAAGCTGGTGTGGAAGCAGATGGCCCAGAGCGGGGCTGGAGGGGGGCCTTCCAGGGGACCCCAGCAAGGGAGCGCTCAGCCATCTCACAGGCTGGTGGCACAGAGCCTGGGGGAGGAAGGGTGGAGTCCAGGTCCAGCAGTCCTGGTGAGGAATGACTTTGCGCTTGTGTAGACAGGATGCAAATCCCATGATAAAACACCACAGTGTCAGAGGTTGATCCCCAGCACAGGGGAGTAAGGACTAGGAGGTGCTGCTCGAGGAGGGACAAGGGTGAGCATCTGCAGTGGGGGCAGATCCTGTCCCAAAATAAAAAATAGAAAGGTCTGGGATGTGACTCAGGGTGTAAGCACCCCTGGGTTCCACCCCAGTGCCAGGGGCTGTTGAGAGCACAGGTCTACCTCTGGGCTCTGCCACATGAGCACCGAGTCCTTTCCTCCACCAACACCAGTCCCTTTTCCTTAAGCTGTGTGTGGCAAGTCTCAAAGAGGAACATACCAAGTCCACCCATTTTATTCCTTTTCAAATCTTTTCTCACTGTCCTGGTTCCTTTGCATTTCCATACAAATTTTAGAATAACTTTGTCCATGCTTATAAAATAAAACTTGCTGAAATTCTGATAGGAGTTATGTTAAACCAGCAAATTATCTGGGGAGACTTGAGCCTCCCAATCCATGAACACCATATGTCTCTCCATTTATTTAGATCTTTGATTTTTTTCACCACTGCTTTGAATATTTCATCATACAAGTCTTATACATGGTTCATGTCTAATATTTTAATGATGATAAATGGTTACATTTTTTATTTCAGTTTCTGAATGTTCATTGCTAGAATATAGGAATACAATTGACTTTCATATGTTTATCTTGTATCCTGCAATCTTGCTGAACTCAATTATCCAGTGTTTTGTTTTTATGTGTGTAGGTTACTGGTAAATTTCTACACAGATAATCATGCTATCTGCATGATTAGTTTTACTTTTCCCTTTCCAATTGTATGCCTCCCCCACACCTTCCTTGTCTTATTGCACTGGCTAGATTTTCAACATTGTGTTGAATGAAAGTGGTGATAGAAGACATCCTCGCTTTTTTTTTTTTTTTTTTAATACATGGCATATGTTAAGGGCGTCTGAGTGGCAAACTGCTCCCCCATGCTACACATGTGAGCGGCAAACTGCTTACGCTGTAGACACAGATAGCCCTGAGCATGAGGTCGTGCGTGGCAGTCCCTGGACTTGCTCCACAGCCCGTGCCTCAATTGGTCGCTGCAAGGACAGTTGGCCATAAATTGTATTGGTGGCTTCCTGTAATCAGCTTAGCTACTGCCTGAGTGTGTATACAGGGTAACTGCACCGTAAAATCAGACCTGCGTCCTGCTTGGCCCCCGGAGGTCTTGATTAGTGACTCCGCAGCCACACTCTCCTCTACCCTGTTCGGTGGACCTCCTCGCTGGACAAGAGAGCCCACGGAGCCAATGAACCTTTACTTTACTTGTTTATATGTGGTGCTGAGAATCGAACCCAGTGCCTCATACATGCTAGGCAGGCAGTTCACCAAACCCCACCCACTTTCCTTGTTCTTGATTTTTGCAGAGAATCATTCTGCTTTCACCATTAAGTATGATGTAAGTGCTAGGATTTATGTAGAGGTTCTCTATCAGATTGCATTCATGCCTTTTTTTTTTTTTAGAGTTTTTATCATGAGCAAGTATTGAATTTTGCCAATTTTTTTGCATTAACTTATGAATTCTTGTGATTTTTCTCTTTTAGTCTATTGATATTGATTAATTTTCAATACTGAACCAGCCTTGATCCTTGGAATAACTCCCCTTAGTCATGGGGTATAATTCTTTTTATAATTTGCTGAATGCTATTTGTCAAAGTTTTGTTAGATTTTCGGTCTCTATAATGAGGAATAGTAGTCTATAAGTTTATTTTCTTTATATTATTTTCTTCAGATTGAATATAAATATGGTACTAGGTTCATAAAACAAGTTGGGAAACATTATCTTTTTCCTATCTTCTGTAAAATATTGTGTAGAATTTGTGTTAATGCTGCCTTAAATGTTTAAAAGAATCTAGGCCTGGAGTTTCCTTTTTGGGAACTCTGACATCAAAGCCTAGTTCTTTAATGGTCATGGGTTACAGGACACCTAGTTAACTTATCTATTTCCCATGTAGGGTAATTGGTGCTTTCCAAGAAGTTAGTCCATTTCACCAAGGGCATCAAATGTGTATGTACAGAGTGTTTTGTTGTTATTACTGGTACTGGAGAGTGGACCCAGGAGTACTGTACCACTGAGTTACTTCCCTAACCCTTTTCATTTTTTTTTTTTAAATTTTAAGATAGGGTCTCACTAAGGGGCCCAGGCTGGCCTTGAACTTGGGATCCTCCTGCCTCAGCCTCCTGAGTGGGATCACAGGGGTGGCCACCACAGTGGCTCACTTATTACCAATTTTTTAATCTCTGTAGAGTCTGTACTTTTATTCCTCCTAAATTGATCATTGCCGCAGTCTGGCTGGGCACAAATCACGAGCCACTCAAGCAGGAACAAACGTTATTTCCGAACTCCCGCGAATGCCACGCATGCGGCCTTCTCCCGGGACACACCACCCACCAACCGGAAATCCCTCCTCCGGAAATCCCTCCTCTGGCACTTCCCCAACCAACTCGAACTCCCCAGGAATCCCCGGGGAGAACTCCAAAGTAGCAGGCTGAGGTGGACAGCAGGGGTCTAATACACAATTGAACACACAGCTTAACATAACCATCATCATCTCAATGGCTTGCTGGCGTCACCTCTCAACCACTACCACTACGTTCTGGCAAAAATGCCATGCAGCCCTCAACAGATCATTTGTGTCTTCTGTGTTTCTTTATCAGTTCTTCTAGATGTTCATCAATTTATGGATTGCCATTTCATTGATCTTCTCTAATTGTTTTGTTTTTCAATGTTGTTGATTTCTGTTCTCGGTTCCCCCTTCCTTCTTCATGCTCTGAGTATGTCTTGCTCTTCGTTGTCTACTTTCTTAAGGTGAAATTTTCAGTTACTGATTTGAGTTTTGCCCTTTTTTAGCTTTCATGATTGAAGGTCTTCTTGTAACCTTTGTTATTTTTCCGTTTGCATCGTGGTTGCTGAACACAGTCCATATGGCCCCAATCCTTTTAAATTTGCTCAACTTTCTATAGCCCAGGATATGGCTGTCTTGCTGAGTGTCTCTGTAGATGCTGGAACACCGAGTGTGCTGTGCGTGGTTGATGGTGTTGTGGAGTGTCTTCTGTGTCCTTGCTGGCTCCTCATACCACTGTTGGCTCACTTGTTGAGAAGCCATGTTGAAGTAGACACTATATTGTATTTTTGTTTTCATTTCATCAGTTTTTTGCTTCCCTTTTCCCCCCACACTGGAGATTGAACCCAGGGTCCTTTACCATTGAGTTACATCCCCTGCTCTTTTTATTTTGAGACAAGGTCTCACTAAGTTACCCAGGCTGGCCTTGAACTTGCCACCTTCCTTTCTCAGCCTCCTGAGTCACTGGGATTACAGGCCTGGCCACCACACTGGGCTTGCCTCCTGTATTTCACAGTTTTGTTGAGTGCATTTTTAGGATTCTTACCTTCTTGGGTGAACTATTCCTTCATCATTAGGTAGTGTCCCTCTCCATCTTTAGTGATTTCCTTTGCTTCAAAGAATGATTTATCTGGATTAGTATAGCCACCCCTGCTTTCTTTCTTTCTTTTTTTGTTGGTACTGGGGATTGAACTCAGGGGCACTCAACCACTGAGCCACACCCCCAGTCCTATTTTGTATTTTATTTAGAGACAGGGTCTTACTGAGTTGCTTAGTGCCTGGCCATTGCTGAGGCTGGCTTAGAACTCATGATCCTCCCGTCTCAGCCCCCACTCCCCGCCCCCTGAGCCACAGGAATTATAGGTGTGCACCACCATGCCCGGCTTCCACTCTTTATTCTAAACCTGACTATATATGCATTTTTTTGGTAAGACTGTAGCTGACTTAGATCATGTCATCCATGCTGCCCACCTGTAACTTAGTTTATTTACATCATTTACATCTAATGTAATCATAAGTATTTTTTAGAGCTTAAGTTGATGTACTATTTTTTATTTTCTGCTTGCTTTCTCTGTTTTCTGTTTCCCTGGTCCCTATGGTAACCTAAACATATTTTAGAATTTAATTTTGATTTATCATTTATTTATTTTTTAATATTTATTTTTCAGTATTCGGTGGGCACAACATCTTTATTTTATTTTTATGTGGTGCGCCCCGCGCATGCCAGTGTTACCGCTGTTGACCGGTGAGTCCTTGCTTCCCCAATGTTGAAGAATAACACCAGAGAGCACGCCGAGGCAAGGTCAGAGTAGAAATTAGAAGTTTATTAAAGGACAGCAGAAAAGACTTCTCCCGGAGGAAGAAGGGGACCCAAGATGTGGAATCCGTGGAAGTGCGGTTGTCTCCCCTTTTTATAGTTTTGGTGATGGAATGTAAGGGGGAAGGGTTGGGACACAGGTGGGCCAAAAAGTAATCTGGGCAGGAAGGTCTTCATTATCACTTCTTTGGGATGGGCTATCTCCAAATCTGTTGGGGGCTGTTTCCTGGGTTCCATTAACATTTCTTTGGGGTGGACTTTGGCCTAGGGCCTTTCGGGGACTTCATTAACATTCCATGCATTGTCCTGCGTTTCCCCGGAATCATTATCAGCATGGCCTCCATTTTGATATGATATTAGACCCGATTTACCTAACTACACTGACTACCTAATTTTAAATCTGGCTTCACCAGGTGAGTGTGTTACCGCTTGAGCCACATCCCCAGCCCCGTTATCATTTATTTTTCAAAAGGTTCTTTTGTGGTGCTGGGGATTGAACCCAAGGTCTTGCCCCTGCTAGGTGCTCGTCGTACAGCTGTTAAGTGTTACATCGTAGAGTGAAACTCCTCACAGCACACACATCCGTAAGGGCATTTGTGTGCAGCTGGAGAGACACGTAGAAGCAGCACCTCCCGGGCTGCAACCACCAGCTCCTGTTCCTCTGAGATGTTCTTGTAAAGGTCAGGCGAACGTCGGAGGAAAAGACCACCAAGAGACTGTCTCATGCAACAGCAAAGGGTTTACTGGGGGTCCAGCATGCTGGGGCTCCAAGCCTACCTCAAAGAGGTAAAGAGCAAAGAGCCCCGAGAACAGCTTGAGCAGAGCTTATATACATTCTTTGAAAAGGGCAGGGACTTCACATACAGCATAACAAATCACCTCACACTGCGGGAAAATCAAACAACAACTCTAAAACATGATTAGCACATTCACTGGCGGGAACTAGTTAGGTAGGGGTGATTGGTCAGTACAAAAGGGGTATTCGTTTGAACTGATTGGTTTAAGCCAAGAGGGGTGTACGTGCTGAACTACATGGTTTCCCAACAGGTTATCAACTACCATAAACTACTGGGAGGGTTATCTGGCATCCCAGGTATTTCCCTGTCTCATGCTGATTGGTGGCTGCTAGGGGGCTGCTATGGATCCCCACCTAGCCTGACTGAGTCAGGGACACCTGGCGCAGCAGATCTCTCCTGTAGATAAACAACTTAGCAGGGTGGGAATGTGCCTAGGAGTGCTCTGTGGGTTTTTCCAAGGACAAAGGCCATGTCCCTTCCTTGGACAGGCTTTGCTCTGAGATAGAGGCTGGTTTTTCATTCTTACACCTTGTTGTCTTAACCCTCAAACACGATTGAGAAAGATGAAGAGGAGAGTGTGCTGTATTCATCCACATTTTTACTATTTCTGTTCTATTTCCTTTGGGATTTTTTTCTCTCCCATCAGGAGTTTCTTAGCCCTTCTCTGAGGGCCCTGCTGGTGAAGAATCTGGAAGGGAATCCTTGGTTTGCTGTCACAGCAAACTTTCTTTCCGCTCTTGAAAGACACTGGACAGGGCTGTAGCTCCAGGTGCTTTCCTTGTGTCACATGAGGACCTGCTGGGCTGCTCTGGGTCATGGTCTTCTGAGGGTCCAGCGTAACTTCCCTCCGTCATACCTTTGGCTTTTGGTGCTTGGTGGCTGTGGCTGTTCCAGTCAGCTGAAGCTGCCGTTCAAGACACTGTGGACTTCACGGTTCCCTCAAAGTCTGGAGGTAGGAAGCTGAGACGGAGGTGCTGGTGTGCCCGGTGGGGTGAGGGCCCTTCCTGCCCACTGACCCACACGTGGGTGACGTCTGCTGCTGGAGCTGCGTTGCTGCTGCCTTGGGGACTCACCTCACCATCTCACCCAAGCCCAGGCACCCAGAAAGGCTCCACCGAGGCTCCATCCCACGGGGGGCCAGGGATTCAACAAAGGGGCTTTGGGGTCAAAATTTCATTCCTGTCTCGTGTCTTTGGATGTCTTTGGCCTTTCCCATTTGGCTTTGTTTGGTTCTTGAACATTTCAGTTGGAGTGGGCCACCAGCCTCGGGGGTCACCTGCCACTGGTTCCTCAGCGCTCCTTCATTTCCCGGGTTCCTCTTTGCTGAGGTTCACTGGCCCCTGAGGTCCTTTCTGCCACGGGCCTCTCCCTTGTTCCGTGGTGACCGTTGCCTTGTTGGGGTGTTGGGTTGGCTTTCCTGTTCCTTTGTCTTTCCCGACCTCCATTCACTGAGTTCTTAGAATTTTTGCCACCATGTTTTCTCATTTACTCCTCCATACCTTCAGTCTCTTTGCTGAGATGTTCCTGTTTGTGAAGGCTTGTTGCAGCATTTTCCTGACATCTACTTTCAGCTCTACATCTTTTTTTTTTGTAGCTGTAGATGGACAGAATGCCTTTATTTTATTTGTTTATTTATATGTGGTGCTGAGGATTGAACCCAGTGCCTCATGCATGCTAGGCAAGCGCTCCACCACTGAGCCCCAGCCCCAGCCCCACATCAGAGCATCTTGGTGTTGGGTCTTTTTACTGTCTGTCTTGTTCTGGTTCTTAGCGTGACATGTGTTGCTCAACTGCATCCTGGATAGTTTAAGCATCCTGCTGTGGGTTTCTGGCCCTGGAAACTCTTGTGCCTCAGCTGGTGAGTCTGGAGAAGTGTGCTGCCCAGTCACGCCCAGGATGGAGGGGGCAGCTTCCTTTGAGTTGAACACAGAGCTGATGGGCAGACAGTTCAGAAACTGCAGGTGAGTGGCATTTGGAGCCAATGGTCATAGCACTGTCCCTGCAGGATGGTCACAGCCTGTTGCTGGCCCCAAGGATGAAGGGGACTCTGTGGAGGCTGAAGCCATGGTCTTGACTCATCTCAAGAAAAACCTGAGGAGCTCAATGTGTGCAGGTACAAGCTGGTCCTGTTGAAGGGGTGCAGCAACATTGGCCTCATAGGAAGCTAAGTCAGATGGCTTTGTCTCCCAAGCACATGGGCTTGTGCTCAGCCTTGGTGTGGTTCTCCAGGAGCCCCCACCTACCCCCGCGACCCCAGGTGGCAGGGCCAGTGCTAGAGCAGGGCATTATTCCAGGGGACTGGCACAGTGCACTGAAGGGAAATCAGACACATTCCCCTCCCTACACACACCCTGACTTGGTGTTGGGAATGACCCTGTTCCCACCACCCGGTCCCTCTCCCTCCCCCTGCAGTGTCCAGGAGCAGCTCTACGGTCCGTCCTCAGCATCCACAGAGACACTCCTTGGGGGACTGGAAGCCCAGCCAGTAGCTCCAGGGACTCTCCCTGGGAACGCTCCCTCCAGGCAATTGCAGGGACCTGGCCCAGGCTCTCCAGCCTTCAGCTCCTCATGGCCTCCTTGCTTGGTCAGTTGAGGGTGGCCTTTCCAGGGGCCTGGAGAACCCTGAGTGATGTGAACTCTGAGCAAGTCGTGCTGTCCATGTCACCGGTGAACATCCACCCCTCCCCCACCCCTTAGCCTGGGTCAACCTTCCTAGCCCAGTCCGTCCACCCCTGAAGCCCTCCCTGTGGTTGATGGTGATTGACCCCACAGAGAGGGTGCTCTGACCACTCAAGGCTCATGACAACATTATTTGTTTATTTTTTTTAGGGGAAGGGTATTGGGGATTGAACTCAGGGGCACTCAACCCCTAAGCCATATCCCCAGACCTTTATATTTTATAGCTTACTTAGAGACAGGGTCTCACTGAGTTGCTTAGCACCTTGTTTTTGCTGAGACTGGCTTTGAACTTGTGGTCCTCCTGCCTCAGCCTCCTGAGCCTCTGGGATTATAGGCAGAAGCCTCTGCACCTAGCATGACAACGTCTTTAACAAACTTTCTTGCCAAAGAATAACCTAGGCCCCTTCATGCATGGGGGTGGGTTTCCCCAAATGAAAGCAATGGCCTGAGATATGGCCTCACAATTAGGGTGTTTCCCCCCAACAAAGATCTCCCCAGTTGGAAACATTAAAGTGTTCATGCTGCATTCCCCAGGGTGGGCCACAGGTCTAACAGTGACCAAGTGGACAGGAAGAGGGGTTAGCTCCCTCTAGTTACCCCAGGATCACACCGTGGGGTAACAAGAATCTCTGGAATGTTCCATCTCCAGGTGTCCTGAGGACACGGACAGAGGATCTCCAATGTCCACGAACATGGGGTGACTTTGGACTTTTTAGACAGCCTTTCCTTGCTTTAGCAAACTGTTGGTTTTCAGCGTATGAGCCTTTCACGTCCTCCCTTAGATCCCTTGCTAGGTATTTAATTCCTTTAGATTCTATTATAAGGGAAATTGTTTTCTTAATTTCCTGATGGATTTCTCAGTGCTGGCATGGAGACACACGATGTTTGTGTCTTGATCTGGACTCTTCATGAGCCCCAGGGGCTTCCCTGGGTTCTAGTGGACCCCACCAGCTGCCCATGGGGAGAGTGTGGCTTCTTCCTTTCCCACTCGCTGCGCTGTTTCTTCTCGTCTGTGGCTGGGGAGGACTGGGTGTGTCAACGTCTCAGGTCTCTGCTGCTGTCCCTCTGCCATCCCTATCTCTGAGAGGTGAGCGAGGCTGTCCCTTCCGGTGCTATTCTCTAGGGACGGGCCGTCAGCAGTGCTGCTTCCACCGTGTCTCAAAGGCCTTGCTGCAGGTCTTCCTTTCCACCCATCGCCACTTTTCCCGGTGATTTCTTCTTTGACCCACTGGTTGTTTAAGGAAATTGCTTAATTCCACAATTTTGTGAAATTTTCATTTTCATTTTTCTTTTATTGATTCCTAACTTTATCTTGTTTGTTAAGACCAGAGAAGATTCCTTGTAAAACATCTACCTTTTTTATTGCACCTTGAACCCCAGGGCTCTCTACACTGAGCCGCACTCTGGGCCTCTTTGGTCTTCTGTCTGACACAGGGTCTTCTAAGTTGCCCAGTCTGGCCTTGAACTTGCAGCCCTCCTGCCTCTGAACTGCTGGGTCAGAGGTGTGCCCCTGTGCCTGGCTGGCGTCTGCCTGTCCTCAGCTGTCCTGCGCTGGGGCCTTGCATGTTCGTATTCTGTCCTGGAGGACATCCCCGGGCCCCTGACCGTGCTGCTGGTGGGTGTCTTCTGTGTCTGTCAGTCCTCTGTCTGACGCTCTGTCCTTTGAGAGTGGGGTATTGAATCTTCCGAGGGTCAGTCCTAGGTGCCTTGGTGTTCATCGTACCTTTCCCACAGGGAAGCTTCTCTCCTATAGAGTGTCCCCTGCTCGGTGCGCACCTGCCTTCTCCTGTCCCCTCCATCCCTCTCTGTCTTTGTGTCTGAACGGCCTCTCTGGTGGACAGCTTGCGGTGGGGACGTGTTCTTGATCCTCCTGCTCCCCTCTGGCTTAGTGTGCAGAGTGCAGACAGGGAGGGCCCCTCTCCCTCGCTGTGGCCCTCGCGGTGCCTCACGGCCATTCCGTCCTCTGTATTGCTGCCTTCTCTCACGGCGTCCCCTCCTCCTTTCCCACTGTGCATCGGCACAGCCCCACCTCTGTGGTTGCCGAGGGGATGCGCTACACCTCACATGCGATTGGAACTCACACCAGGTTAACTGCAGCAGCATGAGAACTGCTCCTACTTTCTGTAGTTCACTACAAATTGCATCATTTTACATTTCCCCCCATATCCAAGATTAATGGTTGCTTTTACACATCTCGTTTTAGACCCTACAGACAATAAGAAAAGTGGAGTCACAGACCAAGAATGGAGGCGCCCGAGCTTTTCTTACTCCTCATGTATGTACCTTTGTTGAAATCTTTACTCCTTCACTGGCTGTGAGCCACTCTCCAGCACCCTCTAGTTTCCTCCTGAAAGACTCCCTTTGGCATAGTTCAAAGAGGTAGAGTTGGACTACTCCGATTTTCAGCTTTGAAATTTACGACAAAATTATAAGAGTAATTAAAATAGCATGATACTGATATCAAGACAGGCATACAGACCTGAAGGAAAGAATAAAGGACTCAGAAATAAACCTTCATGGGCCAGGTGTGGTGGCCACGCCTTCATCCCAGCTGTTCAGGAGGCTGAGGCAGGAGGATTGCAAGTTTGAGGCCAGCCTCAGCAACTTACTGAGGCCCTGTCCCAAAAAATAAAATGTGCTGGGGATGTGGCCCAGTGGTAGAGTGCCCTGGGTTCAAAGCCCAGAACCACCAAAGAAGGAGGAGCAGCAGAAGGAGGAGGGGGATAAAGACCCTCTTGCATGGTCAGCAGATACTTGACAAGAGTGCCAAGGCCATTCAACGGAGAAAGGACAGTTTTCCACCAGTGCTGGGAGACTGGACGGCCTTGAGGAAACAGAGAAAATGAGCCCCTGTCTCCCACCACACGAAAAGAGTGACTCGGCGTGAGCCACAGACCTGACTGACCAGCTGAGACGGCCAGACGCAGGAGAAAAGGAGGGGGGTTCTCCGTGCTGTTGGATTTGGCAACAAGTGCAGTATGGCCCCCAAAGCACAGGCAACCTCACAACAAAAATAGATCTCGATGTGATTTTCATCCAATCCAGAACTTTCTTCCATGAAAGGGCACTACTAGGAGAGTGAAGCCCGGCACGGTGGCACACGCCTGTGATCCCAGCGGCTCAGGAGGCGGGAGGACCGCAGTTCGAAGCCAGCCTCAGCAAAAGCAAGGTGATAAGCAACTCGGTGAGGTCCTGTCTGCAAATAAAATACAAAATAGGGCTGGGGGTGTGGCTCCGTGGTGGAGTGCCCCCGAGTTCAATCCCCAGACCTCCCCCCCCAAAAAAGAAAGTGAAAAGACAGACTACAAAATAGGAAAAGAGGTTTGCAAATTATCTGAAAAAGGGTTAATATTCAGAATATATAAAGAGCTTCTACAATCCACTAAAAATGGGCAGAGAACTCGGGTACACATTTCTTCACAGAAGACCTACAGGTGGCCAGCAAGAAGACGCGCTTCTGCTGTGCTACTCAGGGGTGGTTCCAGACACCAGGCCTCCTTCTTGATTCCTATTCTAAACTAAAGGGAAACTGTCACAATGCCTGGAGCCCTAGGTGTCCTGCAAATGTGGGAGGAGGGTGTCCTCGAGTTCCTCGCAGCCAGAGCCTGCTTAGCTGGCATGGCCCTGGTTTCCAAATGGAATGGTGTGTCTGCAAAAGGAAAGGCAGCGGCATCGGTGTCATGAGCCTGAAGAGGCCCCGGGAGGAGTCAGGCCAGGGCTGCCACTGAACCCCTGCTGACGTCAGGTTATGGCCTCCAGGACACTAGCCAGTGGGCAGCAATGGAGTTTGGCCACCCCTGTTGCTGGCGGCCTCCCTCCTGGAGCCTTCACCAGCCAGATCTGGACTGTCTTTCCGCAGCCATGACTCTGGAAGGTTCCCATCAGGACTGACCATTAGCCACTCCCACAGGCCTCTCATGCCAACATGCCTGCCGCTGCTCCACAACCCAGACTCTCCCCTGTGCCCCGTGGACACTGCCACCCCACGAAGCCTGGGGACTGCCTTTGGCCTGATGTGCTGGAGGCTGGCCCCAGAAGTCCTGCACACAAGTGGCACCATTTCTCGTGGATACCTGTGGAGGTGGCTACTACTTCTATGAGACCCCAAAGAGGCTGAAAAGGAAGAGCAGGTTGCTTCTCAGGAGGCTGTGCCCCTCCCCCGAGGAGGCTGTGCCCCAGGAGGTCCCAGGTGCCCCCTGAGTCCCTCAACGGAGGAGCCTGTGCGCAGGAGGGTCCCGAGTGTGGGGGCTGCTCTAGCAGCTCTCTGCTGCAACCTGAGGCTGCAGACTGGCCAGGGGTACAGGTGCCCCCTGTGCCCCTTCAGAAGTCCCCTGCTGAAGACTGGTCTCGGGTGACCTTCTGGTGGGCTTGAGCTGTTCTTCTCATACACTTAAACAGAATGGAAGTGAGGTCACGGAAGATAAGTTCCTGTCCCACCAAAAGAAAAAGAGAAGAGAAGAAAGAAGACATGCAGAAGCGACAGGAAAGAGGCCCTCGCCTGGCCGTCTCTGTGTCCTCCCTCAGCCCACTTTCTGCCTCCCAGGATTCACCTCCTCGGGGATCTTGTTGATGTGGAAGGGCACATGTGTAGCCTGTGTCTGCCTGTCCCCAGCACGTGTGCTCGAGGTTTGTGCATGATGTGACTTTCATTCATCACAGGGACAGACTGAGCTGGCCCGTCCCTCATTGGTGGGTGGACACGTCTGACCCTGTTGGCTGTTGTAAGTGGTGCTGCACGGCTCATGTAAAACCTGTCTGGACAGCTGTCAGCTCCCGGGCAAGTCCCTGCCGCGGGATGCACATGCACCGGCACAGCAGGAGTTTCCAACTCTGCTGCCCATCAGTCACACCCGTGTTTCCCATGCCTTGGACAGTGGCCCCACTCATGCACAGAAAGGACACCTGGCTGTGCTGACTGGCCTGTGCTGACGTTGTCCCAGAGCACAGGCCAGAGAGACGTCTACTCAAGTCCTTTGTCCATTTCTTCCCTTTTCCTTGTGGGGGGACGGCACCCAGCGGTGCTCCACCACTGAGCTGCACCCCAGCCCTTTCTATCTGGAGACAGGGTCTTACTAAGTGGCCCAGGCTGGCCTTGACCTTGTGACCCTCCTGCCTCAGCCTCCCCGGGGCTAGGATCACAGGTGTGGCCACTGCGCCTGGCTGGGCCGTGTCTGAGTGGGGCTGCGGGACTCCTTCTGTGTCCCTTTGCAGATGCTTGATTTGTAAGTGTCCCCCCATTTTTGCCTTTCACCCACTTGACCATGACCTCTGATGCACAGGGTTTTTAATTTGGGTGAAGTCCGGTGTTTTTATTTTCATTTTGTTGCTTGTGCTTTTGGTGCTGAGCTAGAATCCAGGCCGACTTGCGCCTCGGTGCCTGAGGAGCGCCTTCGTGGCCGCCGTGTGGCAGGGCTTCAGGCTGCCCTCCTCTGCCTTCTCTGCTCCTCTCGCGTGGCCACACTGCAGTTCTCCAGGTCCTGCCAGCGCCTCCCTCGCTCTCCTGTCCACCCCACGTGCTCCTGGCACCTCTGCAGGGCATGAATGGGGCACTGCCTGCTGATGCCAGCTCTCGAGCCGGGGGCTCCGCTGAAGCTCTGCCCCTGTGCGTGTGTCACCAGGATCCCAGCAGAGCCTGTGTGGGAGGACCTGGCCCCTCGGCCCTGCTCTGCCTGTAGCATCACATGGCCCAGCATACACAGAGCTGGCAGCCACCACAGGAGGGTGAACGGGGCCAACATGCTGATCACAGAAGCAACAGCTGAAGCCATCCCCAGTTTAATTAAAGGCCCCATGTGACCTGAGCAGGTCCCCTCCCACGGGCTCCTGGATGTCCTATTACACACAAGGCCCCACTGCTCATAAGCAGAGAGCCCAGGGGCCCTGGAGAGTGTGGAGCACGTCCAGGTGAGGGTGGGGCCTCGAGGACTGAGAGAGCCACACCACCTCAGAGGCCACGTCTGCATGTGGACCAGGCAAGCTGCCAGCACAGAAGCTGGGTGGTGGGGGCCCTGATGGGGCAGGCGAGAGACCCTCAGGAGGCCCTCCCACCTCGGCTGATTTCATGGTCAGCAAACTCTGTGGCCAAAATGACAGTGGCCCACAGGGGGAAGGAGAAGGCAGTGCCTGCTTTGTAGATCCTTCCCTCCCGGGTGAGGGGGAGGAGCAGCCTCCCAGCTCCCAGGGGGCACTGGGATCTTGGATCTCGGGTCTCCTGCCAGCCACAGCCTCTTCACACCTCACCCCTGTGTGCAAGCTGGAGCCCACCTCCTCTGCCGAGCTCCATTAAGGAAACCTCTGGGCTGCTGCTGCTGTCTGAGGCAGTCCTGTCCCACTGTGCTCTTGGGAAGTCACAGGGAGAGCCAGCATCAGCTCCTGCACTGAACTGCACAAGTGCACCCCCAGAAACAGCGAAGACTTCCCGTGTCCCCTGGATCCAGAGGGCGTCTGCAGCCTGTTCTGGCAGCAGGAGGTGGCCTAGGTGGACCTAGGTGGAGGCCAGGCTGGCCCGTCCCCTTCGTGGAGCCCCACCAAGGGCACAGGGGCCCACGTCACCGGCCTAGGTATTCAGGTGGTCATTGAGCTGACAGGCCCCCGGGGTGTGTCCCCGCCTTCCACCTTGACAAACACCTGCCCCAGGGGCTACAAAGGCCAGGTGAGGTGGAGAATTCTGGAACCCCTTGGCGTTGTGAGCAGAGCATGGCGGCCCAGAGAGCTCCCCCTCGCCCGGCCTGCATGGCTCCTTGCTGTTCAGGTGGACACTCCTGTCCAAGCAGCCCACGTGGGCCTCCTGTCTACAATGCGGAGCCCTGGCCGCTGGAGGACCCACACTCCACAGAGAAGGGGTCTGGAGGTGGTTTGGCCAACTCAACTCTTTCCGTAGTTTCTATAAAGGTCCTGAACTGTTGCTAGTGCCCTAGGAAAGGTTGAAATTCTCTGAACTTAAGTGAGTAAAATAAACAGCGAAAACCTGTCAGAGCCCAACGGAGTTCAGCGTGAAGACATCACCACTGTGCAGGACGCAAGTCTTGAAATGTGGAAGATCCAGAATGAATACTCTTTCTTAGAAAGCAAAAGAGACACTCCACTGTGGGTGACAATGTGCTTCACTGTGACGGCAGAGCACAAGGCGTCAGAGCACCAACAGGTGAGAACCCTGGCCTTCACACACCTTGCCTTGCTGTCTCCTCTTCCATTGAAATCAGGCTTCAGAGAGGATGGCTATCTCCTCGGGGACATGGACACCACAAAGGGACATCCTGCCCATCCTGAGAACCAGGGGACATGCCACAGCATCACAGTTTGTTTTTTCTAACTGCATCAAAGAGCTGAGGATATGGAGAACCTTGGATCAACTAGAGGCATCAGAGTTTTCCTGGAGAGAAGGACCATGACTGCCTCTCTGTTGTAGAGGTCTGAGGAGGAATGTGTGCTGGGAGAAGCTGGCTGGACTTGGTACATGTGGACTGGAGTGCTGAGTATCCCTCTTCACCCCGGGCAGGTCTGCAGGGAGTGTGGGGGTCATGTCCTAAACACTGGGTGGGGGGGGGCCTGGGGGAAGCCCCCCACATGCATGGCGTCGGCTGAGCACATGCCATGGTCCTGAGTCTGGGACAGAACAGAGGGCAGACAGATGTCCTGAGTCACAGAAAACCAAGCGTGGAGAGCAACCAGTGATATGTGATGCAAGGCAGAGAGGAACCCCCAGCTCAGGAGGCCAGACGATGAGGCCCTGAGAGGCCTGAGCATTTCACCAGCATTCAGAGTTAAATTTCCTCAGGAGGGGAAGCTCCGATTCATCTTCCAAAATATTTACACTCATGGTCATGGTGAACTGAATTTCACTGAAAGCACAACAGAGCTCAGACCCAGCTCAGCTGCAAATAAATCAATTCATCCCTCACTCAGTGTCCTTACCAAAGAAGAAGCCTGTCCTTTATTTGATAAAGATAAGTATCAATCACTTCTGTGTCAACAAGTCTTTATTCATGATGAGCGGCATAAAACAAAAAATTACAAGACACACACAAAAAGCAAGAAAATGGTCCATGGGAGAAGGAAAAAGGTGCTGACAGAAGTGGATCTGGAGATGTTAGCCCGATGGCCCAAAGAGACCCAACCAGGACTGGTGTGATAGAGAACGTGGCAGAAACGTGGGTGACATGCACAAGCAGGTGGGAAACTTAAGCAGCTGAGTGGGAACTTAAAAAAAGTGCCAAATGGAGATTCTAAAAATGAAAATGTGATGTCAGGAATGGAGAATTAACTAGATGAGCTTCACTCCAGAGGAAAGAGCTAGTAACCTTGACAGGAAACCAGAATCACCCAAACTGAGGCCCAATAAAGGAAAGGAGTTTTGAAAAAGAGATCTGGGACCCGTGGGATGTGGCCAAGTGGACTAGTGAGTGTGTGGCTTGACACAGAGGGGCCAGGGTCTGAAATAGTGTGTGCGGAGATGACGGTCTAGAACTTTCCAAACTTGATGAACAAGGGAAGCTCCGGGAGCCCCTCGGCACACCAGCCGCACTGCTGAGGGGCAGAGGTGGAAAAGTGAGGGACAAGAACACATTTCAACAGAAGACACAGCGGCCAGAGGTCAGCGAACCGCCCTGCAGGGCAGAGTGAATGACAGGCCGAGCGGCTCTCACATCCAGCCAAAGCGAAGGAGCAAGATGGGTTCTGCTGAGGGGCTCCTTCCAGCAGGCCAGCGCCAACAGCGGGTGGAAGGGGGGGGCCTGAAGCTGGGAACGAGTAAGGTGAGGTGTGAGCCAGGAGAGAGGGAGAGAGCCATCTGGACAGAGCCTTCTCTGAGACCATTGACTGCTGAAAGCAAAAATGGTGACATCATCTGGTTTAACAGAAGCCAAACAGAGCACACAGGAGCTCACAGAGGGCGTGCTCAGGGTGCCTCCATTTGACCCCGCTCTGCTTTGAGAGGCAGCTGCGTGGATCACAGGTGTCTCCGGCCATCTCCTGAGCAACGCCTAGAGATCAGCAGAGGGTCCAGCTCCACAGTCACCAGAAGAGATGGGATGCAACAGCTAAGTCCACACAGACGGACACCAGCCGCAGCCTGCTTCTCCCGTCCTCGGGCCCCATTTGACTTCTCTTAGAAAGGCCTGCTGCTTCCCACTCTGAAGTTGTGCCCATCTTTGCAGAGGGACACCTCAGAGCTTTGATGTTTTGATGTCATTGTGGTGCATCTTAGAGTCTTCATTTCCAATGGCTGCTGCTGACCCAGGACCCGTGTTTCCTCCCAAAGACACTGACCAGGTTATCGCATGCAGCCCGACACCAGCTCCAGATCATAGCTGATTTCGCTTGGATCTGGAGTGCCCCCGAAAGGCTTGCATGCGTCCAGAGATAGGCTCTTGGGAAGGGACTGGATCACAAGGGCGATGACCTTCAGAGTGGATTAACCCACGGATGGACCGTGATGTGGGCTGCTGGGGGGATGGAGACTGCAGGGGGTGGTGTGATATGGAGGAAGGGGCCACAGGGCGTGTGTGCTGGAAGGTATATCTTGTCCCCTGCCCCTTCCTCCCTTTCCGTCTCTCTGTGCTTGGGGCCTGCCAGAGCCGAGCAGCTTTCCTCTGCCGTGACTTCCACCGGGATGTTTCTCCCTGGAGCCAGCCCACCCCCACTGTGGACTGAACCTCCTGAGGCCATGAGCACAAGAAAGCTCCCCTCTTCCAAACTGCTGTTTCAGGTATCTGTCCCTGAGGCAGGAAGGCGAGCACACGGAGCAGCTGGCCAGGAGCCTCTTCCACCGGTTCCTCATGGCCTGCAAAGGCTGAGGGCAAGGTCAGCCCCAGGGCTCTGACCACGGCTGGAGCCCACGTCCTAGGCTCCATGCAGGTGCTGCACAGCCAGTTTTGGGGATGGGGTGTCGGGAGTTGGGGCCCTTCTTACTGCTCACCATGTTCCTGGAATCCCTCTGGTCTGGAGCCCCCTCCATCTGAGTGGGAAAAGAGAAAGGAGCGACGGTGGCCTGGCCGCAGGTCCTGCAGACAGGAGTGGGGTGAGTCCTGGCCTGCAGGACCCCCTCTGCTAGGCAGGAAGAGTGTACAGTGACCAGAGGCTGCTCCTGAAAGACCCAGCTCTGTCCCTCCCAACACACTCGTCACTGAGACCTCACTAAGATGGTGGGGACTGGAATGGGAACCTGCTACACGGCAGAGAAGCCGTCCTGCTCCTGCTCCGTGGCTCTGGTGAAGGCAGGAGGAACACACACACAGTTAGTTGGCAGGAAGAACCATGTTATTGATGTAGCAGATTCTATTGTTTAAGTAAATAAGGCGAAAAATATGGAAAATTTTGCTACCAGACCCACCTTCTATTTTGGCCAAGCAATTAGGAACTGCCCTCCAGCTTTGCAGCACTGGCTTCTGGGGGCCCAGGCTACCCCAGGGAGCTCACTGACCACATCCGTTGTCCTGCAGCCTGTACTGCTCCCCAAAGGGAGGTGTGGACAGGCCTACTGACCTCAGTGTACTACAGGCGCTCCACAGCCTCCTCTCCAGAAGGACGGGGCACTTGCTTAAGAAGTCCAGTTACCCAGGGCCACACCTGAAGCAGCAGTGGTCACGGCACTGTTAACAACTGGCAGGTCCACGTACTTTTCTAGTAGATCAAGTCGTCTGTTCTGGACCTGTGACAAATGACTTTGCTGGCATCCCTGGTGATGGATGAAAGGACGTGCCAAATTAATAGAATTGGGATCACAAAGCAGGTGCTTTTATTGAAGAATAATTTTGTGATAACGATGTAATATGGGAGCCTCCAGCATAAGATCAAATTATGTGCAGAGCAAACTGCAAACTCAGGCTTTCTGCAACCTGTGTAGGGCTGGGCTGATCTGTTCATGGACCCTCTTCAATAGGCAGCCGTCAGAGTGACAGGCAGCCACAGCAGGGCCTCGCGGAGGCCACACAAGGAGGCCCCCTCCAGCAGGAAGCAGTCCCCTAAGGTCTGGTTGTTTTCATCCTACCGTGGGGAATTATTACACAACAAAATTAATCCCTATTTTGACTTCTTGAAGACACATGACAGTGGGTTTGACTAACTTCTGAAGTACCCACAGTATAGAAGCTATTTTAGTGTAGAATGTCAGTATTTGTGCTCTTACATATGATGTTTGTTGGTTTGTTTGTTTTGGCTATCCACAGCCAAATAGGGATTCATTGCTCTTCCGAACATTTTAAAACGAATCTATCTGAGTGCTGGTCATTCCTCCACCTGCAGATCTGCCCCCTCCCATCCCAGTTCTGCTTGGGATCTGCCCTGTGGCCCACTCCCAGCAGGTCAGTGGGAGGGCTGTGGAGTAGGTCTGTGCCTCACTGTGCTGGCCCACTGCCCCTTCCCACCCAGGCTGCTCACAACTTGGGCACACCCTGGCCTTGCCTCTGCAAACAGCTCTTCCTGCCGCAGAGTGGCCCTGGATTCCTGCCGCAGCCCTTCCCTGTGTGGAGAGGGTGTGCCCACCAGTGTCTTGCAGGGGTGAGACCCCCATGCTGTGGCATGCAGCCAGCCTCTGAGGACCTCTCAGGACCACAGAGCAGTACCCAGGAGCCTGGTGGCCAGCCACACCTCCCACCTTCCCTTCACTGCACCCTCAGTCACTACCTGGGGAAGTGGCCAGAAGAGGAAGCGCTGTCACCCAGGACCCCTCACGCTCACCTTCAGTCTCCAAGCTCCTCCTGGGAGTCTCTGGGCCTGGGGAGGATGAAGAGAGCGGAAGGAAGGAGCTGGGAGCCCAGGAGGTGCGACTGGCTCCGGCTCCGCCCAGCAGTCCAGCACCTGAGTCTGGCTGAAAGGAAGGGTGGGCTGCGGGAAGACCTCACAGCCCCCGCCTGAGCGGAGGGTCGGCTGGCGTCCTGGCCTGACGCCCTCCCTGCCCACGGGCCCTCCAGTCCAGAGCTGCAGGGCAAAGCTCACGAGTAGCCAGGCAGGACCACAAGCACAAGGAGGAAGGCCCCTCTCCCACGACCTGCGCTGCTCTTCTTGCTTCTTTTGGAAAGAAGGAAGTCACACTCCCGGGGCCTGCTGTGACGACTCAGTACCCAGTTGGTGGCTGGAAACACAACTCATTCCTTCCGCCAGAGTGGGGGGCTGAGGCCCAGGTGTCCCCAGTGTCTGATGCCTCTGCCATGGCCGCCTCAGGACTGAGGGCTCCGGGGCCATGACCACTCACTCTGGTCCCCCCATCCCCATCTCCCTGGGCCTCCTCCCTGCAGGTCCCAGGGCTGGGGCCTCCAGGGCCGTGACCACTCACTCTGGCCCCACCTCTTCCCGGTGTCTCAGGTCCTTTTCTCTCAGAAGGACACCTGTCATCCAGGTTAGCTGCTGCCCGCAGTGTGGACACTTCACCTCGAGATTCACAACTTGATTACATATGCAGAGACCCTGGTAAGGTCTAATAAGATCGTGGTCACAGGCGGGCAGGGGACACCTTCTGCCCCTGTGGCGCACAGCAGGCAGGTGGCTTGATCTCGCTGTTGGTGATGTAGCTTGGAAGGCTCGTGCCTGTCCAGGCAGCTCTGCCAGGTGTATTTCCCCTGAGCTCTGACTACCTGTCCCCATGGGACACACTGTCCCTTCGTGGCTGCCTGTGACCACACCCGAGTTCACTGTCCTGGGTCTCCACACACTTACGGGCCTTTCTGTAGAAGGAATCTTAAAAAGCAGGTTCTCTGGGGCAAAAGACGTAAATGTCTAACTCTTCATAGTTGCTGATACATAAGCCAGGAAGGCGGCCTGTGCCTGTGGTCCCAGCTGCTCCGGAGGCTGAGGTGGGGATTGCTTGACCTAGCAGTTCCAGGCCAGCCTGGGCAGTACAGGGACCCTGTCTCAAAAAACAAACAAAAAACCCAAGGCAGATGGTTTTCTTGCCTTCCTTCCTTTTTTTTTTTTTTTTTTTTTTTTTGTGAGAACAGGAGGAGACATTCAAGCTGGGTGTAATCCAAGTCAGTGGCTCAGGAGGCTGAGGCAGAAGGATCGCACTTTGAGGGCAGCCAGATCAACTTTGGAGACTCTGTTACAAGACAAGACATAAAAGGGGCTGGGGTGTGGCTCAGTGGTAAAGCAGCCCTGCCTGCAACAGCCTGCACCCCGGTGGGTGCCTAGCACTGTCTGCTAGGCAGGATTCCACTCCCAGCCATACCCCAGGAGAGACAGGAGACCTGATCTCAGGACCCTGCACAAGAACCCTCTGCAGTGGGCCAACTCAGCCCTATGGCAGGCAGCCTGGCTGGCACCACACAGGATGAATGAAGGACAGTGGGCAGCAGGGGGCACACCCGTGGAGAGGAAGACTCCCACCTCACACAGATGGATGCCATCTCCTGATGGGAACACTCAAGTGTCCCTCGTCCCCCCGCCCCACTTCCCACCTCACAGCTCCCTGTGTTCTGCTGTGGTGCAAGGAACTGCATGGAACATCCCAGAAATAAGCAATGTATAAGTTTTAAGTGTGTGTGTGTGTGTGTGTGTGGTGCTGGGGATTGAACCCAGGGGTGCTCTCTCGTTTTTATTTTGAGACAGGGTCTCTCTAAGTTGCTGAGCCTGGCCTTGAACTTTCTTTCCTCTTGTCTCAGGAGTGTGTCATCAAACCTGGCTTAAATATCTTCTGTGATGGTATGTTGTCACAGTTGTTCTTTGTATCATTAGTTGTTGCTAATCTCTCGCTGTGACTAATTTGCAGCCTGAGGCACCCCTGGGGGCCTGGGACCATATTCCCAAGGGTAAGGGGGATGACTGAACGCAAAGCTTAAGAGCAGACAAACCAACCTGTGCAGAGAAACAGCCACAGTGTCCCTGGGGAGAGACAGACTGGAAGGGTCACAGAAGACACCGAGGCAGGGTCCCAGACTGCCCCCTGGCTGATGTGGTACGGTGTGTCTACCAGAACCCATCACGGGAAGGTGTGTCTGCCACACCAGGTGACCGGCCCTTCCAGGCTGGACTGCACTTATGTCACTCTCTGTGTGTTCGAAGATGGGCCACAATGGCACCAGCTCACAGCGTGGCTTTGAATATGGGAAGTAACAGACGGTGTGTCACTCTGGGGGCTGAGAACTGGCTGTTGGCCACTACCTCGCTGAGGACGACTCTGGGACACAGGGGAGTGATGTGCCCCTGTTCCCTGGCTGCCCCCTGGCGGTTTCCACCAGTCAGGCCCTGGTCTGCTCCTGGGCTCTGCAGAGGGTATTCCATTTCTGCTGTTTCCTCCAGTTTTGGACACATTGCCACCAGGATGTCGCTACACTTGTCTCCTCTTGGGACATTCTGTTGTGACTTCGTGTGTTGGTGACTACCTGTGGCTGTAAGTGTCCTCCTAATTATCAGTTGGCTCCATGGCTGAGAGTCAGGAAAGCAGTAGATTAATTCTACTAACTTGACCCCAAATAGTAAGGGTCTCAGTGACCGTGTGGAGACCTCAGGCCAGATGGCCGGGCTGTTGCCTTGCCATTGCATCTCCTCCCCACAGCTGGCCCTGGTACTGCTGCAGCCCTCCTCCTCCAGGTGGCAACCCTCCTGCAGGCCACCTGTGTGCGTGTGAGCACCAGGTTTCCTTAGCAGGTGCAGGGGCACACAAGACCAGCTGCACTTCGCCAGAGCTCTTCTTGGTCGGAGCCCTGTCTGGGCTGTACCTCTGCTGGAGATACTGTCCACCTGTGATAGGCCTTTCTGGACCCAAGACACTAACTTTGTCCTACACCCCAGCCTTTTAATTTCAGGCCTCATGCCACCTTCTAGAAGGAACTTCTTACAATTTCTGCAGTAGGAACAAGCTCAGATCCCTGCACCTACCCCTGGTGGAGCCCACTAGGACCCTGGAGGCTGCCCATCTCCTGGCAATCCTAGGCAGGGCCTCTGGGCCTCCTCCCTCCGGGCAGCTGGGAAGCCGTTTCCTCGGAAACATTTATAAGCAGATGTTGTGAAAATACCAATTATGTGGTTTGGTTGGATTCAATCTCTATCTAATCGTAGAAACTAATTATAGGTTGCCACTACTAAATAATTTCAAGGAAAAAATCAAATCATGTTATTTTCTTGCCAATAAACCACTCAACTATGTGTAATCTTATCATTTGATGTGAAGTACGGGTTTTATTCAAGATTAAGTTTTACACACAATTGAGCCACCTCTCACGAGATGAGCAGGTCAACATACCACAGGGCAATTTCAGTCCAGCAAGTCCAGCACAGACTCCAGCTTACATGGAAATGACATCATTATCACTATTATTGCTACTAGGGAACTGACTGCTGACCTCATACATGCCAGGCAAGCATTCTACCATTGAGCTACATTCCCAGCCCTTTTAAAATTTTTGTTTTGAGACAGTCTCGCTAAGTTACCCAGGCTGGCCTCGAACTTGTGATCCTCTTGCCTCCTAAGTCACTGGAATTGCAGGAGAGGGGCCACCATGCCTGGCTGTTTCATGACCTTTTGATGTCTCAAGCTCAGAACCCCCTGAACAGAGCGTGATGACACCCAAGAAACGAAGCGTGTGACCCGTGAAGAGGTGCAGTGCCCTCCACACTAGCAGACAGGGGTTCTTGCCATTCAGTAAGCAAGCATCCCCTGCTCTTCTGTCTGACAACTCCTCTGATGTCGTAGATCTGGAAGCAGATCTGGGCTTACAGTACCTGCCCTCCTGTGGTCGGCCTCATAATAAAGCTCCTTCCTTTTGTAAAACCAGGAGACGTGGTGCTGGCTTTTATGCGTGAGTCATTGCTGGGGTGCCTCTGAGTGCTGGATGCCTGTGAGACCAAAGCAGGGCCTGCTGGTGTGCCCCCAGAGCTGGCTGTGAGACCCCTGGGGGAGATACAGGAGTCAAGGGGAGGTCCCCCAGACAGGCTTCGTGGGAGACACTCAGTGGAGGAGAGGGGGCTTCTGGGGGCCTGTGTGCCCCCAAACCCCTCCCCTGGTATGGTGGGTTAGTTGAGCCACCCACCCACACTAAGGTTTCAGAAGTCAGAACTAAAGAGACAGAGACCCTGGCAGTGAAGGGTACTGGAGTATGATGAACAACATATTTGACCCTGGGCTGGGAGTGTGATTCAGGGGTAGAGCATCTGCCTAGCAATAGCAAGGTCCTAGGCTCAACCTCTAGCACAAAAACAAAATACATACATATGTTTGTATATATTTTAAAATTTGTTCTTTATCTCTGGTTTTTGGCACTGAGCTCCTGAAACACGTGGAATCTCCAGAGGGTCAAGAGTAGCTTTGTTATTCATCATGAGTCCCTTTCCCATTGCACCTGAGTCCATGCCAATGAGGCCACTTGGGTGGGCCTTGGACTGTGGAGGATGGGTGGCCATGGAAAGACCCTGAAAACTGATGGGTGAGAACTCTACCCTACCCACCCCACCTGCAGGGAGAAGAGCAGGAGCAGAAGTGGAGGCATAGACACATACACACACACACACACACACACACATATATATATATAGGATGAATCTTTATTTTTGTTTATTTTTATTTTTATGTGGTGCTGAGAATCGAACCCAGTGCCTCACACATGCTAGGCAAGTGCTCTACCACTGAGCCATACCCCTAGCCCCTAGACACTGCTTGTTTTTTTAAAAATTAATTATTTATTTGTTGTCAATGGACCTTTATTTTTTATTTATATGTGGTGCTGAAGATCGAACCTAGTGCCTCACACATTCAAGGCAAGTGCTCTACCACTGAGCCCCAGCCCCAGCCCACATAGACATTCTTTTTTTTTTTTTTAAAGAGAAAGAGAGAAAGAGAGAGAGAGAGAGAGAGAATTTTAATATTTATTTTTTAGTTTTCGGCGGACACAACATCTTTGTTTGTATGTGGTGCTGAGGATCGAACCTGGGCCGCACACATTCCAGGCGAGAGCGCTACGGCTTGAGCCACATCCCCAGCCCCCACATAGACATTCTTGAGGGATGAGATTTGAAGGTATCGAGGTGCATTGAGGAGCTGGGTGGGGGGCATCTTTTCTTGTATGGATGCTGGGGGCTGAGCTGGGCCCTGTGGGCTCAAACCTGGCATCTACCACTGGGATGCTGGTGCCAAGCACTGTTCTTCCTGCCAGGGTCCTTGGCACTGTCGGAATGTGGGTACTCCCCCCAGCTCCCAGTCTGAGCTTCTAGAAATTACCATACCCAGAATGCAACACACCCAAAGCACTGCAAATCCTGGCAACAGCAGGCACACCAGGTCAGAGTGGGAAGCCTCCAAGGCCTCTGTGGGCAGTGCTGTTGCACAGGTGCTGCCCTCCCCAGGAACAAAGGGCACCAGGCTCTTGGCTCTTATCTGGGGAATGATCCCTGGGGCCACAATGAAGACAATCACTTATAACTGCTTAAGGCATGAACTTGGTTCTCTCAAAGAATGGAGGCCTGTGGCCACAGAGACACAGGTCCCTCAATGTCTTGGGGTGACTGCTCCTGTAGGGCCCTCCAACCAGGGCCACCAGGTTCTAAGACACAGACCTAGTCTATATCCACATACTTGTATTCCCAGCATGATGCTCCTCTGTGCAAACTGGCCAAGCTCCCAGAGGTTATGTTGGGGCATGATCCATCATTAGAGTAAGGAACAAGAAACACACAACTTCTTACTGTCAGGTAAGTGGCAGTGACTTAGGACAAAGCAGCCTGCGTGCCAAAGAAACATCAATCAGGCACCGGCAGAAATCCCTGTCAATCAGTGGGATCTCCTGACTAATGCCTGTCAATCAGCAGGACCCCCTGGCCAATCCGGGAGTTCAGCTAGCTCCCTGACCAACTCCAATGGGACAAGGGACTCTAAAAACACTTTTACAGTCCCAAGCCCTTCCCTTCCTGCCTAAGCCCCATAAAATTCCAGTCCAGTCAAGCTCCCACATGGTTTCTCCTCAGACCCTTCTCCTGTCCACTCTGATTGAGTTCCGCCTGGGAGTGATATCTCAAATATAGCCTCTTTGGCCGCCTTTTAAAAATCTGCCTCTTTTGGTCACTGCCGGCCTTGCCTGATCTCACACTTACCAAATCATATACCTCCAAGTACAACAAAACTCCTCTAGACTGAATGATCCAACCAGATTGTGGGAGGTCCATAACTTCTCCAACACTCAAACCTTTCCCTTAGTGTCCCTGAATATTCCTACTACAGTGGTGCCAGGGCATGATTACTCTGCCATGGAAATGAAATTGTGTGTCCTTTTCTTTTGGTCAGTCTTGAATCCCTGGAGTAATGGAAGCAAAAGTCTCTAAGGAGCAGTGGCCATCAAATACTGCCACGCTGCTGAGCATGTCCATGACCACAGGAGAGAACCAGATATAGTGGCAACATCAACCTGGAGGGTGCAGTTCCACCTGTGTGAAGTCTAAGAAAACTCAGAATGGAGAGATCAGAATGCTGGCTACCCTGAGGGGCATGAACTCAGGAGGGGCAGGGAGCTTTGGGGACCATCCTAGGTCTTGACCAGCATGCCCGTAGGTAGAGGCACATTTCTGGGCAAACATTCATTGAGTTGCACAGTCCAGATGTATAAGCTTTACTTTAAGCCATGCCGGAGTGCCCGAAGCCCTCCTGTCCTGGAGTCGGGGCCATAAGCTGTGGACGAAGGCGCTATCCTCGGCCTCCATCCCCAGGATAAAACGGAAAACAGCTCTAAAGGAAGGGCCTACTGGCCGGAACTCCTGCACATCTCCCCACACAGGCCTTCCTCCCCTGTCCGCGGCGCCTGGGTGCTTTCTTAATGTTGAAAACATTGCTTATAAATGTGTTTTGTGAACACAAGAGGCCGTTTAATATGGACATCATTTCCTAAGAAATGAATCTTCATTTTTATTTTAAAAAGGGGGTGAGAAAGGCTGGAGAAACGCGAAAGGTTGAATGGGAAATGGTGGGACCAAGGTGCCACGAGAGGAAGGCCCAGTGGCTCCGGGCCCTCCCGCTACGGGGGCTTTTGGCCTGCGAGTTGGTTTTGGATATTGGGCCTTTCTCCGTATCCGGACTCCCGTGGCGGTTAATCCATGAAAACCGGGACATAGGCAAGGAGTCACCCAGAGCAGGGGAGGCCGCGGGGACCGCCAGCAGGTGTATCCGAGAGGTGACCGCAGGGGGGGTGACCACCGGGAGAGTGCAAGCGCCACGCGCGGCAACCACCGGGCCCCACACGCCTCTAGGGACGCGCCCAGCCAGGACACCTCTCAGTGCCGATCCGCCAGGGCCAAGGCGTCTGTGGCCAAGGCTCCGCGGGGAATTCAAGGAGGAAGCCACCCGTCAGACCTGTCGCCGATTGGCTGAGGCTGGAGAAGGCCGACGGTGATTGGTTCGCGCCTTTCTGCGCAGCCAGCGGCGGGGCGACGCGATTGGTGCGGACGTACTGCCCGCCCCGCCCCGCGCCCGTCACTACCCGGCGTGCCTCGCGCCCGCCTCCTCCGCTCGGCCGGCCCAAGATGGCGGTGCAGGAGTCGGCGGCCCAGCTGTCCATGACCCTGAAGGTGCAGGAGTACCCGACCCTCAAGGTGCGCGCTGCTGCGCCGTCCGGCTTGCCGCCGCGCCTCCCGCCGGAGTCTCGGGGAGTGCGGGGCACGGGCCGGGCGCGGAGGGCCCGGGGGCGGGGTCCGCGGGGGGCGGCGGGGCCGGGCGGGCCGGGCCGGGCTCCAGGATGAGCGAGGGCCGGGGGCCGGGCGCCGGGCGTGGCCGGTGGGGCTGGGGGTGGCCCGAGGGCGGCTCAGGGCCTAGGCTCCGGCGGGTCAGGCCCGCGTCGCTGGGCAGTCTGCGGCGGCAACCGGAAGCCCGGTGGGGCGTGGCGGCCGCCTCCGCGTTAATGGGGCGGGGACCGGGCCCAGCTGCCCAGCTGCCCTCGGTCTCCTCTCGGGCCTCGGCCGCCGGGGGCGTGACCTTGGGTGGGCGCGGCGCCGAGTCGCGCTCCGTGGAGCTCCTCGGACCCGGGCTTTAAGACGCTTGACGGACTGCGCCGGGAGGGATTCCCTTCGGGGACCAAGGTCGGACGTTCCTGCGAGAGCCGGCCGCGCTCTGGACCCTGCGTTCCTTTCCTGGGGGATGGTGGCTTCTTTCCGACCAGAGCAGCCGGCGACACCGTCCAGCTCACTGGTGATAGGTGGTGTGGCCGAGTGGCCCCAAGTCGGTTTAGCCGGGCATGGAGAGCATAGGCGCGGAGCTGGCCTGCGCCGTCGAATCCTGCGCCGTGTGCATAGGGGAGCCCTGGTGCTTGACTGGTGCTTCACACGTCAGCCCGGTAGCACCCGTGTCCCTGGCAGTCTGGAAGGCACCTGTTGGCGTTGTCGCTGCTGACGTCTGGCCGCCCTCTGTAGTTGTCCTCAGAGGAAAGCAGAGCTCATTAGCAGGTGAGCAGCCATGTTGCACAGCAGCTTTGTATTTCAGTGTGTGTTTGACCAAGGAAGTGAGGGCAACGTTGCTGGCCCCACCAATTCTTTGCCAGGACCCAGGTGGTGGGCATTTATACTCTTTTTTGGTGCCACCGATGGATTTCTATAGGTAAGAGATGAAGACCCCTCTGCTCAGAGTGATCTGTACTGTGGCCCATCAGAGGGGTCCTTTAACCACTGACCTTTAGCCCCAGGCAGCTTCTGCCACCCTGTTGGCAGATCAGAACTGCCTTGCTTTTGGTTTGGCTGGTGAATGTGGGAACCACCAGGCAGGAAAGTTTGCAGAAACCCTTCCATTACTCATTGAATGCACTAGGAAGGGAAATGGATGGTTAGGAAAGGGTTCTTCAAGTCCTGTTTTCTGATGATTGCCTGCATACTTTGCATTCCAAAGCTTTGTGTAGCTCTCTGAAAATGATCATGAGGGTATTCTAGCAGACACAGAAAGATGGTAATATCATTGCAGGCAAGTTGCAATATTTAAAGAAAACCTTATTTTCTTAATAATGATACTACAGCAGAATTTTTGCACATAGAGATGCTACTTCCCCTAGGAAATAGCAGTCTTGCTCTTCCATTCCAGGTCCTTTAGAGGCCATCCACACACTACTTCCTCTATTCTGTTGACTGCATGTCCCTGTTAATTTTTTTTCCCTTAGGAAGTTTTCAGGAGTAATTCTTAGTGAATGATGAGAAGGGTTTAATTGGGAACTAGGGATCATTGATTTAGGAGTTTTTTTTTTTTTTTTTAATTCTTTTATACTTGTAGATGGACAGCATGCCTTTATTTATATTTTTATGCTGAGGATTGAACCCAGTGCCCCACACATGCTAGCCCAGGAGTGTTAGTTAATAAAGAATTAACAGAAGGCTGAGGGCTCCAGAGCTGCACTGTTGGCAGTTGTGGAAGGTCCACACGCAGGCACAGCCTAGAGTCAGAAGGCAGTGAGGGCTAGGTGCCAGCAGGCATGGAAATGAGTGTGCCTTTTCAGTCAAGGGTGCGTTCTCTTGCAGGATCATGGGAACTGGTGGGTATTGGACTGAATTTTCTGGGGAGAGTTTAACTGCTTTCTTGCTGAGTAAGTCTTTAGACATGCAGGTTTGGGAGCCTCAGGTGGATTCAAGTTTTTGACTCGAGATGTCTACCTCCTCAGCCTCAGGGCTGGTGGTGGGCTCCTGGGTACCTGGGTACTGTTTTTCTTCAGGTGTTGTTTTCAGCACGTCCTAGCCCTGGGCAGGTTCTGTGCTGCACCCCCATGTCCACCACAGTGGGTGGACCAAGGCAGGCCTTCCCATAGCCCTATGCAGCCCTGCCTGGCATGGTGTTTAGTAGCAGCCTTAGCCTCTGCCTACTGGATGCCAGGAGGATCCCCTAAGTGCCTACAGACATTGCCAGGTATCCCCTGGACAGAGTCACACCCGTGATCACCTCTGGATCTTGCTTTAGGGGACTTGTTCTGTGTTCTTAAGGGGTACAGGGGTATGGGTTGTGAGATACACCCTGTGTTCTAGCTGTGACTAGGACCTTCTGCTCCCAGAGGCTGTCTGTTGTCAGGTTGTAAGTGATGGTCCTCTGGAGTAAGGAGAAACTGGGATGTATAGTTCATCTTGAACTAGAAGCTCTGGCTTTAAAAGTTTTTGTAATTTTTTTCTTCAAATTTTTATGCTGTATAGAGATCATTCCATTGATATTTCTTTTTTTCCTTTCAGGTAGTTGAAGTAAACTAGCATTATCTCTGCCTTCTCTGTTACCACCCAGATCAGGTAGGAGTCTGCAGGGCCCAGGGGCAGGGGCCTGGCACTTGTTGCTGGGAGACCTGGCTCTGGAATCTCACTCTGCCTCAAGTCTTGCATGGGCTCAGCTCTGTCCTTTTCTGGAGCCCAGAGAGGGGGTTCCCAGCTCAACTTGCTTGGTGGTGTCATCCTCTCCTCAGAGACACTAGGCTGAGAATCAGAGGTGTTGTTCCCAAACTATTCTCTTGTGGTTTGACTTTTTTACAGGAATATTTAAATTTCCTGCCTTTCCTTTGAGGATAATCATGTTGACCAAGTACTGCCCTGCAGTGTCATAGCCTGGGTTGTATTTGACAGAGTGCCTCAGATTATAACTTCTGGTGCACTTTTCCAAACGTGTTCTTGGCTAGATTTGGGAGAGTCATGGGTTCTTAAGTGGGAGAAACACTGGTGACTACAGTGTTTGGCTTAGGAGCTGGATTCCGTGATGGGTTTGGTTCCAGCTCTGTTGCCCTAGACCCTGCTTGGTGTGTGAAGTAGACCTGATTCTTCCCAGGAGGGTTGTGTTATGCTCAGTACCCTTCTCTTACCCTTTACTGGGTGTGCACTGTGTTTACCCCTTCCTTTTCCAGGCCTGGGCCCTGCCAGTCCTACAGAGAACCACCCACTCTTGTCTGAAGCAGCTTCATTCTGCCCTTCTGCCTCCTAAACCCACCGTGTGGGGGCACAGCTGAGGCCCCTTCCTCCTGGGAGCTGGGCCACCCTTTGTTTCTCCCCACCGTCATTCTCATGTTTCATGTCGTCTGTTGGACATGGGATGGAGCAGACACTGTTCTGTTGGTGCTTCTGTGTTTTCTTCTTCTGGGCTGGTGGACATTGTCCTCTTCTTATCTGTGCCTTTCTGTGGGGATAGGTCCTGCAAGGAGGAGGCAGGCTTGGATTCCCGCTAGCTGCTAGGGTTGTATTTATTTATTTATTTTTTAAGTACTATTATTTTAAGCAGAATTCAAGTTAGGAAAAGAAAGACTTTCTAATACCTAGTTTTTAGAATGAACAGACCACTTTAGGACTAAAACAAAGCTCATAGCAGCCAAGGAGCTCGAAAGCTGGGTGTAACAGCCCAGCCAGTGGCCTCAAAGCTGGGTGCGGCTCAGCTGCAGGCACTGATGCCCTTGTACCTTCACCTGTACTCCTGTAAGGGCTCTTTGTTAACCCTTCTGGTTGGGCACTGTGAGGAGCTTGGAGTGTTGGGAGGAGACAGGCAGGGTCCCCCTCCCTTGCACTCTACACTGCAGCATACAGAGGGCATTGAGCAGGTGAGCACAGATCACAGACGTTAGGTGCTGTGAAGACACTGCGGAGTCAGGGTGACTGATGGGCAAGGCTGTGCTGAAGTTTTGGCAGTCTTGCACCAAAAAGTACACAGTTGTTCAGGGTGATGTGATTCACTCCTGGGCCTGTGGTGCAGAGGTCAGTGAACAGGAAGCAAGCCCCAGGAGGCGAAGTGGCACTGGAAGGGAGAAGAGTCACACAGTTGCATGCAGTGGGTAAAGGTGCCTATCTGCAGAACTGCAGCATGGGATGCCTAGGTGTGATCTAAGTGCTGTGAAGCTTAGGCTGCTGACTGCTGGGGTGCAAGGTGTTGCAGGGCCAATAGTTTGAGAATCTGAAAAAAAAACACAAAAAATTGTCCACTGTTTTGGTAACTAGGAACTATTCATTCATATGAATAAAGCGAAACACTCAGCAGCACTGAGGGCCTGGCTTTAGCTTCCTGACAGAAGCTCTGGTGCCACCCAGTACCTGCCTCCGCCTCTGGTCCAGTTTCCTTTCTGTGCTTCCCACCACCCTTGCCTTGTCTCTTTTAAACCTCCTTTCCTTTCGCACTCACCCATGCCCCCTCCTGACAGCTGATGACCTCCTTCAGCTGCCGTGGGTCCTCCTGCCTGCTGCCCTTGTTTCCCAGGGTCAGTGTGCAAGTAGCCAGCTGCTTCTCCCTGTCTGCCCGCCCCCCTCATTTGTCTGTGCTCTCTAGTTCAGGTCTTGCCCCGCACTGGTGTTGAGGATGCAGGGCGTGGGTGTTCCTCTGGGTGACCACCCCCAGCTAAACCCTGGCCCTCCCTCCACAAGACTGCATGTCATTTAACCTTTTCTCTGACTTTTCACTCTTTCATGTCCCCAGATAACTCGTGAGAGGTCCCACCTCCCGTAGCTAGCCCCAGAAGGGCATCTGTCTCTGTATGTCTGTAAGGTGGACGAGAGATGCCACGAGCAAGACAGAATGCCAGATCCAGGCCTGGGAACCCTAGACCTGGCCCTTACTGTTCCAGCCTTTCCGCCCCAGCTGAGGACGGTATGGTCCTGCCACTTGTTCTGTGGTTAGTAGGATCCCTTTGTTTTAAGGCAAGGACTCCACCACTGAACTTCACTCCCAGTCCCTGCCCTTTTTGTTTTGTTTTTTAATATTTTCATTGTAGATGGGCATAATACCTTTATTTTATTTATTTTTATGTGGTGCTAAGGAACCCTGTGCCTCACGCATGCTAAGCAAGTGCTCCGCCACTGAGCCAGCCCCAGGCCCTGGGGGTGTTTTTGATTACTCTGCTTCTCTTGTTCGGTCTTGAGATCACCTTGATGTCTGGTCCACAGTGGCTGGTGGGCTGCAGCCTTCACATCTAGCAAGGAATTGTGAAGTAAAAGCTGTGCTGCCCATTTGGACCCACTACCTGCATGAAGCCTTCCCAGAAGTCCTGTTGAGCGTTTATATTTAAGCCCATTGGCCAGAGGATAGGGTGATCATTTCCAGCTTTAAAGAAACCTAGAAAAAAAAATCTATAGCCCGTTTGTGGGCTTGTTGCTACTCTAAACAAAATTGGGATTTTGTGGTTCTATTTGATCTCTGTCCCTGTTTTGGTGTCTTTATAGCATTAATCATAATCTGACAGAATTGCCTACCCGTTTTTTTTTTTTTTCCTCGTCAGACCTCTCCTTTAAAATAAATGTCAGCAAGGGCAGGGGCTTTGTGCCTAGCATGGAGTCACAGTAAACAGCCATTTGCCAAATTAATTGTCCACTGTCTGGTTGGAAGATTCCTTAATACTTTGAGTCTTACTTTTGTTGACTTGCTGCATTCCAGAGTACTGTTTATGGCATGCAGGGTCATCTGGGTGTGGTCAACCCTTTGTGCTTTCTTTTCCACCCTCCTCTAGCTCCTGTGTCTTTTCCATGCAGCCTCAGCCCCTGCCTGCTGTTACCAACAGAATTCCAGCCCAGGGTCAGTACTCCATTCGGTGTGTGTGCTGGCCCCAGCGCTGTGCCCATTGCTGAGGAAACCCCGAATGTTCAGTGCCCGCCTCCATCCAAGGACCATTCTGTGGATCCCCCTTTTTCCTTCAGCCTGCAATACTTGACCTGCATCTGTGTGCTCTGCGCATGGCTTGGTTCGCCTGTGTTTGCTGTCTCACTCCCATGGCTGGGGATGAGTGTGTGTGCCCTGCTCCAGGGCCAGACTTTGTTCACCACACCCACACATTGCAGTCTTCCAGTTAACCAAGACCCATATTCACCCTCTACTTGGGCCCTGCTTTTGGTCTGTGGTGTTGCCTCTCCTCTGCTTTTGACCCCTTGTCCATGCCAGTTCTGTGGCTGAGGTCACCAGTGACCCCAGGGTGCTACCCAAGCCCACAGTGGTGTTTGGGGTCTTGACCTTTAAAGTGTCATAGCCACTGACCACTCCTTCTCCTTGAAGGATATTCCTGTTTGGCTCCCAGGTGCCACTCTTGCCTGGATTCTGCAGGTTCACATTACCCTTCAGCCTTGCTGAGTATTGGTGTGCCCTGGACTTAGTCTTTGGCATTGGTCCTTGCTGTCTTGTTCATCTCATGAGTTTTATTAACTGGAAGGGCCCTCTGTGTACAATGCTCACTCTGCCCTGGTGCTCCTGCAGCCTAGAAGACCTAGCTCTTCACTTGGATCTCTAGAGTGCTTGGCAGAGTTAAAGCCAAACTTCATCTTAACTGCCTCCTCATAGACCAGCCCCATCTTTCTTTCTCTGTAAAGGGCAGCCCCTGAGCCAGAACCTTAGAGCTGGCCTTGACTCCTTTGTTCTCACAGCGGCACCCCACTACCTGTACACTCTCTTTGCTTGACTTGAGAACGTCTGCGGGTCCAGCTGCCTCCTGCTTTCTCTCCTGCTGCCGTGTACCTGGACGCCTTCATCTCTGGGGAGGGGTTGAAGTGGTCTCCTGGCTAGTCTCCTGCTCTGCCCTTACCCACTAATCCCTTCCTCACCTTGCCTTCAGATCACAGGCCATGTGGTTCTTCTGCCCTGGAGGCTTCCACCTGGCTTGGGTAAAGGTCAGGGTCATTGGAGTGGCCACTTCAGTCCCTTCATGATGGCCCTTCCTCCACTGCTACTGGGCACTTAGCCACAGTGGCCTCTGTGCTGCTGCTGGACTTGCTGGCCTGCTCTTCCCTCAGATGACCCTAGTACTTTTTCTTCCGGGCTTCATGCCCCTGTTCAGTGAGCATCTCTGGTCATTGCTGATACTGGCAGCCCTACTCCATCTCTCCCTCTCTCCTTCTCAGCCAGCATTGCCTTCCAGTTTGCTGTTTTGCCTCTGTATTTCTGGGCACTGGGAATAGAAGCTGTGCTGGAGGACAGAGATAATTTTCAGTCAACAAATGAAATGTTAAATGTTGTTTGGGCAGTTCTGCCAAAGCAGTAAGAATTGACTCAGAAGTCAGCGCAACTGTTAGGAAAGGTCAGCAGGGTAACTGGGCACACGAGAGACACCCACAGCTTAGTCACGGCCAGGGCCCCGTCAGTGGCCGTTAGAGCATATGGTGGGGGAAATAACCCATTCACAGTACCTTCCAGTGGGAACAGATGTCCAGGGTAGAGGTTGGCCAGCAGCAATGTCACTGAAGGAGCCTTTAGAAAAGGCTGTACTGACAGGCTGGCATTAGTGGGAAGTACTGAGTTCTGTGTGGAAATGGTGAGGATGCTTGGTACTTGTGCTTGACTTGGTATTTCTTTCTTGTAATAAGGAGGCCAAGAAGAGTGGGGCTCTGCTGACCCAGAACCAGGGATGGTGGGACTGCTGAAAGGATGATCTCAGCATGACCTCCGCAGAGCTTCAGGCTGTATCAAATGTCTCACCTACAGAGCAAGAATAAGCCTTGCTTGTGGGAGGTGCCTGAGCTGTCACTGGTGGGGCTTGTGGCTTGTTTTGTGTGGGCCACTGAACTGTGTGGGTACCTGTCCTACTGCTTGCCTGTCATGCTGTGGCCATGCTGCATTGTGTGCATGCCCTGTGTGTGTTGCTGCCCATGCACTGTCCTTCCTACAGTGGACCAGTGACGTAAGGTGACCAATGGGTCGAGGGTGGTATCATGACATGAGCCCACGGGAGCAGCGTGGTGGTGCGATAGTGCCCCTCCTACCTTGCTTCCTCAGCTACATCTCACCACAGCCTTCGGGAGGTTGACCAGAAGCATGTCATTTTTCAAGAAGCCCATTTAGAACAGAGTTTGAGCCACTTCTGTCCCTGATGATCCTCCCTCAAGGTGCCTGCTGTGCTTGGGGCCATCAGTTCATGATAGAGCCACTGTGATTTGCAGTACTCTCTGTACCTCTCCAGACGGAGGGACATGTACCGCCATCCAGGGCAGAAGGTGTGATTAGCTTCTTTAGTTGTTGGAGATAAAAAGCCTTGTGCACTTGGAGATGTATTAGTAGAAGGCAGCCAAATACTTTATGATGGTAAACCGAGATGCCTGTTTTTGTAAGCAACTGCTGTCAGAAGACCTACAGCAAATATTGAAGAAGATTTGAGGAAGTGTCCTAAAGCAGATGATGAAGCGTGGGAGGGTTGCCACAGGGTGGGATGCAAGTACAGATGTTTCCTGAGTCTCAGCTCAGGGTGTTTGCCAGACTGGGTACAAGTATGAAAACAGGAAGGATTACTCTTGTGAATGCCTGACAAGGAAAGATATCCTAAAGGAAATGCAATTTAACATCAGCTTGGCAGGTTGACCTTAGAGGTGGTCATGCCACAGATTACTGAGGAAGAACTGGGTAGATCTGATTTTAAAAAAAGAAAGAAATTTAAATATTTGGCATAGCCAGGCAAGATAGGTCCAGAATTTAAAAGCAAGTAACAGATTTTCAAAAAAAATCTACCAAATACCGAACTTTAGAGAGCTGATTCTGGTTTATAAGAAAGATTCAAGACCTCCCCTTTCCGTGTGGTGTTGGACAAGGAATACAAACAAAAAACGTACAGGAGGAAAAGTGTTTTAAGTTGAACTACATAAAATCACTACATTCATAGTTTTTAAAATGGTGACTGAATACTTGTAACAAAGATATTCTTAAAGCTTCCTACAGAGGAAAGCCCAGGGCTAGATGGCTTCACTGGTAAATCCTGTTAAACGCATGAAGAAGAAGAATGATACTTCCTGACTCATCTGTGAGGCCAGTATCAACAGAGAGCCTCAGACCAGCAGTCTTCATTTTGCTGTAGGTGTGTGAGCTTCTGTCCAGACTCAGTTCTCTTGCATCCATCTCCATGTCTACTCTTGCCAGGACACAGTTTTGATTGTTGTAGCTTTATAAGAAGTTTGGAAATCAGGAAATGTGCGCCCTACAACTTTGCACATTTTCAGGATCGTTTTTCCTTATGAATAATTATGGATGCTCAAGTTCTCAGTAAGATATTGGCAAATGAACCCCAGCAACGTATGAAAGGAAGTGCAAAGGAAGTGCAAATGACTGTGGTTCACGTGAAGCATTCAGTGACTCCTCCATGTGAATACAAAAGAAGGACAAAAAGCACAGATGCAGAAAAAGCCCTTAGGGGCTGGGGATATAGCTCAGTTGGTAGAGTGCTTGCCACGCATGCACAAGGCCCTGGGTTCAATTCCCAGCACCAGGAAAAAAAAAAAAAAAAGAAGAAAAGAAAAAGCCCTTGACAAAGTTCAACCCTTTTCATCAGCAAACTAGGACTAGAAGGGAACTTCCTCAACCTGATAAATGACCTCTTTAAAAGCCACACGAATGTCAGACCTATTGCTGGAAGCCTTTCTCTGAAATCAGCAACAAGACAGCAATGCCAGTTCTCCCCATTTAAATCTGACACTTCTGGAGGTCCTAACCAGGGTAGGTAGGCAAGAAAAATAAATAAAAGGCATTCAGAGTGGAACGAAGGTTTATTTGCAGATGGCATGGTCTTGTCCTGTCTAACTGTTTACGGAACACAGAGGAAACACTTGCAAATCATCTATCTGGTAAGGGTCTAGTATTTACAATATTAGAAGAACTCGTATAGTTCAGTTACGAAAGGCAGATAACGTGACTTAAAAATGAATACTAAGTAGACGTTCTCCAGAGAAGATATACAGATGGCCAGTAACCACAGGAGAAGATACTGAGCATCATTAGTCCTTCAGAAAATGCCAGATGAAGCTACAGAGAGGTTCCAGTTTATCCTCACTAGAATGGCTGCAGTGAAAAGGATGGCCAGTGACCAGTGCTGAGCACGGAGGAATCCAAGTACTCTGTTCTGCTGGTAGGAACATGCAGTGGTGCGGCCACTATGGCACGGGGCCTGGCTGTTTGACAGGAAGTCATATACAGAGTTACTGTCCATTGCCTAGGTATACCCCCAAGAGGAGGGAGAACATCCTCACAAAACCTCGTAAGAGAACACTGATGTTTTTCAAAATTTAGCTTAAGAAGCAGCAGCCAGATTGTCAGCTTAGGCTTGCAGGGAGCTCTGATCAGCCATGGAAGAGTTACAGAGCTGCCTCGTTGATGAACATCAGCCATGTTCTGTTAAGTGGAGGGAGCCAGACATACATGTCTCCGGAAACTCCCGAACACACAGATCCACAGATGGGTCAGGTAAATGGCTGCTTGCCCAGCCATTCACCGGTCTAGAAAGGACTTCAGTGGCATGGGAGTTGTTTGTTGTTGAGAGAAGAATATCTTCTCAAAGGAGTTGGCGAAGAAGTTATACAACCTTGCTATCACACTGAAAGCTGTTGACCCTTTAAAAGGGTGAGTTGTGTAGTTGTGAATTGTGTCCACGAGAACAGTGTCACATTGATGTTTTGCATGGCTCAGCCCTTCTGAGGAGTGCACAGGCACGGTTCTGGTGGGCACCTGTGGCATGAGGCCCTGCACACAGAGTGGTCTTCAGGGAGACCTGTGGAATAGCAGGGTCAAGGATGAGGCATAGTTGTATCTCCTGTCACCTCCAGTAGGAGGATCTGAGGCCTGGGTTCCATGATTCCCACCAGGGCAGAAGCGTGAGCTTCCCTGTGGCAGCAGAGCTTGTGATCTGTTGCTGGTCCAAATGGCTGTGTGCTGAGTTAAATATACCCTGGTCTTTAAAGAATAAAATAATGCAAAGTGTCTAACAGTTATTAATTGTGTGTTCAAGTGAAAATATTTGGAAATTAGACAATTTCTTGTGGTGGTGGTGGCAGGGATTAACACAGGTTCTCACACATGCTAGGCAAGTGATCTACCACTGAGTTACATCCCTAGCTCAAATGAAAATATTTGGGATGTATTGAGTTAAGTAAAAATATATTAAAACAGATTTCATATTTTGTTTTGTTTTGTTTTTGTTTTTTGCAATCCTGGAGATGGAACCCAGGGCCTCTTGCACTTTCTAGGGAGGCCCCATACTGAGCCCTCGTGATTTCTTTTATTTCTTTTTTGAGACATGGTCTCCCCAGGTAGGCCTTGAACTTGCTATCCTGCTGCCTTAGCCTTCTGTCAGCTGGGATTACAGGTGTGCACAACTGTGCCTGGCTTATTTTACTTATTGTGGCTACTAGAAATTAGAAATTGTGTGTGTGACTCACATTGTAGCTCTACCAGGTGGTGCTGACTGTGCTCTGTTTACCTCGCACCTACCCCCATGCTAGGGCTTGAACCAGGACCTGGAGCCTGCCAGGCAGGCACCCTGCCACCACCCCCTTGGTGTTTGTGTTCTGAAGTTTCTCTTCCTGCTTGGTCTGTATTCATGAGAGTTAAGCTGTGGTAATCCTCACCATCTTACTTTGTTTTCTTATTTTCTCTACATTTATCTCTTTATTTCTTTGTTGGGTTGATAGGTTTTCTTTGTTCCGTTTAATCTCCTTTTGTGGTTCAGCCCATTCATAGCCAGGCCCCACTTCATGACAAATCAAGAAAGTCTCCACACATGGCCACATGCGTCCTGGCCAGGGAGTGCCTTCTTGGAGAGCCTCTGCTTTGGGCAGCTCTGCCCACATGGAGGAGTCCAAGCGTGCACCTTGTACCAGTGTCTGCATGCTGCGCTCGGTGCTGTGTGCCCAGCAGTCCTTCACCCTTTCCCTTGCTGGTCCGGTTTCTTTGTAGGGGGCATCCCTGCTGATGAACATCCAGACCACACAGGTCTCTGTGTGGCTGTGTTCATTTCTCTAGGAGTGGGACTGCTGCATCATCTGGTAGGTGGTCTGCCTACCAGAATCTGCTGGTACCAGGCCAGGTGTTCCTCAGTGTCACTAGCCTATTCAAACTGTTGTTCTGATAACCAGGGTTCTCCAGAGAAATAGGACTAACAGGATATATGTGTGTTTGTGTGTATAAGATGACGTAAAACCAGGAATTGGCTTATGTGATTGTGGAGGCTGGGAAACCCCAAGATCTGCAGTCAGCAGGCTGGAGACCAGTAGAGGCTGGGGTAGTTGTTTTCTAGTGAAAAGCCTGAGAAGCAGGAGAGTGGGCAGTGAAGTTCTAGTCCAGCAGCAGGCAGGCTTGAGACCCAAGAAGAACCAGTGTTTCCCTCCAAGTCCAAAGCTAGAAAAAGCCGAGGTCCCACCTGGGCGCTCAGCCAGCTGAATGGAGCCACCATCGACACCCCCCCCCCCTTGCTGTGGTGTCCTTCACGCTGTCCTGCGCTGCCAGCCCTCCCTTAGGTCTTTTTTTGTGGACATTTCTGTTGTGCTCTTCAGCTGTCAGGAGAACGGGTTGTCGTGCTGGTGTTGAGCTGTGGGAGTCCCACAGCCTCTGTAGGGTGTCTCCCCTGCATCCTTTTAGGCTGGGCCTTGTTTTCATCTCCTTAGACTGTTTTCAGAGTTGTTTGATTTTTTTTTTTTTTAATTTTTTTTTAGTCATAGGTGGATGCTGAGAGCCACAGCCCAGTCGGAATGACACATGGCATTTTTGCCAGAAGGGAGTGGTTGAGAGGTGACACCAGCGAGCCATTGAGATGATGATGGTTATGTTAAGCTGTGTATTCAATTGTATATTAGACCCCTGCTGTCGTGGCTACTTTGGAGTTCTGACATTGGTTGGGGAAGTTCTGGAGGAGGGATTTCTGGTTAGAGGTGTTCCTGGAAGGGCCATGCGGGTGGCGTTCGGGGGGTGGGGGGGCGTTCGGCGGGAGTTCGGGCAATAAAGGAGTTCGTGTTTTGAACCTACAAGTGCCTCTTCGCGGCTCGGTTATTTTATGCCCAGCCAGACTGCGGCAGGTGGACACAATGCTTTTATTTTTATTTATTTATTTTTATGTAGTGCTGAGGATTGAACCCAGTGCCTCACCTGCACTAGGCGAGCGCTCTACCACTGAGCCCCAGCCCGATTGGTTTTCTTTCACATTGTTTTTTGTTAACTTCTAGGAACCTTTGCCCATCTCAAGGTCTTAATATCCTTGTCTGTTCTCTAGGAAGTTTTACAATGTCAGCATGTATGCTTGGGTCCCTGATTCATTTCAGGGTAAGTTTGCAGATGACATGAGGTGCTGGTTGAATTCACCATTCCCATGTGGATTTCTAATCCTGGCAGTCAAAGTTCTCCCCGCTCGGCCCCTTGGTGAGACATACATGGATGTGTGTGGGTCCACTTTTGGGTTCTCCATTCTCCCTTGATCTCTACGTCCACTCCGAGACCAGTGCCGTACTTGCTGGATCATGTCGTTTTATAGAGTCTCAAAATCAAGTACCATTGAAGTCATTAGGACTTTTTCTTATTGTGGTAAAAGCACACAAGGTAGAACTTAACCATCTTGGCCCTTTCCAGGGTATAGTAGTGTGACTCTGTGTCCCTCCTGTGCAGCAGGTCTCTGGCACTTGTCATCTTATGAAACTGAAATAGTTGCTGAAGGTGACTCCCTCCTCCCCACCCCGAGCCCTTGGCACCCACTGTTTTGCTGTGGGGCTTAAGAGTGATTGCTTTACATAGCTCACGTAGGTTGAATCCTGCACTGTGATGACGTCCTCAAGATTCATCATATCGGGCCACAGAGAGGCTGGGGGACAGTCTGTTGCGTGCATGTGCCCAAGTGCTATTCATCGCTGGCCTACTCGTGGGTGCTGGGCTGCTTCTAGTCTTGACTGCTGGAATGCCACTGCTGCTCATGTGGCATCATGCCTCTCTTGGACATCCTGCTCTGGGTTCATCTGAGTGTGCCCCGGAAGTGGGTGTGGGCATCACAGCTCAGCTCTGCAGTGCATGCCGCTTGCAATGGCACACCTTGCATGTTCCCACAGCTCTGCCAGGAGTCACAGTTTCTCCACGTGCTCGCTGACACACTCTTGGTGTTTTTCTGAACGTCATCTGAACAGGCAGGTGAGGACGCCTTGTTATGGTTTTGATGTGCAGGTCGCTGGTGACTGTCGTGTGCAGCACCTCTCTTTGTGCTTGTTTGTTATCTTCAGAGAAGGTCTCCTCATGGTTTCCATTGGATGGCCTTTGATTTCCAAGTTCTAGGTATTGTCTGGTGCGGTGACTTGCAAGTGCTGGCTCCTGGCCTTCAGGCTGCCTCTTGCTCTGTAGGTTGCTTCCTGCTGCACAGAAGGTGTGAGTTTGGTGTGGCCTCATTTGCCCATTTTGTTGTTAGGAGTGTGTTTTTAATGTTGTGTCTCATTTACCCTGGTTCTTCCTTAGGGTCGATTGAATTTGTGGCCATTTTACCCATCTTCACTTAGTTGAACTATATCTTGCTTTGGTCTCTTTTGTCTCACATTCTTTTCTTGTATCTTTTGTTGCCCTTCTCCTAGACTTGCGTTTTGCTTGAGAGCTGACTCTGAGCTTTTTTCCTCCCAGAAAGAACTTGTGCTTGCTATCCTTCTAGTCCTTGAGTATCTGAAAGTGTCTTCCTTTGCCCTCGTTCTTGAATTAAAATTGGGCTTAGGTTATTCTTGAGCATCCGAGCTCTATTGTTCACTATCAGATGCCCTTTGGGCAGGAGCCTGTGAAGGAGCTGTTGGCACTAACAGCCAGGACACCCTAGGACAGCTTGGGGAGAGTTGGCACAATGTGGAAGGTGTCCATCCCTCTTTCCTGGGATTAAGTTGAGGAGGGAAGGCTATGCTCAGGACTGCCCTGGTTCCATGGAGGGGTGGATGTAGGGAGGACACTCGCATGGGAAGCTTGTTTCCTGGCTTGGTAGGTGCACACGTGATGTGATGCGAGTTCTGAGAGCCTCAGTGTGAGTGGGCAGGGCTTCAGCATCCATCCTGGATCCCCGATCTCAGTTGGATACCATAGGCTCCAGGCACCCAGCCAGGGGCGTGAGGGGAGAGGCATGGCCTTTCTGCCAGGTTGGGGCCAGCGAGAAAGGTGGAAGTGGGCAGCTCAGGTGGGGGCCTTACTGAAGAGCCTGAGAGATATGGTTGGACATGGCCCTGAGGGCGAAGGGCAGGGAGGTTGAGTCATTCCCTGGGAGGAGTGGCTGCAGGAAGTCCAAGCTGGGTCATTTTGAGGTCAGGGTCAGGATTAGAGGATGGGCTGCCCAGAGTGATTAGGGCCTAGTTTGGGGCCCAAGACAGCAAGAAGTCAACCGAGAGCATTTAGGACCTGTCATGGCAGTTGGCAGGTCAGTGAATGTCTGTGCTGGGTGTCTGCCTGAGTGGCACAGTGGGCCACTGGCCATGCGGGCTGTGTACTGTTCTCTGAAGGTGTAGCAGATCCTGAATTGGTTTCTTTCATCAAAAAACCTGAAACAAACAAACAAACAACAACAACAACAAAAAAAAACAGGTAACTTGGACTGTGACCTTGCAGTATCACTTGCTGGGACTTGATACTGATGAGTGTCAGGGCATTGCCTGTCTCCTTTTTGGATAAAAGTTAAAAATGAACATGCCACACTTGCAGAACTTGCTTTGCCGTTGGCTCTGTGGGTTGAGCTTCTCTCTCAAGATGTGGGGCTGCTCAGATGTGTTAGTGTCAGCTGTGCTCCGATCCAGGGGGTCGGGGAGGGTGCAGGTCTAGGCAGTCCTGTGGAAACCCACTGCTGGGTTTTGTTCCTGTCCCAGTGGGTGTGTCAGGGTGACTCTCTGGCCTCACAGTTGAGACCTGCATACGTCACCTGGCGCGTGCTTGGATCAAGCAGTGGGTGCAGTTTTTAGTTACTTTTTTGGTTTATTTTTATTGAAATCTATTTTAACGACTGAATCTGATCATAAGACCTTGGGGTTCTGTTTACTGTGTGTGTTGGGATTGACTTCAGTCCATTTTTTAGTGATTCATTGCTACTGTGCTTGGTGAAGGCCTGAGTCCAGGTAAATGGGGAGCAGCCCGCGCTCTTCCCCATAGATGTCTTGCAAGGATGGTCTGGGTGCTGGGGGAGGTGGGAGGGAACGTGCTGGGGGAGCCCTTTAGTGCTCCATGTCCCTGCCTGGTCTGAGCCTTGTCTGCCAGTGGGCGCACCAAGGCCAGCGGAGTTGGCTGGGTCTTGCTTGTTAGTGCCGCAGGACTGGTGGCCTTGAGCTGGAGCTCTCCTCTTGAGAGCAGTGGCCTTCCTTCCTGTACTTGGACAGATCCCCAGAGCCTGTCAGGACGTTTGAGCCGAGTTCTGTGCCACCAACCCCCAGTGCAGCTTTTCCCTCTCATGGCTCTTATCTTTTCTAGAGGGGTCCTGTCGTTTTGCTTTGACCTTATTTCAGACTTTTTATTTTGAGGCAGTGTAGGCTTACACAGAGGAATTGCGGAGAAAACATGGAGAGACCATTGCAGAGTGTGCCTCCTGATGACCATGTCCTGTGTTGCCCTGGTGCCTTGTGCGTCTGACAGGAGCCTCTGTCCGTGGCCCAGCTGTGGCTTGATGCTTTGCCCAATCTGTGTGTGGTATAGGCATGGTGGAGGGGCAGCAGGCAGCTGGGGCTGTCCAGAGGGTGACTGTGGGGAACTGCAGGTGCTGTAGAATCCGTGTTAAGGGTGACTCTGTCTCGTAATCTAATTGCAGAGAGTTCCTTGTGTTGCCATACTAGGTGGTGGTATGGTTGAGTACTAAGATATGTGCTCTGCCTCCCAGGATTCTGCCTCCTGGCAGGACATACCCACATAGAATGGCACATTGGAGAGCTCTGCTAGAGAAAAGGGGCCAGGTGCTGGGTTGGTGGGGGCAGAGAGTGCCCAGGGGGCCTTGCTTTTATGCTTTGTTGCTTTCATTCATCGTCAGATACTTGCTAAGAGCCTGCTGTATGCCAGGTACCAGGCTAAATTGCTGTCTGGTGGGACTTCATCATTCACTGGATATAGACTGGAAAGAAAAGCACCCCCCCACCCTTTTTTGGTAAAGAGGTACTGAATCCTCAGGAGAGGCATCCTTGAAGGCAGGTAGTATGGGGTCCTGAGGGTCCTGCAGAATACTCTGTACAGCTACACTTTCCCTGGGCTGGCCATGCATGAAGAGCAGGGCCTTCAGGGATGGTGCTCTCATGTTCTGCTGCTGCCCTGCTGTGCTGGGAGAGCCCTGCAGCCCCTCACCCTTTGACCAGGCTGGCCTCTGTCCTTTTTGGTATAGTGAGCATGCTGCAGTTTGGTACTTCTCCCCCCTCTTTCCCAACTTTGTGAGAAAGCATGAATTCCAGTGTGGTCCAGGAAGTGATTTCACCTAACATCACTGGGCCTCCCTGAATGGCTGACAGGGCTCATCTGTTGGTGCTTGTGCCAATAAGACATTAGGCATGACCTCCTGAGAATGTGTACCCCTAGCATACTGTGCCCACAGTGGTCCCTGATGGCCCCAGGGGATGTCTGGGTAGAGGGCATCTGGCAGCGGGAGGCTGAGTAGGGAGTGGCAGGGTACCAGCACCACAGTAATGGCCTTACCCCCATCCTATGTCCCCACTTTGAGGGAGAAAAGCAGGTCTGGGCAAATCAGAGGTCAGTCTTCTCCCTGTCTCTGCCATCATCCTGCTGTCCCTGATTGAGGAAGCCAGCCTCTAAGCCAGGGTCATGTCTCCCTCCCTGCACCCCCGCCTTCCTCAGTGGCTTCATTGCAGGGCTTGTTGCCTGCCCGGCACGAGGGCTGGCAGAGCCCCTGACAGTCTTTCCTTCCCCATGGAACGTGCTTGTGATGGCAGACAAAGTTGGACAGACGGTGCACTGAGGTCAGATGGGGCCCTAGCGACAGCATCTACCCCGGGACCCCATTTGGGGCGGAGAAAGGGCATGGTGGCTGGCACCTGATGTTGCTCATGGTGGCAGAGCTGGGAGATGGGAGGGGCGACAGGCAGTAGAGTCTTCGTGACTTAAGGCTGTTTCCTAAATTTTCTATAGGTAATAGGGTTTTTTATAACCGGGATGGTATAAACGTTCCCTTGTGGAGATTATTAAATGTGTGTTTGTAATCTCACACGTGTGGACAGCTTCGTGAGCTGTGTGGACCACTCTTTCTGTACCTCCTTGCCTGTGCCGATGGGCCTCCACAGTGGCCGTTCTGCCTGCCAAGCCCTCTCACTGACTGAGAGGAAAGCTCTATCGCTGTTCTCCTTTTGGGTAGTTTCCTTAGCTGTTTGTTTTTCTATGTGAACTTTGGGACTGTTTTGTCAATATATACTAAAAAACTCTTTGGGCACAGTGGCCCATGCCTGTGATACCAGCAGCTCGGAGGCTGAGGAAGATGGCAAGTTCGAGGCCAGCCTCAGCAACTTAGCAAGACCTTATCTCAAAATACAAAATATAGAGGGCTGGGATGTAGCTCAGTGGTAAACACTCCTGGGTTCCATCACTGGTACTGCCAGAAAAGGATTTTTGTGGAACACTGGGCTGCATATTGTAGATTCTGGGCAGTGCCTCTTTGTGTTAGACCCCATCCAGGCCCTGCGATGTCCTCCCTCAAAGGGCTTCCACTTTGCTGGGCCTGGTCAAGTTCTATGTCTCCGAGCTTGCCTCCAGGAGCGCTGGAAAGGAGGCCTGCGTGCTGGGGTATCCCACACCTAGCTAAGATTGGGGCCAGGGATTCTCACTGTCTTTTTTTGTCCAGGTGCCCTATGAAACACTGAATAAACGCTTCCGGGCTGCTCAGAAAAACATCGACCGGGAGACAAGTCACGTCACCATGGTGGTGGCTGAGCTGGAGAAGACCTTAAGTAGCTGCCCAGCTGTGGACTCTGTGGTCAGCCTCCTGGATGGAGTGGTGGAGAAGCTCAGTGTGCTCAAGAGGAAGGTCAGTGTTATTGCCCTCCCAGTGACCTCAGATGTGCTGCCCCCTGTGGTGGCTGGGTGTGCTGGCCAGCATCCTGTGGGCAGAGGGGTGAGCTGTGGGAGGAGTGCAGGACACCTGGGCTGAGCAGAGGACTGGGTTGTCTTGGTTGTGGGAGTGTCTCAAGCCCAGGGGTGGGAAGCCAGGCCCGTGGCAGATTGATTGTTTACTTGTAGACTGACCTCAGAACTGCTTGTGGGATTTCTTACTGCTGGGACTAGTAGGCCAGGGTGTTTGGACTATCCTGCCCACTGAAAAAAACACAGAAAGTGAGGTAAGAGTTTTTAGGACATCTTCCTAAAAATGTCGGAGGGTTCCTTAGGCATAGCAACATCACCAGTTCAAATTGGAGGCGAGGGGGTCAGAGGTGAAGAGACAGGGAACTGCTACTGCCCTGGGCTAGGAACACAGGCTTGCTGGAGCTGAGCCAGGCCCAAGGCTCTGTACATCAGATGAGGCTGCTGCAGGAGTGGACTCATGATGACAGGACATGGCAGCCCAGGTTCAGAACCGGGGGCTGCGGGCGTGGAGCCATCAGTGCAGCATGAGTGGTCCCAGCCACAGAGCCTTCAGGCTCAGGCCTAGGAAAGCAGGCTCTCTTGGGAGAAGGCTGTCGTTCTGACCTCAGGTCGTCCTTAGAATTAATTTTCCAAGTACAGTGTCCAACACAAAGGCAGCCAGGAGCAGAGGAGCATCATCGATCAGGGACCAGCAGAAACAACAGCAGTGATCTGCACAGGCTTCAGGTGTGGGGCTATCAGATAGAGGGGAAGGGAGCCCGAATCTGCAGGGATCTGAAAGCAAGAGGAGTCATTTGGAGTCTGAAAGAATGGAGTAGATGTCAAGAAAGTAAAAATAGAATAACCAGCTGAGGATGAAGCTCGGTGATCAGCTTTTGCGTAGTATGCTCGAGGCCCTGGGTTCCATCCCAACAAAGAAAGACGGGGTGTGTGTGTGTGTGTGTGTGTGTGTGTGTACACATACGATGTGTGATGAATGTATATATACACATGTGAATGATGACCAAAATGAAAACTGCAGTGTGTTGATAGTCCCATAGCTGTGAGACAGCTAAAAGAGACTGCTTGGAGATGGTGTAGTGCAGATAGGGAAGAGGAGAGGCATGGAATAGAGCGTAGGTTCCTGGCAGTGGCCAGAGCCAGGGCCGGGAGCATGGTGAGGGCCAAGAGCTGGGGTGCTAAAGCACCCGTCCAGAGTCCTCAACTGCATGCAAAGGAGTAGGCCTGACAGGTAACCCCATGATGAAACCAGAGCTTGAGAAGAATCCCAGCTGTTGCCAGGGAAGGACTGCACCCAGGGCGCAGCAGGCTGGCAGTCTGCTCTCCCAGCATCAGGGAGCCGGAAAGCCCTGTGCCTGCTGAAGGGAGTGACTGGGAGGCCTGGAACCGCGCCATCCAGCGCCCAGCTCCTGGTTGTACTGGGTGCTGGACGTCACACATGGCGGGGGCAGCTCTGTTGGGCAGTGCAGGTCAAAAGCATTTCCATCCGATATTAATTTTGAACAAAGCTGACTTTAAGAAATAGTATAAAAGTTTTGAAAAGTAACTTGATAATCTCAAAAGGTACAGATCTGCAGCATAGTTTCAGAACATACATATATTCAAAAACAACACAGCTGGAAGAAGTGGTAGACTGTGACCGTCTCTGTCAGTGAGTCCTAGAGGAAGCACAGACTTGCCTCAGGGACAGAGGTTCTGGTTCCTTTTGTTTCTGCCTAGGATCCAATAATGTCCCCAGCTTGGCTTCTGCTTTCCCGCTTGTTTTTTTGGAGCCCTGGGGCATGGTGCTTGCATCCCCATGGGCAGGCCCCAGCGCCTCCCACCCTGAGCGTGTCTCTGTGTGTGCTCAGGCGGTGGAGTCCATCCAGGCTGAGGATGAGAGCGCCAAGCTGTGCAAGCGCAGGATCGAGCATCTCAAGGAGCACAGCAGTGACCAGCCTGCTGCGGCCAGCATGTGGAAGAGGAAGCGCATGGACCGCATGATGGTGGAGCACCTCCTACGCTGCGGCTATTATAGCACGGCCGTGAAGCTGGCACGCCAGAGTGGCATCGAGGTGGGCTGGGCTGCGTGCTACATCTGCCCACGGGAACACATCTGGCTGGGGAAGCCAGGGTTTGAGAACAGTGACCCTGTGCTTCTTGTTGGCCTGGGTAGTTGACCACATTCAAATGGGGAAACATGGAAAGGGACTTGGCCCACCTGGTACTTCACTTCCCCACCTTCCTGTCAAGGCCCTTTCCTGTTGCCACATTGTGAGTGCTTTGGGCTTACCTTGAGTGGGGATGTTTCCCAGGAGTGTGGCTTCACTGGCTCCCATGTTGAGGTGCAGGACAAGTCGCCCCTGCCTGTGGAGCACTTTCACACCAAGGGCTTCTGGTAGAAGGATGCATCATGGTGCTGGAGGCCTCCCTGACACTGGGCAGAGGCAGAACCCTGCTACCTCTGCTACCCTCAACTGGTCTTCACAGGTCCATAGGTGCCCGTGGCCAAGGACCCCCTGCTGTCAAGCATCCATCCATGTTGTGGGGTCTACGGCTCTCAGACATAACATGGCATGTGCTCTACCTGCACTAAATGCCAGCATCCAGAAGCTGTGGAGGCAGGACCCCTGTGCAGGACAGAGCACAGTGAGCCTTCGTGGGCCTGGACCTGGGCCTGGCCTCCCCAGTCCTCTGTCAAGCCAGTGACCTCTCCTGGCACCAGCCACACTCTGCCCTCATCTCAGGCCTCCGGGGGCCTTCCTTTCTCTGCCCTTCCATCAGACCTACTGATCCTTTCCTGTGGTACCACTTGGCTCCCACCTGCACCTTTGTGACACCCACCAGAGCATGACAGCCATAGTCTTGGCAGCACCACCCATGGCATGAGACTGGCCACTCCCAGCCCAAGAATGGCCTCGGCGCCATGCCCATCCTGTGCATCTGTCTGCTGAGCAGTGCTCTCTTTACCCTGTCTTCATTGGACTGCCCTCTAAGAACAGTGCACTGCATCCTGCTTCTCATGCTCTGCTGCCCACTGCTCCAGCTCTCCCCTCTCTTCCTGAACTCTGAGATTGCTGCGGCCCTGTTCAGGCCTCTTGGATGGCAGCTCCCTAGAACACCCTCCCTGGCTACTTAGGGAGAATGGTGCCATGCTTTGTGCCCTCTCCTAGCTTCTTTGTTGAACTTTCCCGCCTGTATTTGTGTATCTGTCTCGTGGCAGAAGGGAGGGCAATGTGTGGGCACATGCTGTTAAGTGAGTGGAATGCACGAGGGAGCCCCTGTCCAGTTCTGTGTGGTCTTGGCTTTGCTGTTCTTGGCTGCCCTGTAGGGTGTGGCATTGCCATTGATGCACAGATTGATATGTGCATTAGTGAGCTGCATGAGGTCCCCAGCCAGTAACCAAGGCTGGGCTCCTGGTGCCCTGCAGCCTCATGGTCCAGCCTCAGGTGGCTGTGGGACCTTAGGAGCAGACTTCGTTTCTGTTGGCCAGCTCCCCGAGACTCCAGTGTGTGTGCCTGATGGCTCCTGCCCTGCCTGGGTCATCCCCCTTTCTGCCTCTTTCTTTCCTTCCACTGGATGCAGTGGATGGGCACCTCTTGTTTACGCTCCAGTCTTGGCAGAGGGGCCACCACGTCCCTGCCCTGGTGCCCAATGGTCCCTTGTGCCTGTCCACCCTCCCTTGCTGGCTGGCACATCTCCATGTGGGCGGCCACTCAGTGCTCCCAGGTGTTGGCTTTTGTGGCTATGTTTACCTTGGAGTGGCTGGTGCAGTACAAGCTGCAGGCGCCTCCTTTCCCCAAGGGTGCTCTGACGGGGGAGAAGCGTGACCTGAAAGGAGGGTGCAGAATCGACACAAGGCAGGGCACTCAGGGAGCATCAAGGAGGAGACAGCTGACAATTCTAAGAAGGTTGTTGGGGTTGGCTTCGCCGGGATGAGGCATGGGGTGGGACCAAAAGGGACATGGTGGTGAAGAGCCATCTTGTGCTAGGGGACAGGGTGAGGGCAGAACCACACACCAAGGCCCAGATTCCATGGCTAGAAAGGCTGGGCAGGACCTGGCCTGGCCTTACTGTCCAGCTGCTGAGTTTGAATTCATGTTCAGGGCCACATGCCAAGTTCCAGCCCCGCCCTGTCAGGCCTGTGTTCTGCCCACCAGAAGCAGCCCTGGGTTCTGTCTGCATGGGGACAGAAAGGGCCTCTGGCCTCACTGTTCCTAACATGTCAGCCAGCCACACAGCCCACTTCCTTGCTCCTCCTTCACTCCCGAGCCTGGTGATCAGGATGTAGGGTTATGGGAGCTCATTGGGACCCATTTGGTTCCCCCTTAGACTGTGTGAAGTTGGGAATGCTGTCCATGAGGCTTCTGAGGAATGTCTGGGTGTCCCAGGAGTTGCTAAGGACCATGGGATAGGACTTTCTCGTAGTGGGCCCACCTGACTCCACCAGTGGGTCAGCCTAACTGTGCCTGGTGAGGCCAGAGGAGGGCAAGCACTGGTCAGCATTCTTGAAAGAACTGGCCCCGAGCACCCAGCCGGCACTTGGCACACAGGGCATCATGATGCTGAGCCTATGCACTGGCTTAGTGTTTCTCTTGCTGGTTTTCTTATAAGTAATTGGCTTTAACTTCCACCTTACGCTTCTGAGCATGCATTAGTCACTGTTGATCTTGAAATCAGAAAAGTGCTAGTCTGACTGACTGCTTCTGCCGAAAAGCCTGTATCTCCCGCTGCCTTTTCCACACGGGCTCTTCATGCTCTGCACAGCCACGCCTTCTGGAAGGAGCTGCCAGCAGCTTTGGGCTCCTCCTTCTACTTCGTTGTGACCATGTGCACAGGAGAGCTGCCCTGGGGTGTGATCCCAATGGGATACTAGCCACAGGATATGAGCCACTGTGTGGCTTATCCAGGGCCCTAAAGGGATACTCTGCTGGGCATGCTGTTCCTGGTCAACAAGCTGATTATTATTCATGATTTTGCTTAAGTCCTTTCTAGGTATATGAGAAATTCAGCTTTTGAAATTCCCATGCTCTTCATATAGCTTCCCTTTTTTGTGATGTGCACACATCTCCTCATCTCAGTCACTTGATCTTGCTGGTCTTACTTGGTCCCTTCACTGCTGGGGATCCCTGGCCCTGTGAGAGTCCTCCAGAGCTCAGCACATGTGGCTGTTACTTGGCCCTTCCCAAAGGGCACAGGCTTTGTGAAGGAGGGACGGGAAGCTCTTCAACACCCCAGTTGTACCTTCTGCACAATACCAAATTCCCAAAACAAAGCAGGCAGTGAGAGTGGGTGGCTGGGGCTTCAGTCTTCCTGTGAAGGGCTGGGATGGGGTGGAGCTGCGGCTCTTGCCTGTACACCCACCAGGGTCAGGCAAACACCTCAGCATTGTGCAGCTAACCGTCCTGGGCTTCTGCTTGCTGTAGCTGTTGCTGGTGTGTACCTGTGGCCAGGACTGGCTCATCTCATATTTCTGTCTGGGGCTGCAGAGAAACCCCCACATCCTGGGCCCATTCTGGCAGGTGTGCCCTCTGCCTCCCATGCTTGACTCTGTTGCTCTGTCCTGCTGGGGTCTGGGTTTCAGTTCTGCTCAACACAGTAGGGAGTGCTGTTTCCATCTCCTTGACGAGGAAATTCTGGCTCTAGAAGGTAGAGTTCTCCATTTGGGACTACACATTGTACTGTGGGGCCATGGGACCACGTAACCTATGCAGCAGAGCATGGGGAGGTGCCCTGTGCTGGGGGGGGTCATGGCAGGGCTGGTCCTGTGTGGGGGCTGTGGGCGCATACCCTGTGCTGGGGGGCCATGGGAGGGATCCCCTGTGCTGGAATCTTTGGGGTGTGTACCTTGTGCTGGGGACTGCCCTGGGGCAGGAAAGATGGGTGCTTGTCCATGTGTACCTTGGTGTGCTGGTTGTTGGGTTTCCTGCTGGCCCCTGTCCATAATGACAGGCAGGGACCTGGTCCTCTAACCAGCAGGCGTCTGCCGCTTGTGAGCTTCCCAGTCCTCAGAAGCCTTTCCTGCTCCCTGATGTTGCTCCCTGGGTGTCTACAGGTGTGGTCTGGGGCTGTGCTTTGGCAGGAGGCAGGGTTGGGAGGGCCATGGCTGTATGTCCCTGCTTATGGGTCACAGGTGCAAAAGGGCCCCTGAGCCAGTGTGTTCTGACTCAAGTTGCCCCTTCCCCCAAGGACCTGGTGAACATCGAGATGTTCCTGACGGCCAAAGAAGTAGAGGAGTCCCTGGAGAGGCGAGAAACGGCCACGTGCCTGGCCTGGTGCCATGACAACAAGTCCCGGCTCCGGAAGATGAAGGTGTGCGGGGCTCCCTGGGGCCGCCTGGGTGGGGGTGTGGTGAGGGAAGCTGCACCACCTGCCTTTAACCACACGCCTACCCCTGTCAGTTCTGGTTTGTAAGGTGGGTTATTGGTGTGGGTTTTGGGGTTTGGGTGGTTTTGGGCGCAACCCTGAGGAGTGGCCTCCTGTGTTGGGGTTGGGACATCGTCCTGACATGAGATTCAGGAGGAGTGGGATGTGGAGCTCCGTTGCGTATGCAGCATGTTAGTGGCCGCCTTGCTTGGGAGTCTGGGCAGGCCCATGGGCTCCTGGTGCTCACAGATGCAGAGAGCAAGTTCCCTGGCAGGCTGCAGAGCTCGGGCTGTGATCATATACTGAATACACACTTGGTAGATATAGACTACAGAGGCTGCAAAGCATAAACTGCAGAATTTGAACCTGGCTCACTAAAAGATGCTGTTGTCGTAGGGCTTGCAGAAATGTTTTAACTTTTATTAACAGCCCCCACCTCTGGCAGAAAAACTGTTTGTTTTCTGTTTTCTAAACTGAGTGCTTCTTTAACCCCACCTGGTTGAGCTTGTCGGGGTGCATGTAGTCACCACCGAGAGTGACACTCTCTGCCACTCAGGGCCGCCAAAGTGAGCACGAGGCGAAGACGGGACGAAAGAGTAGAGCCACCAATGGCTCCCCTAAAGAGAGTGAGGATCTTGGTATGGAAACCCTAAAAGGAAAGCCAGACTTGGTATGTAACACTGTGCACCCTGTTCAGCTCCACCCCACTCCCCAGACAGCTCTGCTCAGGGCCCTGCCTACCTGAAAGTTGCTGGTTACTTCTGCTAGCCCTGGCACCTGCCAGACGGCACTGAGAGCATGGCTCTGAGGCTTGTGTGGTCTCCATCCAGCTGTGGGTGGATGTTGCTGTAGGCAAGGTCTGAGAGGTGAGGGGCGCTGCAGGTAACTCTGTGTGGGCAAGAGAGCATGATTCAGTGTCTAGGAGTCTAAGAGGGAACACTGGCCTAGCGCTGACCAGGAGTATGTGGGCAGGCACTGCTGCCCCACTGTGAATGCCTGCTAAACAGAGGATGCTCTCCACTTGCACAGGGAGGGGAGGCAAGCAAGGGAGGAACCTCGTCAGAGGCAGGAGAGTCTAGGTGGGTATGAACCTGGAGACCCAGTTCCACCGAGTTGGAAAATAACTTTAAATGAGAGGGTGCCAAGTTCACATCTGTTGAACTGACTTGGACATCCAGACTGCAAGGGACACTGAGGAGCAGAGCATGCTCTGCAGGGCACCCCAGGTCTAGAGAGGCACATGGAAAGGCTGCACGGAGGCCCTAGGCCTGGTGTAGTGTTCACACCCATGTGGCTCCATGGGCTCGTATTGTGCGTGCAGGTCTGGAGACCTTTTTGCTACTGCACGTTTGCACTACCCTGCTAGTAGACTATTTGAAAGTGATCGGGTAGATCAAAGAGTGGTTCTAAATAGGAAATTCAAATTTAAAAGTGTACCTTTTGCAAAGCAGTGACCTGGAGTTTTACCCAAAAAACTGCTTTTGTAAGAGGTCTACAAAGTGACTTCTTTTTTTCAGTCAGAGCCTGCTGATGGCCACCTACTGCAGAATCAGTGGTCATTGAGTAGCCCAGGGAGGCAGGAAGGACCCAGGGAAGGTGGAGCCTCTGTAGGGACCCAGAGTCTAACATTGCAAAAGAGCAGAACGCCCACGGTGCCCTGTGGTGAGCTGCCTTTGTCTAGTGGGTCTGTACCGAACCTGCCACTCTCTGCAGAGCTTGCTCCCTTTTGGGAATCAGGGCAGCTTCTGCCTCCAGCCTGGCTGCTCCTCAGTCTGGGTGCAGGGGGAGGAGCGAGGGGTGGGGGCAGCCGACCATCTTTGTCCTGCGTCACCTTCTATTCAGAGCTGGTGCAGCTGCTCCTGAATGGTCATGGTGTGTTGCAGTGGGGTCCTGGCAGGGGTCGAACATGCTCTGCAGGTTCAGGCTGGTGGCCCTTGGGACACAGTGTGCAGGCTGAGGAGGCCTAGTGGGGAAGTTCATGACATAGAGGAACTCTGGGCCCCAGGTCCGTGCCATCACGTACTTTGGATGCTGTGGGATCAACGTCCCGTGTGGGTGAGGAGCCCCAGGCACACACACTGACAGTCTCAGGTTCAAGCTACTACTGTTTGTATAGAAAGATCCACCTTTTCCCGAGTTTGAGAATTTACTTATGCCTGCTGGCCCTATCCCCAGGCACAAGATTTCCAGCTGAAATAGGATTGATATGGCTGGTTTCAAAGCAGCTTTGAGTTTCCATGCTGGCTGTCCCCACTGTGGACTCTGTACCATCCCCCAGTCACTGTGGTGCCTCTAGGCAGACACCTTCGGACCTCACCCCCAACCTTCTTCCCCAACCCTTCCCACCTCTGGGCATAGCACCAACCCAGACCTCTCTCATGGCCTCAGCAAATCCTGGGGCTTCTGCCCTTTGCAGGAACCACCCTTCCGCCATCTCCACCTGACCCTGGCTGACGTGGGCGGTAAGGTCATAGCAGGAGCCTCGGCTTCTGCAGGTATGGCACCTCCTGTTCCAGGCGGGACCTTTGCGCTGGCTCACACTTCTTGCTTGGGACACTTTCCTGCATCTGGCCCTGCACCTGTGCATCTTTGTTCAGGTGTTCCTTGGCAGCCCCTACGAGGTTATACCTTGTAGCCCATCCAGCACCCACTTGTTCTCTCATTGTCTCCTCCTGCCTAGTGTTAGAGCCTCTTGACATTGGCTTGTCTGAATTTTTCCAGAATAGCCTTTGGCACAGACTGGAAGTGCACTGAGTCTCAGGCTTGGGGGCAATAGGAGAAGATATCGCATGGGGGGAAGAAGGCTTGGGGGTACTCGAGTGCACAAGGTCATTGAGGACACATGGGAACCAGAAAACTCCTCTGCCCTTTGTGGAATGGACGGGTTCCGTGTGGGACTGCGAGCCTTTCCCCCACACCCAGTGAGCTGGTAATGGTTCCTGGCTGCTGCCCACCTTCGTGACAGCTTTTCATGTGAGTCCATTGGGCAACTTGGTCCACACCCACTGCTCCTGCCCACCCGGCAACCCCATGCCAGGCTCCTGGGTGCCTCTTGGTGCCATGGACCCCCCCAGGGGAAACATGGCTCCACTCCCACTGAGGCTATGTTGGGTGGCCCAGGCTTATGGGCTTGCAGTGCGGTGTGGACCCTGCTGGGAAGTGTCTGTCACAGGGTGAATGAAGCAGCCTCTTTGGCTGCAGCCCTGCCTCTCCGGCCAGTCAGAGGGCCTGCTGGGGATGGGATGCCTGAGCACTTTCCCCAGATGCCTGGTGCTGCACTGGCACTGGCGCCGGCACCGGCACTGATACCGGCACCGGCACTCCGCTGTCTTAACTTAGCGTCTCTTCTTTGCCCTCAGAGCTGCCTGGAGTTCAGCCTCAGGATCCAGGAGTTCATCGAGCTCGTTCGGCAGAACAAGCGCCTAGATGCTGTAAGGTAGGACTTCAGGCTGCTCCCAGCTTCTCATGTGAGGGCTGCCATGTCCCCTTGCCCCGTCCTCACAGTCTGGGTGCTAGAGGAGGATGCATGGTGACAGTGGGTCTTGTAGTGTGGTGGCCTGTGGTGTCATGACCGTCTACATGAACCTGTGGTCAGGGCTCTGGGCTCCTATCTTCCCACTTGGAAAGTACCACAAGCTGCTGGCAGCAGGAATGCCCTGACAGGATTGGGCCACCATCAGTTGAAAGTTCATTAGTCTGGGTTGTTCCATACATGGCCATCTGCGAGACGACTGGCAGCAAGAAGAGCACCTTAGGGCTTTCTGTGGGCACAGCTGGGCTTCTTTGTCCCATCTTTGGCTCAAAGACTAAGGGAACCTTGGCTGACTACCTACACAGCCTCACCTGGCAGTCAGGGATGAGGATGGCGTTTTTGCTTATCCTTGGTCAGACGCGAGTGCCCACAGAGAGGTGGCTGAGTGCCGGTTCCCCTTCCTTGCCCCAGACCCGCTCGTCTTCTGTCAGCAGCCTCATGATGTCCTCCTGGCGCCTGAGCTGGGTGCTGTTGGCCAGTGTGTGCTGTGCTGGGGGCAGAGGCAGTGGCTGGTCCTTAGTCACCAGGCTTTTCTCACTCTAGCTTTGCTGAGGCTCCTGCCCACTTAAGCCTGGATCTCTGAGCCGGGAGGGCAGCACATGGGTGGAGCAGCTGAGCTAGGGACTGCAGCAAGAGGAGCTGCTGCTGAGCCTGTGCTAAGGGGCACCTGACACACATCTGACTAGCAGGAGAGTTGCCAGGTACAGGTATAGTAGGAAACCCCTGCCTGTGATAGCTGAGGATTGGCGGTGGCCTGTGTCCACCTTGAGTCCTATGGGTGGGTGGCAGTGAGCCATCCCCAGGGCCTCGTTGGGCAAGAACAGAACAGGTGTCGTAGGTCCCATAGAGGGCAGGCTGCCTTGAATCCACATGCCAGTCTCGCTGGCTCCCAGTGCCCATGCCGGGTAGCCGGTGGTAGGACAGGAGAGCCTGGTCTTTATTCCTTTTCTGTCCACCGCCAGGCCCACTGAAGGGGAGCCCAGCCACAGCGGTGGGCCTGGGAGTGGTGCTGTACCCCCTCTGCATCCATAGCCCTTGTGCAGTTGGGTCAGCTGGCCTGCTGCTCTGAGGTACTCATATGGTCTGGGGGCAGTGATGGGGCCAGCTGTGGGGGCAGTCCACACACTCACCCATCCTGCCCCTTTTGGCCCTCGTGCCCACAGGATGGCATCTGCCCAGCCATGCGTGGCCTGGCCTGCTTCCCTCTTAGGGCCTCAGCCACCACATCAGCCCTGGAGTCAGAACCAGGCCCTCTGTGCTCTCATCACGTACCACTGAGGGCCCTTGAAGAGCATGGCCTGGACTGGGCACCCCTCAGGTTCAGGCAGGTGGCAGTGGGGTGGGAGAAGCTCTTAAAGCCTCATGACTTCTGGGGGCAGGGCCCTATCTGCAACAGGCAGGTGGGTCCCACTCCTAGGCAGTGCAGGTGCACAGGCAGCGGATGTGGCCCTGGAGTGTGGGTCCTGCTGCAGGGGAATGGGCATCGGCTGTCCTGAGCTCCTGCTCTGTGCCTGGCTGAGGGCAAGCACCTGATGGGTGACCACCAGGCAGCTATGGCCTGAGAGTGTCCTCCATGGACACCTGGGATGTCAGCTGTGTGAGCAGGTAAAGAAAGCTCTCTTTAGGAGTGATACTGCAGGAGCCTTTGTGGGTGGGAGGGCAGGCAAGTGTGCCAGGTAGGGCTGAGGGGGAAGAGAAGGGAGCCTCAGGGCCGGCTTTTCAGAAGGTCTGGCCAGGGTGGTTGGAGGTGGCAGACAGGTACCGACAGGACCTGGGCAGGGTGAGGGTGGATGGGTTTGGCTGAACTTGGAGGGACAGGGTATGAAGCTGAGACTGGATGCATAGGAATGTGAAGCCGGGGCATGTCTTGCTGAGGATCCGAACTGGGCCCTAGTGCTGGGCAAGGTGAAGAACTGCGTTCTCCATGCCGTCCTGCAAGCCCAGCCCTGGATGAGGGTGTGGCTTACCTGGGACTGTCCCCTGGAGCAGGGGAAGGTTGGGGTCCTGTCATCTGGCCTATTGCCTGTTAATCTTGGGGGGGGGGGGGGCTGCTGGACCAGGCCATGGACCTCTCTGGCTGCTGCCTTGGGCATTGCTAAATGTGGAAGCGTGAGCTTCTGGTGGCTAACTTCTAACATTCTTTTTTTTTTTTTTTTGTTGAGACATGGCCTCGCTATGGTGCCTAGGCTGTCCTTGAACTCCTGGGCTCAAGCGATCCTCCAGTCTCAGCCTCCTGAGTAACTGAGAAAACAGGCATGTGCCACTGTACCAAGCAACGTTTTTTATTTTTGGTAAATGAGTAAGCCACATGCCTGACCCAGGTGTCTGAGTAACTTGATGAAGGTGGGACTGTACTATGTCCACTAAGCCCCCAGGCCTTAAAGCTGGCTAGGCCAAGTCAGGTGTTAGTCTTCTGGCTATGTTTGTGTATATGCATCTTTAAAGAGAAATGTGGTGTTGTGTCTTAAGTGGTCTGCACTGTGTCTCACACTGGTGGGTTCATTAAGGAGAGTTGGCTCTGTGGTCCTGGAAGTAGGTGTCAGACCTGCCTGTGCACAGCTCTGGGGCCTGGCTGCCTACCAGCCCTCAATTGTCCTGGAGGGGTGCTAGCCTCGCCACTCTTCCCACAGGGTGGACAGCCATGTGGACTCCCATGGGTGTGTCCTGAGCCTGGATTCCTCTGCTCCTCTTGGCCACACTCTCCACACCTAGTGTCCTCTTCTGCCCCTTGGCGCTTCAGCCTCATGGCCACCTTGCTATTCCTCTGGGACTACTTGGCCACCTCCTGTGCCAACTCCAGTCTCCATGTAGAGCCACGCCCCTCTGCAGCTGTCCTGAGCAGGGATCTCCCTACCTCCTACCCCCTTCTCAGCCTCCACCCCTTCACACCTTGTTTCTGACAATACAGGGCTTGGGGACTTGGGGGCATGGGTTGTGCTGTCACTGGTCCCTGGGACCAAGGGGCTGGTTCCAGGGGAAGAGGACCTGTGAGTGCCGAGGATTCAGTGGTAGACCAAGGGCATGTGTGAGTGTGGATCCCCTGGACAGCTATAGGGACAGTGAGCACCAGTGGCCAGCGGCCTCCACCCTGTGGGAGTTCTTGGGAAGGTTTGTGGACACATGGGCAGAGGGCCTTTGGGGTGAGCAGCTACCCTTGGGTAGCTCAGAGGGGAGCGGCTGGTCCTCCAGCTGTATAACCCTTGCAGGTTAGGCCAGGAGCCCACTGTGTATGTCACTCATGAAGGACCATGGCTGTGTTGGCTTGCACACTTGGGTGGAAGGCTGGGCTGTGTACAGCAGGGAGGGCTATGCCAGGAGGCAAGATAGCCTCCCAGCCCTGGGTTGGGCATCCAGCGCGGTTAGAATTGTTTTGGAGGGCTTGGGGCAGCGCTCTTCCAACCCTGGTGAGCCCAGCTTCTGCTTTGCCTGTCCCCCAACAGGCCCTGCCCACCAGAACCTCCAGGGCCAAGGACCGACTCCCTGTGAGCCTTGACCCTGGCCTGAGCACTGTGAGAGTGGGCCCTTAAGGATGAAAGTGCACACTGAAATATGCCAAAACGTTGTTTTTTAGACATGCAAGAAAGCACTTCAGTCAGGCTGAAGGGAGCCAGCTGGATGAGGTCCGCCAGGTCATGGGCATGCTGGCCTTCCCGCCAGACACACACATCTCCCCTTACAAGGTAATGTCCATTCTCCTGTTCTCTGGGTTCCTGTGGGCCTCCAGGGTCAGAGCATCCACGTAAGGTGGTTAGCTACTGTTCCAGCTCTTGAGGGCCTGTCTGCCAGCTGGTCTGCTGTTGCCCCTCCTGCTTTATTCCCGTTCTGATACAGGATTTGAGTGGTAGGTTTTAGGAGCACTTCAGCCTGGCAGATTTGGCCCTGGACCGCCCCCCCCCCCTTCCCTGCCACTGCTCTTCCATCTCTTCCTGCAGTCCCATGGATGATGCCAGCTTGAGTGGTGTCCTGTGCTTCCTCTGTGGTGTCATGGCCTCTGGGTCTCCAGGTCTTGGTGGGCCTGGTGTGGTCTCCCTATCACATCTCCTGGTCCTTCTTCTCTGCCCCAGGTTTGCTGGCAGACCTGCTCACCAGCCTTCTGACAAAGGCTCCTGCTCCCTGTCCTCGTGGTTTCAGTGGGGCCTGGGGGCGGGGGATGTGGTCATGTGCCGACTCCCGCCCCACCCAGGGAGCCTGCTGCTTTCTGGCCTGCTCAGCTGCATATTGTAGGAATTAGTGGGACACCTTGCTGGCATTAAGTTTCAGTTTCCAGAAAATGACATCAAGTATAGCTCCTTGCTTGTGGATTTTGCAAAATTTGTAAACCTCGAAGCTGGTCTCTGTTGTAGCCAGTATGTTTGCCCTGCAGCCCCCAGACAGTTGGCATTGCTGTGCCCAAGTGGACCAGCGTAGCTCCTTCTGGGAGGCTGCTGACCTCTTTGTGTCCACGAGGTGGTGAGGTGCTAGGTACTTTCTATGAGATGCCATCCGGTGCTGAGCCCAGAGAGCTCACGTTTCAAGTCCGCGTCTTGGGTTTCTCTCACATGGAGAAGTGGGAGAGGGCTGACCCTCTGTGGGTCAGTGTCTGGCTTGGCATATGGCTTGCCTATCTCTCCTCCCTTAGGTGGTCTTGCTGTCCGGGCACAGGGGAAGCAGGTCCTGCTGTCCCACCACCTTAAAAACAGGGTTGAACCCCTCCCCTTTAGTGCATACCTGTTAGTGCCCGTCAGGAATTTTGCAACATGAGAGAGCGAGACCAGGATCACGTGGGAAACCCTTGGCTGGGACAAACGGGCAGTTTAGGATGCTGTGAACTTCACGGGAGAGCTGAGAATGCTGTGTGTTGGATGCTGTGAGGAAAGGAGCAAAGGGCAGATCAGTCGCTAGACAGGGAGCAAGGCCTCACCTCAGGCAGCAAGCTGCAGGCCTCATCCCGGGGGTCATGCAGTACCTGAAAGAAGGAAGCCTTGCTTAGAAAAGGGCACTGGCCATGAGGCCAGAGGCACAGGTCCTGGGAAGAAGGGCCAGGAGCCATCGGTTCTCAACAAGAACCTTGTGGGCTGTTGTTAGTTAGAGTTTACGGGGTCCTGCAGTTGGGTGTTAAGCCTGGATCACAGGCACATTAGGCGCTAGTCTCTGCTCAGGAGGGCCATGACTCCTGGCCCCCCCCCCCCACTGCCCACTGCGGTCAGCTGTCCCTGCTGGGTCTCCTGGAAGGATCCCAACACCCTCCACCTCGTCTCTTCCAGGACCTTCTGGATCCTGCCCGGTGGCGGATGCTGATCCAGCAGTTCCGATATGACAACTACCGTCTGCACCAGCTGGGAAACAACTCGGTGTTCACCCTAACCCTGCAAGCTGGCCTGTCGGCCATTAAGACACCGTATCCTCCCTGTGCTCCTGCTTAGCTGGCTCCTGTCCCTGGTTGCATTCTAGCAGGCTGCGCTGTCCCAGAGCTGTGTGTCATGCTCTTGACACTCCTGGGTGGTAGTCGAGAGGGGCACTCTGTACTCAGCCTTGGCCCTGCTAGCACACCTGATGTGGCTCCCAGTCCTCAGAAGAGTCGGTCTGGGCCTGGCCATCCCGGCCCAGGGTCTGGCTTCACTTCTCAGGTCAGCTCAGAGTGGCTGTCCCTGAGGCAGGAAGGCAGCCTCCCCTCTCCAGAGGGCAGAGGCTCTCTGAGCTTCCTCACCTGGATTTGGCAGATCCTGTGCTCCTACCCTTCACGTGACTGGCCCCATCCTGCATGATTGACCCTGTCTAGCATGTGACACTATTCCTGAATGTGACCGATCTATCCCTTGCATGACTGACCTGTCCATTGTGTAACTGGTTCTGTTCCTCCTGTGACGCTATCCCTCCTGTGACTGACTGGTACCACTGCTGGTGCCTGGCTGAGCTGCGCTGAGACAGAACCCAGGCCTCACCCTGACTGCCTCTGCTGAGCACGGAGAACAGGAGTGTGTTTGCTCGTTGCCCTCTCTGAGGTTCCCTGAGAAGGTCACTGTCCTAGGGCTCTTGCCTCTCCTGCCTGTGAGGCGGGGGCTGGACGAGGGCTGGGGACGATGGAGCCAGTGTGGTCTTGCTGCAGGAGAGGCCTGGGGGAGGCGCACTGGTTTCCAGTCTCAGGTCAGGCCTCTCTACTACGTGGCTGCTTTGCCCTCATTTGTTCCCAGTGTGGTGACTGAGTGGCCAGGCAAGTGCCCTGAGCTCAGAGCAGTGAGGGCCAGGGGTACCTTCTCACTGCTTGAGCCAGTGAAGCCCAGCCCTTCCTTAACACCGTGCACAGGCAGTGCTACAAGGAGGATGGCAGCTCGAAGAGCCCCGACTGCCCCGTGTGCAGCCGGTCCCTCAACAAGTTGGCGCAGCCCCTGCCCATGGCACACTGTGCCAACTCACGCCTGGTCTGCAAAATCTCTGGCGATGTCATGAACGAGAACAACCCACCTATGATGCTGCCCAATGGCTATGTCTACGGCTACAATGTGAGCTGTGGGGCAGGGCGTTGGGCTGGGCTGGGCTGGGCTGGGCTGGGCTGGGCTGGGCTGGGCTGGGCTGGGCTGGGCTGGGCTGTGCTGTGCTGTGCTGTGCTGTGCTGTGCTGGCTGCCTGTTGAGCTGCTGGGGTTCCCTGGCAGTGTCAGTGTGTCTCAGGAGATGATGCTGCAGGCTGAGCTGCATGCTCTGATGGTGTGCTGTGTGGGTTTTTAATGGAAACCTAATTTAGAGTGCATCTTCTTAATATGTTCCTGATCTTATTTTTCAGTCTCTGCTTTCTATCCGTCAAGATGATAAAGTTGTTTGCCCAAGAACCAAAGAAGTCTTCCACTTCTCACAAGCCGAGAAAGTGTACATCATGTAGGCCCCGTGTCGCCAGGTGCACGCCTTGGCTGGGGCTGTGTGGGCAGGGCACGCCCTCCCCATCCCTGGCCCTAGCCTGCCACCGCATTTCTGTTTCTTGCGACCAAAGATCAGTGAGCAACGATAAATACTCTTAGGAAGTGAGGAAGTGAGATTTAATGAGTTCGTACTTGAAAACAGCGTTTGATGGGTAGGATTTTATAACGTAAGTCGACTATTCGATGCTTCTGCAAAGTACTTGCACCTCTCAAAGGAAACTCTACAGCCTGACCTCAACCCCGAAGAGCTTTAGGACAGCTCACAGGTAGGAATCCTTCTCTCCCAAGTTTCTCAGCTTCCTCTTTTTGCTGAAGAGTCCTGGGGAGCGTAAGGAACAGGCTGGTCCTTCAACACATGTTAGCCATGGCCTGGGTGAGGTGCTGGCACGTGGGCGGCCTGCGGTGACTTGCCATGCGGTGCACGAGGGCCCTTCCTGATGTCACTAGAGCTGCCACCAGAGCACCTTGCAGGCCCTGGGGCCACGTCCTGCGTGCGAGCTTAGGCTCAGCCCCGGTCCTCCGTGCACCGCCTTACTTCCTGCTTCGAGAATGTATTCACGTGGAAATCCACTGGATCGAGTTTCTGCAGAGGCCTTGCTGGATAGTTCTGTAGCCCTGGAGTCTGCATGCTATTCGTTACAGGAGCGGATAGTTCAGCTGAAGCAAGTACTGATGGGTTTTCAGAACACACGAACCATTGTAGTCCACACAGAAACCTGTGGTAGAGGTTTGTATCTAGCGCTTATTTTTGCATGTTGATGTTGATTAGCTAATAAGCTGTAAATGTAAAGCGTGTTAATAAAATGGCTTTCTATTTCTCACTCTGAGGAGTTTCTGAGCCCAGGGGAGTGCTCTGCCCTCCCTGGCTCACTCATTGGGGCTGGGGTTATGGCTGCTGTCACTGCAGCAAAGGGGGCCCAGCACATCAAGACAGGGGTTTCAAGAAGAGCACAACAATCTTCCCGCCTTGCAGAACCCACCACTAATGGGAAGGGCTGCCCTGAAGTTGGAGGCCTCAGCTTGGAATCCTGAGGTCACATCTCACTCTTGGCCTGATCATTGCCCTCCTGGGCCAGGGGTGCAGGCTACTTGGACAGCCAGCTTGGGTTCTGAGAGCAGCTCCTGTCACCTGTGGCCCTGAGCTGTGGTCAGCTGCCCTAACCCTCTTAGCTGCTCTGCAGTGCCCCTGCCCTGCTCTGCGGCCAGTCCTGCTTGGCACTTGATCTCTGATGGCTGCCTCAGCCCCTGTACTCCTGTCCTGCCATGCGTCCTCACATACGCCTCCTCCTGTGCCCGCTCCAGTTCAGGCCTTTGTGGAAGTTGATGCCTGCGGTGCCCATTGCTGACCTCTACTCTCTATGGCCACCCAGGGCTCAGCTTTGGGGTCTCCCTGTGACCTGTGCAGGCCAGGTGGTGCCAATCAGCACACTACACCGTGTTGTAGCCCCTGCCTGCTCCACCCACAAGTCCGGCCAACAAGTGGCAGCAGAACTTCACGTGATGTTCCCTGTGCCCCGCACTCCTGAGCACTGTGTGCTCTCCAGAGCAGGGCCTTCCAGGCCTTGCCTCCTGCTCACCACCTGTCCACCACCTGTCTACTCCTGTCTCTTTCTTACCGATGGACAGCACGGCAGAGAGCACACATCCCACATATAGCCCCTGGACCAATCCGGCTTCCCACTGGTGCTGTGTCCTTTCCCAGTCAACACTGTGGTGACCATTGCCAATCAGTAGCTCAGCTGTTTCTTGAGCGCCATGAGAATGGAACTACACAGCGTGGGCCCGTGAGCTCAGCCTCATGCCTGGGTGGGTCGTCCACATATAGCAAGTCTTCATCTGCTGCTAAGTTGTGGGCCATTGCAGGAGCGAGCACAGTGGCCCATTTTGGTAGTATCTCAGTTGTGAGTGTGCATCCACATCACTTGCTGGATGCACGTTGGACAAAGCTAGAGGGGTCAGGCTGGCTTCCACCCTCCTGCAGTGGTACGGGAGCTCTGCCTGCTCCGTGCTCTCCAGTGCTGGGTGCTGGGAGCCTTTTGTGGTTAGACTGCTGGTTGTATAGTCTAACTGTGCTGTTTTTAAATAATTTTCTTTAGTTGTAGATGGACACAATATCTTTATTTTTATTTACTTTTTTAACCTGGTGCTGAGGATCAAACCCAGGGCCTCATGCATGCGAGGCAAGTGCTCTCTACCACTGAGCTACAACACCAGCCCCTAAATATATAATTTTTTAATAATTATTCTTTAGTTGTAGTTGGACACAATATCCTTAATTAATGAATTTATTTTTATGTGGTGCTGAGGATCGAACCCAGGGCCTTACCTGTGCTAGGCGAGTGCGCTACCGCTGAGCCCCAGTCCCAGCCCTAACTCTGCTGTTTTTAAAAACTTGGTTTAAGATGACAGATTAAAGCATACCAGACCTTCAGTGAGAAGAGCTGTTTTCCTCTTGTTGCCTCAACGAATGTGTTTCAGTCGTCCTTCTTGATGTGCTGGAGCAGCAGAAGTAATCCACGTTTGCACAGACCACACAGGTCCGTTGTCTTCTTGGTGGACCCAGCTGCACTGGGCTGGTGGCCATGCCTGTGATCCCAGCCACTCAGGAGGTTCTAGGCCAGCCTGGACAACACAGCAAGACCCTTCTGCCAAGATGGAAGGGCTGGGGTGAGCTCTGGCCTTACTCCTGGGTTTAGTCCCCAGTGCTGCAAGAAATAAAACTGCTATGAACATTTGTGTTCGAGTCTTTGTAGACATGGTTCTTGTCCTTTGAAAGTAATTCTCTGGAAGAATTGCCAAGTTCCAGGGTTGTTGTGCTTGACTCTACTCCTGCCAAAGACTTCTCCAGGTGGTGTGCTGTGCCACCACCTCTGCAGGCCCTGGGGTCCAGTGGCTCATGTCTTTGCCAGCATTTGGTGGTGATGGTGTTTTCGGGCAGAAGTTCTGGTACTTCACTGAGGTTTCCGTTTGCTTTCCTTTGGTGACAGTGCTGAGCCCATGTGTCTGTTTAGGTCCTTGGCCACTTTCATTGCATTGTCTACTGATTGGTAGGAATCCTTGACAGTGTCAGTGGAGGGTCTGAATTTAGTCAAGTTCAATTGATCGGTTATTTGTTTTCATGGTTAGTGCTTTTTCTGTGTTCTAAGAATGACCTGCCTATCCCAGAGTCAAAATAGTATTCTCATATGTAGATTCATTTTCACTTTTTCTGTTAGCTCTTGGTATGGTGTGAGGAAGAGCTTGTGGACCATTTCCTGCCCCTGCCCCCTGTGTTTATTCTGTGGCCCCGATGTTATTTGTTAAAAATGACTTTTCTCTCTCCCTTCAGTAAAGGTGACTGCCTGGGTGCTCTGGCTGAGCTGGCTTTAAGGTCTGTCCTTGCAAGTGCTACCTCCAGCACACACTGCCCAGTCTCGTGCCTGTCATTTCTTTTTTTGATGTTGTTGTTTTATTTTATTTATTTATTTATTTTTTATTGGTTGTTCAAAACATTACAAAGCTCTTGACATATCATATTTCATACATTTGATTCAGGTGGGTTATGAACTCCCATTTTTACCCCGTATGCAGATTGTAGAATCACATCGGTTACACATCCATGTCGTGCCTGTCATTTCACTCGCAGGTAACCTGAGTCATGTTTTTTTTTTTTTTTTTTTTTTTTTTCACTTTTTCAAAATTGTAGCTATTCTAGGACCTTTACATTTCCACTTAAGTTTTAGAATTGTCTTCTTTTGTGCTGGGGAATGAACATAATCAGTTTTTCAGGGGGATGTGGAGGTAGAGCACTTGCTTAGCAATGTGCAAGCCCTCAGTTTGATCACCAGAACCATAAAAACGGGAGTCAACTTATATCTACTGAAATTTCTTCAGTGCAAGCTGGGATTTTAACTGAAATTGTATTCAATCTATCACTTCATTTGGGGACTCTATCAGCTTGCTCAGGCTGCATAACACATACCATGGCCTAGGTGGCTTAAACAGTCTGTCTCATGAGGACACCAGCCCGCTGGATCAGGGTCCTACCTACCCCGAGGGCCTTCCTCCATGCATGTAGACTCTGGGGTCTCTCTCTCATGATGACACCAGCCCTGCTGTATTAGGGTCCTACCCTGATGGCCTTCCTTGCCTCTCTCTCTTGCCGCAGCCGGCTGGCTGGGCAAAATAGCCGGGGGTGACAAAGAACTTGTGTACATTGATACAGCAGGAGTAAGAGCCTTTTATTGTAGGACCGAGGGATACATTCCACACAGCTTATCTTAATTAACATAAACTTGATACAGCAGTCAACCAATAAGGAATCTCCACACTTAATGGCTCCCTGGAGTTACTTCACAAACCACTCCCTCTGGCAAAATGCCAGGCGCCATCCAGACTTGTTTATAGACTCTAACATTTCCCCCTTTTGTTTAATTTAAATAACGACCATAGTGGTTTTTACACAAACACCATAAATAATCTGCTACAAGCAGAAGGGGAGGAAACAAAATGCCACAATACCAAGCCAATTGATGGCTCCATGCAAGAAGCCCTTGGAAAAATTATACCAGCAATGACACCATTTGTAAAGATACCGAGTTACAATTTGTTGTAGATTACAGTTTGTTGTCTCAGTCCAGGTAAAGCAGTGTCTCAATAGATTAACTCACAGTTCAGGTAAATCACAGTTCAGGTAAGTTCTGCAGGCAGCTAGCTTAAATCATAGTCCAGGTAAGTTCTGCAGGCAGCTAGCCTAAGCTGTAGCAGCAGAAACAGCAACAGCTCCGAAGTCTCATCCGATTCTCAGCCGTAGTTTTGTCCGGTTCTCAGCAACACTGGAAATTCTTCCATCCTCGTTTTCATCGGCACTGGGACGAAGGCAAGAATTCCGGCAATGCTGGCTAAAGAAAATCCTGTAGCATTCCACTAAGAAAACAACCTTCTGAACAATTTAGTACATTATCTCAAGGTTTTTTACATTTGAAATAAGCCTTAATAGTGCTCATTACTCATTAGCTTCCAGGTGTGGGAGAACCATTGTAGTTTAGTTATTGGCATTGAAAATAACCAAACATCAGGGACATCCCAGGCAGCCCCAGATGGCCCTGGGAGAGTGTCCTGGACTCAAAGAGCCTGCAAGACTGTGCCTCCAGGTCAGGCTTGGATTTGGGCTCTCGCAGGGGAAGAGCCGGCTGCCAATGCTTGGAAGCTTCTTGCTGTGCCATGACTGGCTCCCGCACATAGCGGCCGCCACGTGGATTCACACACCCTCCGGTAATTAAAAGTGTTCAGTAATAGCCTTTTGCTGCAACTTTTTTTCTGATAATCCTTCCTCCTCTGAACTTTCTTCTTTCTGATTAGAGTTCCTGGGCTTCCATCAACACAACTATTCTTGGTTCCACTGGGGTGCCTCCTTCCCTTAGTAATTTACTTCTCACCCCTTCCATATTTTCATCACAAAGACAATACAACATTTCAAGACAAAACAAGACACAAACATACTGTATCAATCTTCTCCATTTTCTCAAAATGGCCATTTTTCCTCTCGCCCTATCTGCCTAGGGACGAGCAGATTGCTCCCATCCTATCTAGGGAAGGGCAGCTTTTTTTTTTTTTTTCGTCACTTACCCCCGAGTGTCCCGGGGCTCCCCGTAACGGGCCACCATCTGCCACAGCCCGGCTGGCTGGGCAAAATAGCCAGGGGGTGACGAAGAACTTGTGTACATTGATACAGCAGGAGTAGGAGGGATATATATACATTCCACACAGCTTATCTTAATTAACATAAACTCAATACCACGCAGTCAACCAATAAGGAATCTCCACACTTAATGGCTCGCTGGAGTTACTTCACAAACCACTCCCTCTGGCGAAATGCCAGGCGCCATCCAGACTTGTTTACAGACTCTAACACTCTCTCTTTTTTTTTTTTTTAGCTATAGATGGACACAATATCTTTATTTTGTTTACTTTTTTTAATGTGGTGCTGAGGATCGGACCCAGTGCCTCACATGTGTGAAGCAAGTGCTCTGCTACTGAACCACAACCCCAGCCTGCCTTCATTGCCTCTTTAAAGGCCTGTCTCCAAACACAGTCACTTTGGGGGTCAGAGCTTCAACATGGAAATTTGGGAGGGACACAGTTGAATCCATAAGAGACATTGAGTCTTCCAACCCATAAATATGCTGCATCTCTTCATGAAGTTTAGATTTTTACTCTTACCTAAATTTAACATATTTAATTGATTTAACTTCAGGGTTTTTTTTGTTTGTTTTTGGTACTGGGGATTGAACTGAGGGGCACTTGACCACTGAGCCACATCCCCAACCCTATTTTGTATTTAGAGACTGAGTCTCACTGAGTTCCTTACCACCTTACCATTGCTGAAACTGGCTTTGAACTTGTGATCCTCCTGCCTCAGCCTCCTGAGCTGCTGGGTCTTTCTTAATTTTAAAAATGATTCTTAATTTTTAAAATCTACCTCTTGGGGCTGGAGTTGTGGCTCAGTGGTAGAGCACTTGCCTAGCATGTGTGAGGCACTGGGTTCAATTCTCAGCACCACATATAAAGAAATGATTAAAGGCCCACCAATAAAATCTACCTCTCAATTATTCAGTGGAAATATGTAGACACAATCAGTATTTGTTAATTGATCTTGTGACTACTGTGCCCCTACTCACTCACTCATGAGTTCTGGTAGCTTTCAGGTAAAGTTTTGAGGTTTTCCATGTGTGCAGTTATGTCACCTCCAAACAGTCCTGTTTCTCCCTTTCAAACCTCTTTACTTCACTTTTATTACCAGTTCCTGGAGCCTCCAGAGCGATATTGAGGATGAGGTGTAAGAACGGTGTCTAGTGCCCTGTTAGGCAGAAAGCACTGCGTCTTGCACACTGAAATAGAGCGTTTACAGACATCATTCATCTGGTTGAGAAGTTCCACGCCAGTTTTCTAGATGTTATTATAAGGAACATTGAATTTTGTTTTTAAAAATTCCTTTGTAGAATGAAATTACCATGATTTTTCTCCTTTATTCTGCTTACCAGACATTGACTAATTTTGAATTACTGAATTTTGCATGACTGAAATAAATTTCATTCAGTCATGTTGCATTGTTTTCATATATTGCTGGATTTGACTTGCTCTAGCTTTGCTAGGGATTTTTACAACTATAGTCATGAGGGCTATTGGTCTGTGGTCTTTCTTTCTTGGAATTATTATTTTTGTGGTACTTGGGATTGAACCCAGGAGTGCTCTACCACTGAGCCACATCCCCAGCCCTTTCATTTATATTTTGAGACAAGGTTTTGCTAGGTTGCTGAGGTCTCAAACTTGAGATCCTTCTGCCTCAGCCTCCCAAGTTGCTGGGATTACAGGAGTGTGCCCCTGTGCCCGCTTCTGGGAATGTTTTTGTCTGGTTTTAGTACAAAAGCATTCAAAACTCATGAGTTGGAGAGTGTTAACCTCCTTTCTTGAAAGATTCTGTGTAAACCTGGTACCATTTTCTTAAATGTTTGATAGAATTTGCCAGTGAAACCATCGAGTTTTGGAATTTTGTTTGCAAGGGTTTCTTACTTAGTATGAGCTCAGTTTCTTTAATAGTTGTGACTGATCAGTTCCCCCCACCCCAAGTATTCTGATAGTTTGTTCATCTAAGAGAAAACTTCTGGAATTAATGTTCGTAACTTATCATGCTCTGTTGTCTGCAGGACCTGCAGGGATGTCTCCTCTCATTCTTTTTGTTTTTTGGGTGCCAGGGTGTGAACCCACTGGGGCTTAACCACTGAGCCACATCTCCAGCCCTTTTTTATTTTGAGACAGGGTCTTGCTAAGTTGCTGAGGCTGGTTCTGAACTCATGATTCTCCTGCCTCAGCCTCCCAAGTTGCTGGGATTATCCATGTGCCCAGCTTCTCCTGTCACTCTCATAGGTAATTTATTTCTTCTTTTTCTCTGTCTAGCTGAAGGCTTATCTGTTCATTTCAAACATCTCCTGTTACAGCATAGATCTGGACCGACCCCATCTCACGTATTCAGAAAGTGGCTGGATCATGAAGGTTCTGATCACATAAAAGGATTAGTCTATCGATGCCAAAGGGACTGTTCAGATGGGACAGCTGGAGCAGGTCACTGGTGTGTGCCCTGGGAGGGCTTATCTTCTTTGCCCACCCTCCTTGCCTCTGGTTGCCCTAAGCTGAGCAGCTTTCACCAGGACATTCTGCCTCTCCTCAGGCCCAGAGTAGGGAGCGGCTGAGGACTCTGAAACCAGGAGATGGTGTCAGTCTTTCCTCCTTAAGTTGTTCCTGTCGGACATTTTAATCACAGTGACAAAAGCTGACTAATAAACCTCCTTTGGTTTGAGTGACACCCCTCCTGTTTGCCTATTTTCTGTTCAATTGATCTCAACCTTATTAATCTCTACTGCAACTTATTCTGATTAATTGCTCTTTCTAGTTTCTTACGGGGAATATTAATGACGCAGTAGGTCAGGTCTCAGTGCCTGTGTCTGGAGTTTGCCTGCACAGTTGCAGTCTGCTGAAAGGACTCACCCCTTCCACAGAATGCCCCCAGGGAGAGACCAGTGCAGTCAACAGACTCATCCTTCACTTGTGCTGCTGCACACAGCATCTGTGGTGGCCCTTTTAGCCTCTCCATGTTTCTTGTAGACACAATATAGTTTGGTCTTGCTCTTTTTAAACTAACTGGACCATCTCCATTTTTTATTTAAAATTTTTTTGGTACTGAGAATTGAACCCAGGGGTGCTTTAGAACTGAGCCACATCCCATACCTTTTTATTTATGTTGTTTTGAGACTAGGGCTTGCTAAGTCACTGGTGTTTTCAATTCTAAGTTGCCTCAACTGTCTTGAGTTGCTGGGATTCCAGGTGTGCACCACTGTACCTGGCGTTTCCGGGGACGGGGTGATATATATATATATATGTGTGTGTGTGTATTTCTGTGTGTATGTGTATTTTTAAATCTTTTTTAGATATACATGACAGTATTTTTTAAAATTTGTTTATAGTTGTAGATGGACAGCATGCCCTTATTTTATTTGTATGTGGTGCTGAGGATTGAACCTAGTGCCTCACATGTGGAAGGCAAGCACTCTGCCACTGAGACCCAGTCCTAGCCCTGATCTCTCCTTTGTAACCAGGGCATTCAGATCACTGACATGGTGACTGTTGTAGATTCAGATTGGCTGTATTACAACTTGTTTCCTGTTTTTCTTACCTATTTCTTTTTCATCAGCTTCATTTTTGATTACTTTTAAAAGACACCTCTGTCTTTGCATACTCATTAGCAGTCCCACATCTGTATGTGTGCTGGAGACGGGACCCAGGGCCTCACACATGCCGCCCTACCACCAAGCTGTATCCCCAGCCCTGCCGCTTTCTTTACAGTTGCTCTAGGGGTTCAGGGTATGGTCACACCACTTAACAACATGGGGTGTTCCGCACTGTCAGGTGGTTTTGTTGTGTGAATGTCTGCGCATACATTTTTTGCTATCACTTAGGTTTTGAAGGTCAGCTTGCAAGTCTGAGCTGACCATACTTTTACTTCTTTAAAGAAGTTCCATTTTTTTCCAGCTTGCATTTTTTAAATAATAAATCTCTGAAAATTCCAGTTGGTTCTTTTCCCCCTTCGGAGACAAGTTCAGGCCCAGACTGACCCGGACACCTGGGCCCAAGCTATCCTCCTGCCTCAATCCCTGGACAGCTGGGACATCGTGTGCACCACCACATCTGGCTTCCACTGGTTCTTTTAAAACATCTTCTAGTTCTCACCGAGATTCACCTTGGCCTTCTCATTTCACTCTCCATTCAAGAGATCCGAATGCCTGACTATGTGCGTCATCATGAAGCTAGAAAGACCCCAGTTCTCAGGAGCAGCCCCGAGGGCAGAAAGGAGGTGCGCAGGTGAGATCAGGAACCTGGAGGCGGCTAAGAAGACGGGGCTGCAGTGTGGGCCAGAGGCCACAGAAGGGTGCGGGCTGGGAGGGGCTGTGGGCCGCGCAGTGGGCTCTCCGCGCCGCCGGGGCGGGGCGGGGCGGGGCAGGTGGGCGGCAAGCCCGGCGCGCTCTGGCCCCGACGACGAGTGCCCTCCAGAGCTGCGAGGGCCGAGGGCGGGCTGGCAGCTGGCCCTGGACGTGCTTGAAACCTGGAGTGCTCTGAAGAGAGGGCTGGGGCTCCCAGGCTGGAGTGGAAAAGGCCCTGCGGCGTGGACTACCGGCCCTGAGCAGCAGCGCCGGGCGCCGGCAGGTGTGCCCCGGGTGGTGGGAGGAGGGAGCCATCCCGGCTTCCCGCCCGGGGCGGCGGACAGAGCTTTCAAGGAATTTCGGCAGAGGGAAGCAAAGCACGTGCCGGCTGGTGGGCGACCTTTAGGCTGGGCAAAGTCACGCCGCAGAGGGGAACCGGGCGCCTCCCCCGACCGCCCCCGCCCCTACCCCGCGCGCCGCGTCGTGACACCCAACGCCTCCGCCCCGGCTCCCCTCCCGCCCGCGGTACCAAGGCCCAGACAAGCCCGAGGCTCCCACCTGGGCCGCCCTCGCTGACCTTTCGGGGGCAGGGCCGCGAGCCTCCTGGTGGACGTGCCGTGCTGTCCAGGCTCAAACCTCTCTCTGGGTCAGAGTTTCCTAGCGAGTTGTCGACCCAGACGTCCTGCCCCTTTTACACCGCGGCGCCTTTAAGGACTTGCTGCGCCCTCCTGCTTCATTTTTCTCGCGCCTCGACCTCCTAGGGCAGCCCCGCCTCGCGGGGAGCGCGCCAGCGTCACTGCGCGAGGTCGGCCTCACCCTAGCGCCTGCGCTGTCGAGACGAGGGTTGCCTCGCTCGGAGCCTTGAAGGGGTGGGCGGGGTCTCCTCCGGAAGGGGCGGAGAGATGGTGGTGCCTCGCGCTGTAGGTGTGGTGGTTGCAGAACTGACCTTTGCTCCCACGCCGCGGTATCAGGGAGCCAATGGCTTCAAAGCTCCGGGACGCGTGGTGGGCGGCGGGGGCGGGGCCTCTGCCGGAAGGGGCGGGCGATGCGGTAGGTTCCGCGTTGGCCGCGCAGTTGGGGGTGTCGCACCCAGCTGGCCCGGGGTCCCGAGGCCGCGCGCTTCTGCGCTCGCTGCGCTGCCTGGCAGCAGGGCCCTCCACTCCCCGCGCGTTGGTGTAAGACGGTGGCTTTCGTTACCTTCCGCACCTGCCCGTCCCCGGTGCGGCAGCGTCTCCCGCACCGTGGCTTGGTTGTCCCGATCTAGCCTCGGCTTTGACACTTCCAGATCGTCACCGGGGACTCTTGACTCGCCCTAACGGTGCTTGGAGCTGCCCTGTTTCCTAGGGCGTCTTTCTGCGGAGGCCAGAGCCTTGGACACAGCCTCAGGCCCTCCCGCGGTGCGCAGTATTTAGGCGAACCCGGTAGCATTTATCTATAAGACCAAGAGGGTAAAGTAAGGTGGCATTTCATCTCTGCGTTCCGTATTTCTAGACATGGATCAAAAACTGTTAAAGTTGGTAGAAGAGCTCACAACTTCAGGAGAACCCCAACTGAATCCTGAGAAAATGAAGGAACTGAAGAAAGTTTGCAAGTATGTCTTTAGGCTTAGCATTTCATGATATTTATCCCAGTAAGCCCCTGACTCTAGGGAGATTGTGGGGTTTTCTTGGACCTCAGCACTTTGCCCACCTCCATATCTCAGCCATCCCCTCCCGCCTCCGCCTGGAAAGATCCACCAAGGACCAGGCCAGCAACATTCCCCAGGCCCTGCAAAGTCATCTCTGACAGGCAGCATTGTGGGTGGAGGTGCAGGTCAGCAGAGCACAGAGAGGTCTGTGCTTGGTACTTCTGATACTTTCTATATGTGCATGTTACAAAGCATATAACTGAGGCATTCTTGGGTGCATCTGTGATCTGTGGGCAAATGTACCTCTTTTATTACTGTTGAAACATGGGAAGGGAGAACGTTCACAGTTGGGTAAATCTGCACTGTGTGTGTGTGTTGTGGTGCTAGGAATGGAACTCAGGGCCTTGTGCATGCTAAGCAGGGACTCTATCCCTGAATCACACCCAGCCACTCTGTCTTTAGAATGCATCCATCATCCATCCCCAGAATCAGGCAGGAAGCAAAACTTCTTCCTGTCATTTGCTGGGAACATGAACCTGTGTTCAAAGAACAAAACTGATGTTGTGTACCTTTCAGTAAGAAACTCCAACTCAGACACAGTTTTGCTGCAGGTCCTTGAAAACTCCTAAATCTCTGGGGTTCACACAGGGCAGGGCTGGGGAGAGGCGACACCCAGAGGGCTCCATGGGCCTTCCCCTCACTTCCTGCAGAAGAGGCTGGGTCTGTGCACTCAGCTAGTCTGTGGTGCTCCTGAGTGGTGAGGAAGCATCTGTGAAGGGATGATGAAAAATACTTGAGGCTGAGGTCCCTGCTGACACCACGCAGCTCTAAGAGCAGCTGTGGACATGGACATTGGGACAGGGCTGCATTTTAATAAAACTTTATAAATGGCACTGATACTTGGCACTCATAACTTTCCCACATCAAGAATCATTCCTTCACGTGTCTTGATCACTTATTTGTTTTGCCGTGCTGGGGCTCAAACCCAGGGCCTTGTGCAGGCCAGGCAAGTGCACCACTGAGCAGTTCTTTAAACCATTTAAAAATGTAGGAAACAGTTTGGGCTTGTGGGCCACACAAAAAGAGGCACAGTTGAGGGGCCTCATTCGTGCCAAGACATTGGTCTCCTTACCCAGCTCTAGGAGAAGGGGAAGAGGAAGACTGGACAGCAGCTGTGGCCCCCACTATATGTGAATAGTGCGTCCTGTGTGAGTGTAAACTGACCCTTCAAGTACCAGGTGCTGAGCTCAGGCTGGCTTGTGCCCCCAGGTCTTCAGAGGAGCAGCTCAGCTGTGCCTACCGCCTGCTGAAAACACAGCTGACCCAGGACCATGCTGAGGTCCGCCTGTCCGCCTTCCAGATCGTGGATGAGCTCTTCACCAGGTCTCACCAGTTCAGGGTGCTGCTTGTTTCTGACTTCCAGGAGTTCCTGGAGCTCACACTGGGCACCAACCATGAGCAGCCCTTGCCGCCCCCCAGAGAGGCAGCCCAGAGGCTGAGGCAGGCAGCCCTGCGCGCTGTGGAAGGGTGGAATGAGAGGTTTGGTGAGGCCTACAAGAAGCTAGCCTTGGGCTACCACTTCTTAAAACACACCAAAAAGGTAGGTGGGCCTTGCACAGTGCTGCTGGTTCCCTGGGGCAGAGCAGGTAGGCCTCGGGAGGGAAGACCTCTCACTGTGGAGCCAAGTACAGAGTGCTCCCAGGCCATGTTCTTGGGCAGCTTGGCTTAGGTACCTGGGTTGCTGGACCTGCTTGGGGCCTGGGAGGGGAGGAACATCTTTGAGGAAGACAAGCTGTGCCCAAGTGTGCATCAAGCTGAGCCTGTAGGCCTGTGTCACCTTTGATTGTTCAGCCCTGTTCTGTGACAGGCACTGTCTTCTGGGAGTTTCCCTACCTATGTTCTTAAGAGTCCCCACCTGGATCCTGCCATTGGCTCTAATGGGTTCTGGGCATGATGAAATCCATCAGGACCTGCTGCTGTGATCCCAACCCAACTCTGTCACTGCCCAGACCTTGCTTTGCCCCTGCCCTCTGTGGACAGGTGGCCCTGCCTGTGGGCCAGAGAACCAGCTCTCCCTCTGACCCACTGGCGTGCCACCTCCTGGGGTGCACACTCAGGTGGTGCTTGGGCTCTGGGGTCCAGACAGCAGCCCGTTTGCCTCCTGTACTCCCACCTGTGCTGCACTTGTGGCTGGAAGTCTTTTTTAATTTTATTTTTGAGGTGGGGTTTTGTTTTTCCCAGGCTGTCCTCGAACTCCTGAGCCCAGGTATTCCTCCTGCCTCAGCCTCCCAAGTAACTGGGACAACAGGCCTGCATCAATGGCACCTGGCCAGGGCTGGGAGTTCACACCTCTTTTATCTGAAGTGGTAGACTCGCGAGTTTCTCAAGATGAAGCATCGCAGTTCAGCATATATCCTGTTGTTAAGATGATGGCGTCTCCCCTTGCTGAGGCCTGCTGCATGCTCATGTGGTGGCTGTTTGCTCTCTGGTGAGTGTTTGTTGTGGACAGCCCTGATCTTCACTGTTTCCCAGGTGGACTTTCAGGATGTAAATGGGAGGACTCTGGCAGAAAGGCAGCAAGAAGAGCAGAAGCAGAGGCACTTGGATAGAATCTACAGAGAAAGAGCCAAGCAGGCCGAAAGGGAAATGGAAGGCAAGTTCGAGGCTGAGGGTGCCTCGCACATACCAAGGGCTGCCTGTGCCTGTGCATCCTCCCAGGACCCGGGTCACAGGAGACCCAGGCAGGCCAGGCTAGGGTTCAGGTTGGGCAGTCCCTGCACAGGCGCTTGCACCCCTGCGCCCCCTGGTGGTTAATTCTGTCTGTGGCCCTTTGGGGAGGCTCCCTGGGCGCAGACTGAGTGGAGAGCTTCCAGTGGTCTGTGCTTGGGTGTGCTGAAGGTCCCCTTGCCGTTTTGTCTCCCAGCCACCATTCACCTCCCTCTCCCCTACCTATTTTTTTTTTTTTAGTAATGGGGATTGAACCCAGGTGTGCTCTGCCACTGAAGTTCATCCCTGGCCCTTTTTATTGTAATTTAAAATTTTTAAATTTTGAGTTGCTTAGTCCTTGGTAATTTTACTGAGGCTGGCCACAAACCTGCAATCCTCTTGCCTCAGCCTCCCGAGTTTCTAGTATTACATATGTACCCCTGCACCCAGCTCCCCATTTGCTCTTAACCCAGCTTCTACCCCCCAGATCCCTACGATGTACGTTCTGGCAGCCAGCCTTTTCTTGAGGGAGAGAACAGGGTGTGGGGAATCAGAAGATCTAGGGGATAGTCGTCCACCTGCAGGGTGCCCAAGACCCGCCAGGGCAGCTGCTCTGTGTCTCAGACAGCGGGGCTGATGCTCTTCTGTGCCCAGACCCCCCAGGGCCTGTTGTAGGCAGGCAGCTGTGCCCAGATGGTAGAGAGGCCACCAGGAGGGAGAGCTGGCCCAGCCCTGCAGGGTGTGGCTTGATGTTGGCAGAAGTGGCTGCTGGGAGAGGCTCAGCCCTCTCTGGGATGCACTGCTCTGGCTGAAGGCTCCCTGCTCTGCAGTTGGTCCCTGGCGTGTTTGCCTGTGCTCCTGCCGGCTGCCAAGAGGTGACCTTGCAGTCCTGCCAGCTGGACAGTTTAGTAAGCAGGTGAAAGCTGCTGTGATATGTTTACCTTGGGTGTTGGCTTTTCTTGGGAAGTGAGGCCCAAGGGTGCAGGTGGCACATGTGACCCTTAGCTGCCTGGTGCTAACAGTGACCAGGACCTCGACACAGTGTGTGGTGGGGATACTCCTCGCTCAGTGTGACGAGGCCAGATGTGTCTCCATGTCTCGGCAGAGATGTCTGCAGAAGTTGGGTGCTGTCTGACGGAAGTGGAGAACTGCTTCAGGCTGCTGGTGCCTTTGGACTTTGACCCGTGCCCAGAAGCCAGCTTCCTTGATGAGGGTCCCCCTGGTTCCTTGAGCTCAGACTGGGAAGTCCCTCACTGGTCAAGCACTCCTGATGCCCCAGATGAGCCATGCTGCAGCAAGGACCTGCCCGCCTCTGCATACCACCCGGGGGCCACTGGTGCTGGGGAGGGGCCGCCCCAGGCAGCCACAGGGGACCCCTTGGAGGACGAGGAGCAGCCGTGCTGCAGCAAGGACCTGCCCGCCTCTGCGCAACACTCAGGGGCCGCTGGTGCTGGGGAGGGCTGCCAGGCAGCCGTGGAGGATGCGCCCCAGGACGAGTGCAGCGGGGAGCAGTTTGTGCGCAGCCATGGGCTGGGCTCACACAAGTACTCGCTGGACGTGGAACTGCCCTTGGGTAAGGGGCCACCAGGTCTGCTGGTGCCTCCCTGCCCAGGCTCCGCTGGCTAGTGGGCCACTGCTGTGCCAGCCCCCGGCCTAGGTGACCCACAGCCATGCCAAGTCTGGCCTACAGTGGGTACATGCAGGCTTTTCCTTCCCATTTATCCTCTGCACTGGGCTGTGCCCACTTTACCAGCCTCTGTGGCCACAGGCCAGTCACAGAAAGCATATGGACTTGTTTGCCATCTGTAGCCCACTCCAGCAAGGCCCTGGGCAGGGTGGGTGCAGGAAGGATGTGTGTAGGGCCAGAATCACACAGCAGTGAGCTCTGTCGACACTCAGCTGGCCTGGGTGGGCATCCAGCATTTCCCTGTGGGCTGTAGCCTCTTGGCCTCAGGGTCTCTTGTGACCCCCATTCACCTCATTCCAGACGGTCTGAAGGTGCAAGAGAATGATGACAATCTTGCTGTCCTCCATGCTGCCCGCGATGCAATCAAGCTCATCCAGAACAAGTTCCTGCCAGCTGTGTGCTCCTGGGTCCAGGTGAGGCTGGGCACCTGGCCTTCAAAGCTGTCAGGCCAGTGCCCGGGCAGAGTGAAGATGTAGTTGGCGGGAGCCGTAGGATGGAAGGAGGACATGTGGAAAGTGCCAGGTGTGGGTCTTGTCCTTGGGGTGACCTAGGGGGTCAGCCAGGTGTCCTTGACCATTTGTTCCCAAGGCTACAGACCAGGCCATGTTGTCTCCTGGCAGGGTCTGTGTTCTCTGTGACTTCTTCCTTGTTCTGCAGAGGTTTACCCGAGCAGGGACCCATGGTGGACACTTACGGTGTGCCATCGACTTGAAGGCAAAACTGGAACTTGCGCTGAGAAAGTATGAGGAGCTTCACGTGCAGCCTGAGTGGGGACCAAGGAGCAAGGTGTGTGCTTGGTGGGCCGGCAGGTCCAGGGCGGAGGAGCGAGGTGTGTGCGCGTGGTGGGCCGGCAGGTCGGGGCGGAGGAGGGAGGTATGTGTGCTTGGTGGGCCGGCAGGTCCAGGTCCCGGGCGGAGGAGCGAGGTGTGTGTGCGTGGTGTGCGGCAGGTCCTGGGCAGAGGAGCCAGGTGTGTGTGCTTGGTGGGCCGGCAGGTCCAGGTCCTGGGCGGAGGAGCGAGGTGTGTGTGCGTGGTGTGCGGCAGGTCCTGGGCGGAGGAGCCAGGTGTGTGTGTGTGGTGGGCCGGCAGGTCCAGGTCCGGGGCGGAGGAGGGAGGTGTGTGTGCGCGTGGTGGGCCAGCAGGTCTGGGGCCGGGCTGAGCTGCCTGTGCAAGCAGGAGCTGCTTCAGGCTCCTCTCTCACTCTGCTGGCCTAGCAGTGGGAGCCCGACTGGCGTCTCCTGGTGCCAGAGCCCAGCCATGCTCCACATGTGGACATGCTCCACAGCCCAGCAGGGCCCGCCCTATAGTGGACATGTGAGCTCATTCACTATATAGTGGCAACATGGCTCCTGCTACTGGGTGTTGTCCACTTACCCTGCACTGTAGCCAGGGAGCCCTGCAAGTCAGGCTGTGCCCCTCCTGCTTAGGGAAGGATGGGGCTTCTGTGGAGTCTCCAGCAGAGTGGGTTCTGTGTACTGATGGGCACCACGGTGAGCTGGGGCAGGGTGCCCACTTTGGGGATGGAGACTCAAAGACCAGCCGTCTGCTGGACTGTGTAGCACCTTAGCCTGGGAGGGACCATGGCATTGATGAGAGAGGAATGGGCCCTCTGTGGTTGGAGAGGCAACAGGGGTTCCTGGGCTTCCCTGAGCAACCGCATGCCACCAGAGCAGGGCAGGGTCTCTAGATGGGGCTGAGAGGTGGGAGCCACAGGCAGGCTGAGGGAGGACTGGACGCTGAGCCTGGGCCTCCAGGAAGTGGGCTAGGGTGTAGCCAGGCATCCACCCTGGAGCACAAGGTCCTTGGCACTGGATGCCTTGGAGCTGGCTGGAGGAGGCAGGTGAGTTTGTAGCAGTCTGAGAGCAAGTGAGGGTGGTATTCCTGCCTAGAGATGCTTGGGGGCTGTGGCAGGGAGAGGATGCTGCACTGGGGCTTGTTGTGCCTTGTGAAAGAGAACTGTCACATGCAGATGCCATCTTCCTGCCTTTGGTTGGTCTCTCACCTGCTCTCAGAGAAGCTGAGAAAATAGACACCAGATGCACCGCTCCTTGGGTCCCTGGGGAACCCAGAACCAGACCCAGCTGAGTGGAGAGGGTGCCAGCCCTGGCCCGGGGAAGGTAGACTTCTTTTTTTAAATAATAACTTTATTTTTTATTTATTTTGTGTATGCAGTGATGAGGATTGAACCCAGCACCTCACACGTGCTAGGCAAGTGCTCTGCCACTGAGCCCCAGTCCCAGCCCAGAACCTCCCCCTTTTCAAAGGTAGCTTTGAGGTGGAAAGAACTCTGTTTCTTGCCAAGAAAAAGATGAAGTTGCAGGCCACGCAGAGCCCAGACCAGGAGTGGGCATACGTGTTGCCCACCAATGGTGAATGTGCATGCAGCCGCCAGGTCAGGGCTCTAAGCTGAGCTCAGTCAGCTCATGCTGTGGCTGGCATCCCTGGTGCCCTGTCCTGTGTGGTATGACCATACTGTGCCCTGGCAGCAGACCTGGGGTGGCAGTGCAGTGCCAGAAGTTCTGGAACCCGAGAGGAGGAACCCCTACCTGAGCAGCCGCTGGGAGATCCCTGGCTGTGGAGGCCGTGTGTGGCCCTCAGGCCCACCAGAGGGCGACCTTGCTTCTCTCCTGCAAACCCCAGGAGTCTGCGCCGTGCAGCTTAGGGACAGGAGTCTTTGTGGGCGCTTGTTCTGCCTCACTAGAGTCCACTGTGTGTGGCATGCTGCTTGTTTAAGGAGTCAGCTTTGTCAGTTTTGACCAAAATATATTTACGGTGAAAAATAATTGTCTGGTGGGAGGAAGGTGCCTGTCACCTACTCAGTCAGAGGAGATTACTCTAGACCGCAGGGCACCAGCACTCCGAGCAGCCAGAGTGCTGGGTGCAGAGTGAAGGCCAGGTGGGCCCCCAGCGCTATGCTGAGTGTGGAGGCTGCCTTGTGTGGTGTGCACTCGTGCTGTCCAGGGCTCAGCCCATGGCCATTTTGCTGCTGATGGCCTTGGTTGTGGCAAGGATGTCCTTGGACATTTGGTGTCCTGGGGATGTCTACAGGCTTCCCGGGCTGCTGGGGTCCATTCTCATCAGGCCTAGGTATGATCAGCCTGCATGGTCTTCTGGGGCTAGTGGCAGTGCTGAAGGTGGCAGGACCTGAGCCCAGAAGGGTCACAGCAGCTGGCTGCTCTCCTTGGCCTGAGGCTCTGTCAGCAGGGCCCCTGGAGAGCTGCTGCCCCTGCTCTCATCTCGGAGCCCCACGGTGCCTCCCGCAGGTGCGGCTGACTAGGGGAGGGTCCCCGGAAGTCTTTCCCAGGGCTGCTGGCTGCTCAGCCTGCACTGTGGTGAGGGGCCGGGGCTCTGAGCTAAGCTTAGCCAGCTCTTGCTGCCGCTGGTGTCTCTGGCACACCAGAGGGTCAGGCTGTCCTGCGTGGTAGGTAGCCTGTGTCCTGGCCCCACCACACCTGCTGACTTTGCCATGTGCTTGAGGAAACTTGAGTCCTAGCCACGTCTGGCCGTGTGCCTCCTCCCTCCGCAGGCCCAGGAGGTCTGGTTTCCTTGACCTCTGCTTGCCCTGGACTCCTGCCAGCTGCCCTGTCCCTTCCAGATGCTGGTGCTCAGGTCTGCTGTGTCCTAGGGTGGGTGAATGGGACTGGGCCCACTGGTGTAGCTACCTCTCTATTCTGGCTGTGGCTCACAGGGCCCATCCTGAAGCTCTCGTGGGCTGTGGACACTGGAGTCCCAAATCCAGCCCTTCGGAGCTGTCCACCTGGCCCTCTGTGGTACACAGCCTCAGGCCACTGCATGGCCCCTGCCTTCCACTGTACACTCTGGCTGTTGGCCCTGCTTTGACTCCACTCAGTGTGTCCTTTGATACTGTCAGAGTAGATGACTCATCCCCACTTCTGCCCAGGGCCTGCAGGACCTGCTGCTGGAGGGCAGGGCCACACAGGGTGTTGTGCATGGGCAGTGAGGGGCTGCGGGTGTCCTTTGGCCACGTGGTCTGGTCAGTAGACTCCTGCCCAGGCTGCTCTTCAGGAGAACGGGGCTCCTGTGAGTGCGCAGGGCCTATCAGGCCCTGCAAGGTTGATGGTGTCCCAGCTTCAGTGGGAAGACAGATGTCACTCTGCTGTCAGCTGAAGGGACACTTTCTGGACCCTCTCCACACACTGATCCTAATAAAGGCACTCTGAAATCCTCAGAGGTTTCTCGCGCAGCGGCAGAGGAGCCGCCCGCAGATGGAGTGATTGGAGGGCTCTGGCTGCAGCCGCTTAGGCTCAGGTGAGCCGCTTCCCAGAATAGAGGCTGCAGCCAGCGCAGGCAGGCCTATCTGCACATCTCCCTCGTGCTGGCGGCCCTCCCTGCAGAGCTGCAGCACCCGCAGCGGCTTGGGCAGGGGTGAAGCAGCTAATGAACATCAGTGTTAATTAGAGCTGTTTTAATTAGAAATTATGAATGAGGTGTTCTTCACTAATTTTCAAATAAAATTTACGAAGGGTTTAAATTGTTTCCCTTACGTTTCCCCACTTAGCATGGGATTGGCATCGTTAACTCCGCGTGTAGAACAGGCTAGGTGGGGAGCACTAATTCAATAATGCGTGATTCAGACATCTGAGAACTTCTGACAGACGTGAGAGACTGAGACAGACATGACGCCCACTTACAGCCAAGTGGCCACCGCCAGGCCCTGGGCACTCCCAGCGCCGAGGGGTAGGGGGAGGGCAGCCTGCCTGCAACCCGCTGCAGTCTGTTTCACAGGTCCTCTTTCTGCCTGTCGCCTGTTGTCTACATAGTATTGTTTTCCTTTTGACATAGGTGCTCTGTCCTCAGAAAAATACGTAAGCCAGTTTAAATATGTTTAAGTGTCTGTCTGATAGAGTGTCTCCATGTCGGCTCCGTGTGGGGCAGACGGGGGTGAATCGTGGCTGGATCAATATGGAGGGTCATTGGGTAGATTTAGTTTCCACCTTGCTCTGTTTCAGGCAGGCTGTAATGATCCAGCTGCCTCGTCCGTTAAACTGATAAAGATCCTTTGAAAACTTTTAAATTGCCTGCTTTTAATTATGTGCTTGAATCAACGGTTATTTTCTTATTGTGTAATTAACAAAATACTAATTTCCCACCAACGAGTGAGTCAGAGAACAGTGATTCCGAGGCGCTGTCGCCTGGCCCTGTGGGCAGTGCTTTGCCTTCTTCCCTGTGGTCAGGCTGCGGGCTCCCCTGTGTCGCTGGCCAGCAGGTGGGCTTGGCCTTGCCCTCACCGACCTGCCTCCAGCCCCAGCTGCCAGCCTCTCCCCCAGCTGTGGGGTCGGGAGCTTCCTGTGCTGCTGCCCAAGCCCTCGTAGCAGCTGGTTCCCTAGGTGAGGAGGACAGAATCAGAAAGCCCAGGGAATGAAATGTTGGCCCATCAGACACGCACAGGGACGGTCAATCAGCTTCGCCTCCAGGAAGCCTCTGCCGCCGTCTGTAGCCTTCCTGGGTGATCCGGCTCCTTCCATCACGCTGAAGGCCACGCTGCCTCCCACGGTGCCGGGGGAGGGGCGGGTGCGCTGGTGCTTTGAAAGGACAGGCTTTGAAAGGACAGGCTGGGCCTGGCTGCCCTCCCAGCCCTACAGCATGGAGCCCCTCCTGGCCCCATGGCAGGCCACCTCAGCCAGGCACCTTCCCCAGCCAGCCGGTGCCCTTCCAGCCTGCCCACGCCTGGTCCCCTGGGTTCCAGAAGACACTTCCTGGGGTGGATTGCTTTGTTACCCCCATTTTATAGATGGGGGACCTCTGTGGGCCTGGCGACCTTGCCTGGATGCCAGGCAAGGCTGCCTGACACCTCCCCGCCCATGCCTGTCCTCTGAGCACGGTCTCTTGCTCCCCAGGGGCTGCCTGCTGGCCACATCTCTGCCTGGGGAGGTTGGGCTGCAGCAGGTGGCCTTTCACATGCCTGTGTGGGACTGTGTGAGCCACGGGCCCCAGAGTGGGTGAGTCTGGGTCTTCCTCATCCTCTGCCAGAGTAGCTGTCTCCACAGAGCTCGTGGGGGCCAGAGCTACTAGATATGGAGACGTTGGTTGCTCCATGAGGCGATTGTCCTCCACTGGGTCCAATGTGAGTTTCTGTAAGGTCCAAATGACCCGTGATGACCCTCCTGCTCTGTGCCCCTCACACCGCCCCTGTGCAGGAATACCTGTGGTGCAGACTCCCAGGAAAACCAGCTGTCCTGGCCCAAGTCCAGCCACCCACGGGAGGGAGTCTGTGTGGACCACCAGCCCTCATTGGCTTACAGAAGTGTGTGCCTCTGGCTGGCCGCTTGTCTTCACCCAGCGGAGATTTCGGCCCTACCCTTACTCTAGAAACACTCTATGCACGCATGATCCAGGGGCTCTGCCTCACACCTGCCCCCAGCTGGATGAGGCTCTTGGCCCCTGGGCCCTGGGTGCTCCTTGTGCATGCTGGCAGTCTCCAGGGCAGGTTGACTCCTGATTTGGTCAGTTGAGGAGGGGAAGTGCCTGCCACTGTGCTGTGTGTGGGTGTGAGGTCCCTGAGTGTCAGCCTCGGAGGTGCTTGTGTCAGAAGGTGGTGGTCGGCTCAGGAGAGTGTGCTCCTGGTGCCCTGCCCATGTCCAAGCAGGTTGACTTGGCCTTGGTGCCATTGCCCATGAGGGGCCTGCTCCTGGGGTGTCCATTTGGTCAGTGGTGCGACCGCCCTCTGTCCTCTGACAGTGCGTCCCTGGCAGTCGGAGATGCACATGAGATATTGGCCTGGCCGGCAATTTGCACGGCCTTCCAGGGAGGGCATTAGCATATAAATAGCAGATGCAGTGCCGACCATCACAGCTGAGCACGTTTAATTTTTAGTTTATAAGATAGAATGGGTTTTTAAATGCATAGCCATCAAGCCCTGAGAGACAAATGCAGTTTGGAACTCACTTGTCTGACGAGGCCTTACATCATTTTTTTTTTTTAAAAGGGAAATAGACACACATAAAACTGAACAAAAGTGATTTCTTGGGTGAAAAGTAATTGAGATTGCGCACCAAGTTAATTAGATGGTACAAAATTTATTTAATGGTCCCAGCTGTATCTCCAGGCCGTGGGGCTTGGTGGGCAACCCGCTTTCTGGGCACCAAGCTGTTCTTCCCATTCCTTCGCAAATAATTAGCAACCTCACTGCCCCTACTTCTGTAAACTGATTGCGCTGTATATTTTAGTGGTTTTATTGCTTGTTTAATTATGATGGTGGGGACTCATTTTTCTAAATCCTTTTAACTGTGGGTGAGAATCAATTTGTATAAAACCAGCAGTGTCCCCCTCTGTGGCCTCCCCATGGCCACAGCCTTGGGTAGAAGCTTCTGCCAAGTAGGTGGATTGGGCTGTCCCTGGAGCTGGCTTGGGATAAGGCTTCCAATTGGCTGCAGGCTCAGGCTCCCGGCTGGCCCCTCCCAGGCACCGAGGACTTCACCTGTCAGGCTTCCTTCCTTCTCCCCTGGGTCCTCTGCATGCTGTTTTCTGGCAGTTGGAGAATCTCAGCTCCCAGGTGGGTGGAAGCCAGTCTGACCTCGCCCTGTAGCTCTCGGTGGGAGTGAACTCCTTCCCTGCACCTCCATTGTCCAGCCACCCCTGTACAGCCCCGCAGTGGGGTGCTGTGGTGCCGCGGGCCCCCCTTGTGCGGTTTCTGTCTGGCCTAATCTGTGACCTTGAAGGCAGGTCACCACTGCTGTGGCTGAGCTCACTGGATTATTTAGTCTCTTAGAATCCAAGTGCTCAAAGGGAGTCTTCCACAGGCCTTAGATTCCCTGGGCCATGCCGCTTTCTGAGGTCTGAGAGGGGGCTGTTGCTTGTCACCATGGTGTTCTTGTCTCAGAGCAGGTCACTCAAGTACCCTGGCAGCTGGCAGCTGAAAGCTGTCCCTGCCTCTTTGGACGCAGGTGTGTTGCTGCCTGTCCAGGGCAACGGAGCACATGGATGAGCGGCAGCTCTTGCTCACAGAGGTGAAGTCAAACTTGAAAATGGATGCTTTTGTGCCAACTTGTATCAGCAGTGAAGTCTCTAACTTATAGTTGCTGTAGCTCGCGTGTTACTGCCTCTGAGTAGTTGAAAAGTAAAGTGCAGGTGTGGGTGACGTGGTTGCTGTGGCCCAGGACGAAGCCCAGGGTCTCCCAGAGGCAGAGGCCTCCTAGGGCACGGCCAGCAGCTGCAGAGGGAGAGCAGAAAGCCGGGGCCTGATCAGTGCTTGTTTGAGGACACAGAGGAACCTAGGACTTCAAACTTAATCACAGAAATAAATGATTTTAGTTGGGGAGAAAGAAGGTATAACTCCTAATAGTTAGCTGAGCAGTTGAATATTTTTTAGAAAATGAAAATTTGATAAAAGTCCTCAGTGAAATTCAAGGGTGTGAGCAGTAAGCATAATATTTTATGAAAATGACCCCCATATTTAAACCCTGGCACTGTGTGTGCTGCATTGTAGCACCCCGTCCACATCCACCTTTTAGAAAATTAAAACACATAAATTCTGTTTAGTGTTTGATACGCACTGCACCGGCCGGAACGTAAGCCCTAAAACCTTGGGCTGCTCTCCACCTTTCATAAATTCCTGGGTAGATTCTATACAAAAATAATTTTCAGGTCCGTGGCTCATTGTTATTCAAACGTGATTGATCGTCGTCATTTGCTCAGCTCGGGAGTTAAGTGCCCCTGTCATTTCCAAAGAGCATAATTGGGACGTTTCACAGGTCAGCGGTGGAGACAGGCTTCCCTTTTGATCAGTGTTAGACTGATAACAAAAATTACAGTTTCCAATGATTAATGTCTCCTGTGCTCCCCAGATGCACAGCCGTGGGCTGTGCCTAAACACAGAGCATTTGCATCTGATTATAACTCTCCTGGGCAGGTCTCCTCGTGGGGTTGTTGAGTCCAGCCCCAATAGTCCTGTGCTGTAGTGCTGGCAGACAGCCCGGGGTCCACGTGTGTCCTGGGGCTGTGTGTGCGCCCTAGGGCCACATGTGTGCTGAGGCTGTGTGTGTGTGTGTGTGTGTGTGTGTGTGTGTCCTGGGGCCACGTGTGGGCTGGGGCTGTGTGTGTGTCCTAGGGCCACGTGTATGCTCAGGCTGTGTGTGTGTGTGTGTGTGTGCTCGCGCGTGTATGTGTATGTGTCCTGGGGCCACATGCATGCTGGGGCTGTGTGTGTGTGTGTGTGTGTGTGTGTCTCCTGGGCCACGTGTGTCCTGGGGCAGTGTGTGTGTCCTGGGGCCACATGCATGCTGGGGCTGTGTGTGTGTCCTGGGGCAGTGTGTGTGTCCTGGGGCCACATGCATGCTGGGGCTGTGTGTGTGTGTGTGTGTGTGTGTGTGTGTGTCCTGGGCCACGTGTGTCCTGGGGCAGTGTGTGTGTCCTGGGGCCACATGTATGCTGGGGCTGTGTGTGTGTGTGTGTGTGTGTGTGTGTGTCCTGGGGCCACGTGCATGCTGGGGCTGTGTGTGTGTCCTGGGGCAGTGTGTGTGTCCTGGGGCCACATGCATGCTGGGGCTGTGTGTGTGTGTGTGTGTGTGTGTCCTGGGCCACGTGTGTCCTGGGGCAGTGTGTGTGTCCTGGGGCCACATGTATGCTGGGGCTGTGTGTGTGTGTGTGTGTGTGTGTGTGTGTCTGTCCTGGGGCCACGTGCATGCTGGGGCTGTGTGTGTGTCCTGGGGCAGTGTGTGTGTCCTGGGGCCACATGCATGCTGGGGCTGTGTGTGTGTGTGTGTGTGTGTGTCCTGGGCCACGTGTGTCCTGGGGCAGTGTGTGTGTCCTGGGGCCACATATATGCTGGGGCTGTGTGTGTGTGTGTCCTGGGGCCACGTGCATGCTGGGGCTGTGAGGGCTCTGGGGCCACCTGTGGGAGCTGCTGGTGAGTGGCTGAGCTGGGTCAGGTGGGCACCTCAGCTCCCTGGTTCCGTAAATTGCTGATACTTGGCTTCCAGGGAGCCTGTGGGCTCCTGCCCTGGGGGTCCGCAGCCGCTCCTCTCTGATCACCTCCCTCAGGCAGGTGCCGGGGTGGAATGCCTGTTGGGAGGGGGTGTAAAAACAAGCATGTGTGAGGACCACTGGTGTTCCTGGGGACCCCGGCTGCCATCACAAAGGGACCTCCCTTTCTGGACGCTTCCTTCAGCCCTGTGCCTAGGTCATGGTGTGGTCCTCACACCCTGGGGGCACAGCCCTCAGCTGCCCAGGACGGTGAGCTTGGCTCCCTGTGTGTAGGGATCTCCCGGGAGGCGCACGTCCCTGCAGTTGCTGGTTGCTGTGCTGGCATCCTGTCCTGGGTGTGAGGGCTCCTGGGGATGGAGGCTGTGGCTTAGGGGCTGGTTCTGCTGTGCTGCAGGTGCTCGCCGAGGGGGGGTCTGCCTCGTGCTGTCTGCTCTGGTGAGCTGATGGGCACGGGGCACTGCTATCAGCAGAACCTCGCAGCAGCCCCAGGGCAGGCCAGGACTCCTGTTTTGGGGATGTCAAGGACTCCATGGGCCTCTGGTGCCACCTGCTGAGGTGCCCAGAGCCCGCCTTCCTCTGGGGAAAGCAGGCCTCCTGCTCCCCAAGTTGTGGGTGGCGGCACTGTGCTCCTGGGACTCAGGCCAGCTGCCACATCAGGCAGGGGAGGTAGCCTCGTCGGGAGCTCCTGCATGGTGTGTTGTCCAGATGACTGCCTAGCGGGTGGACGGCTGCTACCTGTACTGCAGGGAGAGACATTTGCTGTCCACCTGCGTGTGACTGCTCTGTGCAAGGATGGGGCAGCATGTGCCAAAGCATGGAGTGGCAAGGCCAGAGGCAGTGGTGCAGAGGTGCTGAGATTTTAGGGACAAGAATCACCTGAGCCAGTGCGGTGGCACACGCCTGTGATCATGAGTTCAAAGCCAGCCTAAGACGCTAAGCAGCTCAGTGAGACTCTGTCTCTAAATAAAATGGGAAACAGGGCTGGGGTGTGGCTTAGTGGTGGAGTGCCCTGAGGTCAATCCCTGGTCCCCCGCCACCAAAAAAAAAAGGAAAAAAAAAAAAAAGAATCAGCCCTGAGATGACCTTGGGTGGACTGCAGTCACTCGATGCTGACGCCCGGCTGCTGTGGAGGGGGCTGGGGCAGTGGGTGGCAGTCCCTGTGCGCGTTCACAGGTCTGGGTGTCCTTATTAGTTTTTGGTGGTGTTTCCACAGACTGAAGCCCCAGGGGACGAGGAGGATGAGGACGACGAGGACTTTGTGGAGGTGCCGGAGAAGGAGGGGTATGAGCCCCACATCCCTGCCCATCTGCGGGCTGAGTATGGTAGGCCGCAGCTCAGGGGGCAGTGGGAGGCGCCTGGGGAGGAGCCCCTGCTCTGGGAGCTGCAGCCCAGTGACCTCACAGGAGGTGGGGCTGTGGGGCCCCGCCTGTCCTGCTGGCTGCGCCACGGATCCCTGAGCCGTTCACTGCTTCATTTAAGGGTGGGCTCCCCGGCTCCCCTGCAACCTGCCCTGAGGCAGGCTCCCATGCCAGGAAGTCCTGCTGCAGGCCCCTCTGCCCAGCCCTGGGCCAGGGCTCTGACCCCACAGTGGGCCTGCTAGCTCGAGAGGAGGCAGGTCCTGGCCCCGCCCTGCAGCTCCTGGGTGCTCCTGCCCAGCAGCGGCCTCAGGAGAGTGTTCCAAGAGTGAGGTGGGCAGCTCCCTGAGCAGACGGATGCCCTCTTGTGCAGGCTCCCTGGACCCAAGGTGTCGGGGGGACTGGTTCCAGCAGCTCAGGAGCCATGTCTGGTGGTGGCAGGGAGTCGGGGGGAGGCCTGGGCCTCTCAGGGTTGGGGGTAGCCATACCACATGCTCAGGCTTTTATCCCCTAGGGACGATTCCTGGGGATGTCAAAGTAACCTGCGTACCTCTTGGACACTAAAGGTGGACAAGGCGTCGGGGCCAGGACTGTGATGTCCACAGCAAGGCCACGTTCCTGGTGAGGAGTGGCACAGCTGCAGTTGGCCTTTCCACCTAGGAGCCCCTGAAAGTCACACTCTGCAGCCCAGGCTCCTGACCTCCAGGGCAGGGGCAGCCTCGAGTCCGGTGGGTTCCAGGGCCCCAGGGCACACACAGGTGTCATGTGTTCACGTCCAGAGCAAGGAACTGAAAACCGGACCCCTAGCTTTTATGGTGAAATTGACAAGTTGGTTTGAACTGAAGTCTGTGAGATGAAACGTAGATTTGTTAAAAGAATTTAGACGATTAGGCAACTCGCGTGTGAAGACATGACCCATTAGGGGTGTCATGCCAAATTAGCACAACCACATGCTAATGCCCTCCACTCACACAGCTGTGTGCCCACACGTCCGCTTCTGAGCTGGGCAGGGCCAGGGGGCTGGGCACCTGGGGTTCAGTCGTGTGAGTGTGATAGGGAAGCTCCTGCCCTGACCTCACTGGGCGCCTGGCCTGGCCTGGCCTGCTTTGCAGAGGACCTGCCTCTGCCTGGTGCTATCCTGCCCTGGGCCCCGGCCCACCTTCCTCCATGGGCCAGACCCCACCCCAAGCCTGGGCTCCAGCTGTGCCTCCTCGAGGCTCCTTAGCCATTGACCCCTCTGACCTCCCACCTGCCCCCAGCCCCCCCCCCCCCCCCCCGGCACCTGCCATTCTTTTTGAATACCAGTGTCCACCTGAAGTGGCCTTTGCCATCTCCTGATTACTGCCTTTCCTACGTGGCCAGAGCCTCTCTTGGGTGGCCACAGCTGAGTGCCACACTGACATGGGTACTGGGAGGTGCCTGTAGCCTGCGGCTGGGTGCTGTGGCCACCCTCCCCAGCCCACCTTACCTTGCCCTCTGCTGGACCAGGCCCTAGATAGCAGAGAGGCACTGGTTCAAGTGTGGCTACCTCTGAGGCTATTGGGTCTGGGACGGAGGGCCACAGGGACAAGTGAGGCAGAGACAGCCTGTTGGCTCCTTCCTTTCTCTGGTCCTGGGCCAAGGACCCCAAGGTCTCTAAGCAGCCACAGCACCTGCCTAGGCTCTTGCCTGCCCAGATATCTCCTGCCTGCCACGTGGCCTTGTCCCCCTCCCTGAGCCAGGGCTGGTCCTGGAGTCTGCCAGGGAAACTGGCAGCTGGCAGTGACTCTTGGCTTGGGTCACACCAGACTTTTCAGGGTCTGGGCCTCTGTGTCCCTGTTGGTGCTTCTGAGTCCTCAGGGTTAGTCTGCAGCCTCTAACTGGCAGGACCTGCCTCTCACGCAACCTTCGTCCTGCAGCGGCTTGTAGCGCAGGGCTCGGAGTAGGACACAGCAGAGGCCATTGTCCTCCAGCCCAGAGTGACGAGGTTCCCTCTGGCCTGTGGCTTGCGAGTGGCCAGTAAAGTGGCACGACCACAAAGGCAGACTGTCATGGAGTGCTCCCTCGACGGGCCTTTAACTGTCCCTCCAGGCAGTGGGCACATGGGGGCAGGGCCTTGATGACCACCAGTGGAGAGTGATGGGCACCAGCAAAGTCCTTGGGCCCTCCTGTGTGGAGGTGGCCTGTGTCCCCCTTGTCTGCTGGCCAGTGGAGTCCATCCAGTGAAGGGGTTGAGCTGTGAACAGCCAGGGGCCTCTGCCAGGCTCCTTGGGACACCTGCCCAGTGCCCCTGCGAGGAGGCCCAGTTGCACGGAGGTGTCTCAGGGGCCCAGGGCTCTTGTGCCTGCCTGACCTCCAGCACAGAGGAGCAGGGCAGGGCACCCTGCTGGGGTGTGTTGGTCCAGAAGAGGACGCAGCCTCAGCAGGGCCTTGGTTCCTGAATTGTGGGGAGATCCATGACACAGAAGTGATGACCCATTGCCTGTGCCTGGGCTCCTGGTTCCTGTCCTGCCAGCCTGCTTTGTGACTACCCCTCGTCCAGGCTGTGTGCGCAGGCCTGGATGTGGGGAGGGGGTTTGGCGAGACCCTGGCATTTCCTTGGTGCAGACTCACCCCTTCCCTCGGGAAGGCTTACAACATTGTCTTTGGCCTTAACAGACAGGGGCCTAGGGGTCTGGGCAGTGCTGCTCCTCCTGCTCTCCCCAGAAGCGTCAGGTGGAGGCCGATGGGAGAGGGAGGCTGTGCAGCGGGGTGCTCTGACTCTCTGGTTCAGGGTCTCGCTGTCTGCCCGGCCCTGGGCTGCGTTGCGGAATCAGGGGGGCCAGCAGGGCCCCTTCAAGCCTGGGGCTCAGCTTCGGCTGGTCAGGTTGCCATGAGGCCTGGAGCCAGGGCAGGGCGGTGGGGACCCCGTTGGCCTCCTGTGGGAGAAAGGCAAACGGCCCGGGAGCCCTGGAGACGCAGGGCAGGCAGGAGGTGTGCCTGGGCGAGCCCAGTTCATGATACTAGTTTATATTCTGTCGCTGTTTTTTCAATTAAACGTGGGTGAATCTGAAGTAGTTAGATTTAGTCTAAACCCACACAGCCGAGGAGACCGGGGCTCTTTTTCTTTCTCGTTTCTTTCTCTGAATTTTCACTGAGGGGCTTTTATCTTTCCCTTAATCCTACCATTTCTGTCAGGACATAATCTCTTTCTCAAATTTACATTTTAATTACAAGGCCAGTGGAGCTAGGTGGAATCAATAATGTCAGCGCTGGGCAGCCCAACTTTGTGCGGAGCCCAGCCTCTCCATTTCCTGCTATCGATTGATCTCTCCGCACTGTCTGCTTTAGTGCTTCAGGCAAATAGGTGCCACTTGGCCAATTTAAACAAAAACAGGGATTTGGACATTTTTATGATTCTTTTAAAAGCAACCGTGGGAGTAAACTTGAGCCCAGATACTGTACTGAGTCAGCCGAGCAGAGCTGGGGCGCGAGGTGGGTCGGTCGAGGACTCTGCCCTCATCTGCTGAGAACCGCGTGCTGGGCCGAGGAGCCCTCTGTGTTTTGGGTCTGCTCTGGAGGTGTGTCAGCAAGATTGATTCCCCAGGACAGTGCAGGCGGGGCCCAAGCCCCGAGTGTTTACCCTGCTCTACACGCTTACCCATCTTCTTAATGGTCTAAAACAACAAATCAATGAAAAATATATTTCATTCTTGTAACTCTTAGGAATTCTCCTATTGATCTCTGGGCTGCGATTGTATCTGTGCAAGTGTCACATTGTTCTCTTCTCAGTCCGGCTGCCTCGCAGCGTGCGGTGTTGGCCAGCCGGGCAGTGTGGTCCCTGGGGAGGCCGTGCTGCGGGTCTTGGGGCTTTGGGATGCCTGGGAGTGGGACCTGGGCATTGGATGGTGCTGGAGCCTTTGGGCTGAGATCCGTGGTGGCCACAGGTGACCGGCAGCCCCCAGGGACCCCGAGCAGCTCCTCCGTGTTCTCTGTGGGCATCTAGGAGATGGGAGTGTGCTGGGTCCTACAGCAGGGCTGGCATGTGTTTCCCCAAGGGGCCAGAGAGCGAGTGTCCGTCCTAGCTCCCGAGCACGCCCGACAGCACAGGGCGGGAGGGCACAGCTGTGTGCCAGGGGGCTTTATCTACAGAGGAAGGCTGCAGGCGGCTGTGGCTCTTGTCTGCTTACCACCGTGATGTCCTGAAGAGCAGCTGGCCACATCTGTGTCCTGTCGGGCTGCCCTCTGCTCAGGGGCAGTGGTGCTGGCCTCCACCTTGGTGTCGACTCATTCGCACACCCCTTCCACGTTTCCTACACGTCGACACGTCCCTTCTGTTTTTGTTTAATATTTATTTCTTAGTCATAGGTGGACGCATGTCCTTGTTATTTTATGTGGTGCTGAGGATGGAACCCAGTGCCTCACACGCTAGGCAGGCGCTGCCACTGACCCAGCCCCCGCCGGACATGTCCCTTCTCTTGAGGTCCTTTGAACTTAAAATCAGTTTCCCTGGTTGAGCTGCCATCTTGGCTGTCCCTTGGTCCTTCCTGCACAGAGACTCTGATCCTGCCTTTATGTGCTCCCTGTCGCTGGTCTCGGGCGGGACTTGGGCCGGGGGGTGGCCACAGCTCTGCCCAGAGGTGATCTGTTGGCTGGGCTGCAGCCCTGGGCTGGCAGCCGCAGCACCTGGACGTGCTGCCCGGGCTGCTCCGCGCACCACACGTCCCCTCAAAGTCGCTGCTGCTGTTGGTTTACTTCTTTTCCCACCTTTGTTAAAATGTTTTTTTCTGTTGCTTCTAAATCCTTTTTTATCTATTTTTTTCTGATGATTGTTTCTAATTTTAAAAAGTGTGTGTTGTCCCCTGCTGTGTGCTCCCTGCAGTACCGGGGTGGAACTCGCCTTGCACACTCAGCTCACACTGCCTCTGAGCTGGCCATCCCCCATCCACCCTTGGTTTTTATAGCCTCTTGATTTCTGTTCTGTGCCCCGGCCCAGGACTAGTGGCTGAGCACCCTCCCGCCCCGGCCTCCCTGTCTGGTAGGTGTGGACGGAGGGGCAACAGACTCCAAAGCATTCCCTGGGCCCTTCCTGCTGAGGCTCCCGTCGAGGAGGCCCTGGTCCTCACTGCAGGCTGAGAGGGTGGAGAGTCAGGCTGGAGGCCCTCAGCCGTGGGAGCAGCCCTCCCCGGCCCTGCGCACCGTGCTGTTGATATGCTGCTGCAGTAGGACTGTCCTTCTTTAGATGTATGGCTTTTTCTCTGATGTCCTTAAACTCCCTGTAGAATTTCCAGCCACAGTTTCCCTCCGTCTCCAGGAAACGAGGCTCACCATTTCCCAACTCTTCTCCACAGCGCTTCCTTTTCTTTCCTCCAGATTCTGGAAATGAGGACCTTGGTACCTGCACAGGTGCCCTTGGCTCTCACTGCAGGAGTGTGTGTCCTCCGGGGGGGGGTCAGAGTCCCTGCTACCCTTCTGCCCTGCAGCAGCCTTACTCCTGTCGGCTCGCTCTAGTGCTGGGCTTCCCCTGTCCACTGGCTGCTGCGGCTCCTTGTGAGCACCTCAGTTGGCGGGTGCACAGGGGAGGGTGGCTGAGTGCAGGCGGTGGCAGAGGCAGGCCGTGCCTCTGGAGTCCTAACCCCTACCTGCCCTGTGCCCCACCTGGGAGAGAGGCGAGCAAAGGTCAGGGTGGTCCAGACCCAAGTCCTTGCCTTGGTACGGGCAAGAGGGGTGGGCAGGGCCTTGAGGGATAGCAGGGATGGCGGGGTTTGGTGGAGTTGAAGGATCTGTCCTGTTCCGCCCCAGGGATGTAAGAATGGACACGGCTGCAGAAGCCAGTGTGCCACTGTGCCCGTGGCCTTGCCATCCTGGTGCCAGGGGCTGTGCTCCAGGTTGGCATTCTACTCACTGGGAGCTTGCATCTGACTGGCAGCCACGGGGCGGGTATCTCCAGGCCCTGTCCAAGAGGGGGAGGTGACAGGAACCACTTCTCAGGGCCTTGGAGGATCATGGGCTCTCATGTGCAGGGTGCGTCCCAGTTGCTTGGGCACCGAGAGGTGGCAGGTGCTCACGGGATCTGCCCAGGTCATGGAGTGGAAGTCAGCAGTGGACATGTGTCTGTTTCAGGGCTGGAGCCCAAAGCCCCTCTGCAGGCTCTGGAGAAAGACGCAGCTGCACAGGGCTCACAGGCGACGAAGAGGACGAGAAGGGACGAGGAGGCGTCGGACCCCACCTCTGCTGCTGCCCAGCTGTGGCGGCCCCACGACTGCCTGCCTCCTGTCCTACCCTCCTCTGTCAGGTGATCCCAGATGTCCCACTTTGTTGGGCCACTGCCTGGCACCGTCACTGACTACCCAGAGCACCAGTGGGGTGCAAGGCCTTCTTTTGGCTCCCTTGAGGGCACTTGGGTTGTGCAGCCCTGGGTAGCGGGCACCTGCTGACCTCTGTGTGGGGCAGGGCTGCTCAGAGAGCTGGCACGGTGGGGCAGGACCCATAGACGTTCTCTAGACACAGCTCATCCCCAGAGGCCCTGAAGCTGGACCACTGCTCAGGTCTTGAGAGACAGATGTCAGGTTTCCCAGCCAGAGGAGGGCCAGAGACCAGAGCACTGCTCGGCTAGGACAAGGCTGCTCACAGGACTGATGTGGCTGAGGCCCTGGCTCCCTGGTCTTACCTTGGGTCTGGGCTGCACTGGGCTGTGCCCTCTCCAGGAGTGACAGCACATTCTGCTCTGCTCTCAGGGCTCCACTGGGACCAGAGGAGGCCCAGAAACTGGCGGAAGAGCGGGCCCAGGCGCCCGTGGTACCCTTTGGAGTGGACCTGTGCTACTGGGGCCAGGAGCAGCCGGTGACCGGGAAGATCCTCAGGTGAGTCCAGGGTGCCTATGGCTCCAGAACACATGGTCCTCCCTGAGCCTGGCTGCTGCTCTGTTGGGAGCCGCCCAGGGAGGCTGGGCCTCGTTATAGAGAGGGACTAGCCAGAGAGCACTCGCAGGGGCTCTGGGATGCAGGCCTTTAGAGAGCCCAGCTTCACCTCTTGATCCAGCGCAGTCCTGGTTCTCATGGGGTGCTACTGAGCTGGTCCCATCACTGCCCGGCCAGCCAGAGGCTCCCTGCCTACCCCAGTGGGACCTGGGCTGGCAGGTGGGCCAGGGCTGACAGGGCAGGGAGGCTCACTGGGAAAACAGGTGGAGTCTTACCGGGCTTGGCTAGGTTGGCTTGAGGGCAGTGGAGGCCAGCTCTCGGGAGGCAGGGGGCTGGTGATGCCGCTGTGACCCCAGGGCTCATACTGTGGCCACGTGGCCTGTTCCTGTGAGGATGGATGGCCTTGCAGTGGGGGCCTGCAGAAGGGGCTGCCCTGGGTTGGCAGAAATAGCTTAGCCACTGACCAGCAGAGAATTGTTTGTGGGGTCTTCTGCCCTGGGGCCCAGAGCCAACTACCAGGCCCCTCAGCTTTTGCAGCAGCCTGAGGGTGTTTGGGGAATGCTGAGCCCATGGCTTAGACCTGTGGTCCAGAGGCATGTGGATGCTGCCTCCATCCTGCCTGCCCTGCTCCGCTGCAGGGTGGGGGCGGGCAGGCCAGGCGGGAGGAGCAGCAGGGCACAGAGGTCTGTAGGAGGCACTCTGGGAGCTGTCCCTCCACATATTGTCACCAGGTAGCTAAAGGTCAGTGTAGCCTCAGAGCCCAGCCAGTGGCCACTAGCCTGGCTGGGGACTGAAAGGCTTAGCTGCTGCTCCTCCCTCAGAAGCCCCACACCTGGAGGCAGCACTGCCCTCCTCCCGCCTGCCTGACCCGGGTCCCCCAGGGCCCCTTGCAGTTAGGCTCCAGGACAGTCAGGCCTGAGCATCTTGTTGGGAGGACCCAGTGGGTCCTAGCTGGCCCCAAGCCCCACTGGGGAGGCCAGCATCTCACTCACCTGCATGCCGTGGGGGCGGGGCCCTTGCCTTGGACCACGCTGCAGACCCCCAGATGGTATTGGCCAGGGCAGGCCTTCTAGGGCTAGTCTCCCCAGTGGGGACCCCTGCTCAATGCCCGTGCTCCTGCCTGCAGGCTGGTGGGCAGGGCGGGACAGTCCTGCCTCTGTTGTCCTGGGGCCCTGAGGGCAGAGCACAGAGCAGGAGGGCAGGTGTGACCGTCCTCCAAGGTCCTCTGCAGATGAGCGTCAGGAGACTTGGTACACCGGCAGATCTGAATCTCAGCACCGTTTCTGGAAGCCCCGGGAGGTAGAAGAGGAGGTGGACAGTGCAGATGTGCCTGCCGTGTTCCAGAGCCGCCGCATCACCTTTGCAGGGAAGTTTGAGCCTGTGCAGCACCGGTGCCGGGCCCTGAGACCCGATGGCCGGCTCTGTGCGCGCCAGGACCGGCTGAAGGTGAGGCTGTGGCCTGAGTGTTCTGTGGGTGTGAGGCTGGGCCAGGACAGGGCTGTGGGCACTGGGAGCCTGCAGAAGGGGCTGCCCTGCGTTGGCAGAAATGGCTTAGCCACTGACCAGCAAGAATTGTTTTTGGGGTCTTCTGCCCTGGGGCCCAGAGCCAACTTCCAGGCCCCTCAGCTTGTGCAGCAGTGCGTCTGTGTGGACTCAGAGCCCTGGGAAGGGAGAGGTACACCCTGGCCCACAGCTGCCCACTTTCACCCCAGGCTGCAGGGAGCAGGGAGAAATAGGTCACCACTAACAACTGACTGGAGGCCCCAGGCTCCTGCAGCTACAGCCCCAGGTCTGGGAGGACCAGGGCCCCTGCTGTGCACCTCCCAGGACTCACATCTGAAGGTCACGTGACTGCAGGGCAGTGTGTCCCCCCCCCCAGAGGCACTTGTGCCCAGGGAGCTACAGCCCCACCTCCTGGCCATCAGTCTTTTTGTGCTTGCTTTGCAGTGTCCTTTCCATGGGAGGATCATCCCCAGAGATGATGAGGGGCGGCCCCTGGACCCAGAGGACAGGGCCCGGGAGCAGCAGCAGCCACCACACAAGCAGTCACGCCCAGGTAGGTGTGGGGGCGGGGTGCCAGGGCACAGCCTGGGGCACCACAGGGTCAACCTGGGCGACTCTTCACAGTTCTCAAGCCACAGCCTCCGCTGTAGTAACAGGCAGGTTGGGGACCAGCACCTGCAAGGCCACTGTCGGGATATGGACACACCCTCCATAAGCCACCAAGCTGGCAGTTGCAGGGTCAGGTCCTGCATCCTGCATCTCTCCTCAGTGGAAGGTGGAGGCGGGAGAGGGAGCAGGCCGAGTGTAGGAGGCCAGCTCGTTTCTCCTGCTTTCCGTCCTCCTTCCTGATGGGGCCGTTGCCTTGTCCCATCCAGAGATACCTGTCCCTCCTGCCCTCAGGGCACTTGCTGCAGCCTGGCCGCAGGAGTTGCTGGGTGCCCAGGGACCCAGGGCCCCTGAGCAGCAGGGCAGCGGTGAGCATCCACAGACGGCTGTGCTTCCTGGAGCCTCGGCAGGCTGCCCTGCCTTTCCACGGGCTGGGGTCCCCCACCCTGGCAGCTCTGACCTGCTGGCTGTCTCCATGGACATTCAAGCCTGGGCTGTAGCCCCAGGCCCTCCCTCAGAGGGGAACGCGTCTGCAGGCCCACTCAGCAGCTTCTTGCCCTTGGGTCCTAAGACACAAATGCTGGGTTTCATCCTGACACCAGCCGGTGCCTAAGCCCTGGGCAGTGGGAGGGCCCTGACCTGTTCATCTTCAGGGCAAGGCCTTCCCTGGTGGTCACACTCAGGAGCAAATTAAGTGCCTATTTCTGTGTCGAGCCTGAAGAGTCTGATTTCCAGCCCTCGGTGGCTTGTTAACAAACAGGTATCAGGCCGCGGCTGCCCCGGTGCTGGCCAGTCAGATGTGAAATAGCGTCTCTTTACTAACTGCAGTATCGATCCCGCCTCCCGCACACACGGGGCAATTTTCTTTTCCCTGGTGCTAACCTCAGTGACAATGCGCGTGGCGCTGCAGGGCCCGTCAGCGCCCAGGAAGGCCGCGCGGCCGAGGCGTCTATTGATTTTCTTCAAAGGCTTTTAAATTGCTCCTTCATTTTCCTGAGGTGCTCATTCCGTCTCCACTGGATGCTGGCATTTTTTCCTTGTGTTTAAACAATTGCTCCATTCACCGGGTTCCTAAACTGTGACGCCTTCTTATTACTGGGAGATAAACTGTTTAGACAGTTTTCCTTAATCTTGGATTAATCGTCCCTGGATCTGAATTGTGCAGCCCCGAGTTCCTTCACTTCAAAAAAATCCTCCTGGGGAGGCCACACCATCTGTCTGGGCACAGCCTCTCCCTCCATGGCCGTGCCCACCACAGCCTGGCCTTGCTGGCTCCCTGTGTCCGGGCACTGCTCCCTAGCCCTGTGGGCATGTGGGGCCGGGGTGAGCACCCTGCTGTAGGCCAGGTCCACCTGTAGGGATAGGCATGCTGGGATGGCCTTGCCGCCACTGCCCTGGTCTGGGATGGCATTTCCACACCAGGCGGCCCAGGGTCTGGTCGTCCATCTCCACAGCCTGCAGAGGCAGGCCAGCAGGAACTGGTGGGGAGCTGCCAGGATCCCCACCCGGCCCCCAGGCCAGAGTGGGCCTGTACACGGCTCACTTCCAGCAGCCCTCTGAGCGGGGCTCTGCTCATGCACTGGGTATGGCCTGACCCTGGGGAGGCTGCCCAGCAGGGCTGGGTGGCACTGGTTTCCCTTACAACTGTGGCACACGGTACCCAGTCCTCTCAGGAAGGGCACCCTGTTGGGCTGAATTCCTACCTGTTTCTGAGACCCACAGCCAGGCTGTCTGTGGACGAGTGAAACACAAGCTGTCCACTGCCTGTCGTCCTGGGCCTTCCCTCACCTTGATCCTGTCCAGCCTGTTAACAGCACCACAGTGGTTCAGTGGTCACTGTCCAGTTTGCAGTCCAGTAATTACCTTCCAGAGGCACTGAAACCCTCACTTCCAGCCTCGTTTGACAGCCTGCCTCGAAGCTCATGGCTGTACCATGACGGGCCTCGGAGGCCTGACCTAGCTCCCCCCCTGCCTGTCTGGGCCACAGGGGTCCTTGGGGGCCCAGGCACCTCTGAGGGTTGTGGAGTCCTCTGCAGTCTGTGGGGCCATGCCGGATGCAGAGGGAGTAAGCTCTACCCGGTCCTCACCCCGGTCCTCACCTGGCTCCACTGTGGGAAGCCTGAGCTGGAGTCTGGCCCCACCCCATCAGGACAGGGCCCTGGGCTCCTGCTTGGCCCCAGCCGGAGGCTTCTCCCCGAGCCCCTCCACCCCAGGAGGGCTTCTGAAACCCTTGGGTCTTATCTAGACTGGCAGGACCCGGAGTTCATGAGGGACGTGGAGGCAGCCACAGGGGCAGACCTGGGCTCGTCGAGGTACAGCCAGAAGGGCAAAGGGAAGCGGAAGAAGCACCCCAACCTCACGGACCTGCGAGAGCGAGCCAACACCAGCCGGGCCCGCCTCAGGAAGAAGGTCTTCGCCAAGTAAGAGCTGCTCGCCACGCCTCCGGGACCCCTGGTCTGGGCGTTGGAGGAGGGCCTCTGGGGCCACCTGGACCTTCTCCCTGGCAGCCTCCAGCTCCAGCCAGGGGCAGAGCCATCCCAGGGGTTGTTAGGGGCCCAGCTGCAGCTGGGCGCCCTGAGCATTCTCCCAGGGAGGCTGCCATCCTTGCGTCCCGGTGGCTTTGGGCAAGGGCCAGCTGCTTCAGAGTGGACCCTTCATGCCCTACCTGGCTGACCCCAGAGGGCCAGGCCCTGGCCTTGCTGTGCCCCAATCAGTGCCTGCACTCTCTGCAGGGCCCCAGGGAGGACAGCCACTGCAGAGGCTGGCAGATGGATCCGCCCCTGCCGCCTGATTCCAGGCCCAGGTGCGCTGCTCAGCAGAGGGCGGCCACTTGGACCTGCTTCTTTTCTCTTTGCATCAGCCTACTCTGCTCAAAGAGGACCTGGAGTGTTGCTATAAGGCCCAGGAAGCCATTGCCTCCCCCTGAGGTTGATGTCAGGCCCTGGGGGGCCTGCCTGGCCATGCCCACTGCCCCCGTAAGCCTCTTGCCTGGAGCACCTGGAGTGCTCGGCTCACCAGGCAGGGAAGGCTGTTGGTGTTGACAGCAACTGGCCAGTGGGGTCAGCAGAAACAGGGCTCCCTTGCAGTGGGGGCCAGCGGGGTGCGTGGGCCTGAGGGGCTGCCAGTGGCACCTGGGTGGGACTGCTTTGGGAGGCTCAGGGTACAAGGCTGGTGTCCAGTGGTTCAGTCAGATGTGAAGGGCTCTTGGGTGCCTCTGCCTGGGAGCAGTGGAGGCCTAGGGATCCGTTCCGGCCTCCTTCCTGCTTCCTCCTGGGTACAGTGAGACCTGTGGTGGATGCAGGGCGTCAGAGCCCACTACTCGCACAGCTGTGTGGCCTCGAGTCTGCCACAGAAGGAACCTCAAATGACCTCCACAGCCCTGCCTAAGGGAGAGCCAGTAGCAGTGCCTGGCAGCGTTCAGGCTCTAGGCCCAGGATGTGTCCCTGCTTTATGGCTTCAGCACCACGGCCCCTGAGCTGGTCTGGGGGCAGCCTGTGTCTTGCCTTCCTCTGTGTGTCTATCACGCATTCCCCAGCTGCACACGCCCCCAGGGCTGCTCTCCATGAGGTAGGGTGGGCTGTGCCCTCACTCCTGGGCGCAGCTAGGCCTGGCAAGATCCGGATCCCGGTGCTGCCTCTTGGTCCCCAGGCGAGGCCTTCTTCCCCAGGGCAGGGCCCCTGCCTGGACAAATGCACAGCCATCCACAAGCAGTGCCCAATCCCCGAGAGCCCCGGCTGGAGCCTCCCTGACCACGTGTTGCCTTGCTCTCCCCGCAGGGCAGCTGTGCGAAGAGTGGTCACTGCCATGAACCAGGTGGACCGGAAGAAGCACGAGAAGTTTGCAAACCAGTTTAACTATGCGCTGAATTAGAGGCTGTGCCGTGGCCCTTCTTCCTCTGCCAGCATGGGGGAGGGAGTGTGGGTGTCCATCTGGGAAGGAGCCTTTCTTGTGTGTGGTCAACATCAGGAAATGGTGTGCCAAGATGCCGTGCAGTGGGGGCCTTCACCTGCCTGGGGGCCACCACCACCTGGTTGCTACGTGTCCCCTGTGGGGCATCCTGTGGTTCTCTTGAGCCTGTGCACTGGGCGGTGTGGTCAGAGCCCATGGACGGGCCCACGGTCGGCACCTCCTGCCCTCCACCCACGCTGCACCCCCCGGAGGCTGCCTCTGAGCAGAGCAGCTCTGGGAGGCCCACGCTCTGTCACTGTGCCCGCAATGGGAACTCAACCCTGGTGGAGGCCAAGTCCAGGCCTCGGTGGCCCTAGTTCCCCCGCAGGGTGCTGAGGAGGCCCCTGCCCGCTGCGGACTGTGGCTTCAGGGGCAGTGCGGGCTCACGCGGCTGCACTCCAGAGCACTCTGCTGCCCTACAGGAGCCGCTGGCCCCTTCCTGCCCGGGTCTGCCTCTGCCTTTTCTGGACATTTCAGATATGGAGTTGTTCACAGGTGTCCTCGTCGCGCTACTGCCCCTTGGCGGATGTTGTCAGACCCGTGGCACCTCAGTCCTCCTTCCTTTGCATCACCTGGAGCCGAGAGGCTCCTCGGGTGTTCCTCTTTTGAGCTTTGGGGTATTCCCACGTTTTGGCTGTTGGGAATAGCACTGCTGTGAGCGTGTGTGGACAAAGGTGGACAGAGGTTGTCCACCCAAGGGATACACCAGGGGGCATAGTGACTCCATGCCCCACCTTTCAGTGAACTGCCAGGCCCCCTTCCATGGGGAGGGTCTCCGTCCTGCACCCGCCAGCAGCCCAAGTCTCATTGGCCTGCTTCCTTACCAAGCTCAGGGTCACCTGACTTTTTAGTTTCTCGAGTCTTTGTGGACGTGAAGGGTTTGCTCGTGTTAAGATTTGCATCTCTGTAATAACCAACGTTGAGCATCTTCTGTTCTTATTGGCCATCTGTAGGTCTTCTTTGGAGAAACGTCTACCCAGATCTTTCCCGTCTTTAATGGGGTATGTGTCCTGTGTTGTGAGAGTTTTGCAGAGAGTCTGAATACCAGGCCCTTGATACTTGCTGATACCTCTTGCCCCCTGCCTTCTTGCCTTCTCGATAGCACCTTTTAAGAGTCATCATTTTGTTGCAGTCCAACGTGTGTGTGTCTTTCTTTTGTTGCCTGTGCTCTTGGCGTCACGTCTGTGATGCCATTGCTCATTTCAGGTCACAAAGATCCGCTCTTCAGTTTTTTTCCTAAGACTTTCCTATTTCTAGTTTTTAGTCCGGTCTTGGGTCCATTTTAGGCTGAGTTGTGTAAGATGTGAGGTGGCCCGCCTCCTCCTCTTGCCTGGGCCTGCGTGGCCCCTAGTCTGCAGTCCTCTCTCCGGCCCATCAGCACTTTGCCGCTGCGGTGCTGTGGCTGCGGTTGATTCCGTATTTGGTGAACATGAGTCCTTCAGCTTTGTTCTGTTCAGTGTTTTTGGCTATTTTTGGGTCCTTTGCATAGAATGAATTTTAGGATTAGTTTGTGAGTTTTTTGGGAAAAAAACCCTACGATTTTGATAGAGATTGTATTCAGTCTATAGATCATTTTGGGAAATAGTCCCATCTTGTCTTCTGAGTCATGAATTTTTGATACCTTTCCATCTAATTGTCTTTAGTGGTGTTTTACAGTTTTAGTGAGTTTTTATGAGTGTTCATACAAAATTGAAGCTGGCTGCAGTGGTGCATACCTGTAACCCCAGTAACTGGGGAGGCTGAGGCAGGAGGATTTCAAGGCCAGCCTCAGCAGTTTAGTGATGTTGGGGAGCAGACAGATGTGAGTGGTGGGAACAGGAGGTTAAGGGGATGACTCTATAACATGGGCCCACTGTGCCGACCCCCACATGCTTTCTTTTCTAAGAAGCAATTTACCTGCAACCTTGCCTGGCCAAAGTGGACAGGATGTGGCACATTTCTCAGGAAACTACTTGTTACCTGCAGGAGAAATGCAGGCTCAAAATAATGTTGATGATGGGGCTGGGGCTGAAGCTTAGTGGCAGAGCGCATGACCCTTAGTACAACATAGAACACCTGAATAAAATAAAGGCATTCTATTCATCTACAACTACAGAAAAAATGATAATAATGTTGATGATGAGGGCGCGGTGGCCACGCTGGGCATCCCAGCAGCTCGGGAGGCTGAGGCAGGAGGATCGTAAGTTCAAAGCCAGCCTCGGCAACTTAGTGAAGCCCCAAGCAATATAGTGAGACCCTGCCTCTAAACATAAAAAGGGCTGGGGGTGTGGCTCAGTGGTTCAGTGCCCCTGGGTTCAATCCCTGATGTATTAAAAATAAAATTAAGGATTTATGGTTAAAAATTCAATTAGAAATAGTGAGCATGGGCCAAGGTGACCTAGAGTTATAGCAGTGGGTCTTGAAAGATGATGTTATCTGTCAGTCAAGGTAGACTTGGGTGGGAATCTCTAGAAACTTCTCTGGATCCCAAGTAAAACTGGAGCCTTGAGAGTGCCCTGTCCCTTTTCCTGTCCCTTCAGTAGGCTCACTCCTGTTGACTCTGAGCAGCAGGGTCTGGACCTTTCTACCGATCGTGGGACTGGGGCCTGCCCTCCTCCTGCTCTCAGGAGCCCTGCCCTGGAACAGCAAGACCCTGCAACTCAGTGGGACCCTGTCTCAAAGTAAAAAGTGAAGGGGCTGGGGTGATGGCTCAGCGGTAGGATGCTCACCTAGCACGGGCGGGACCCGGGTTCCATCCTCAGCACCCGTAGAAATGAAGGCATTGTGTTGTGTCCTTCTACACCAAAAAATAAATAAGTAAGTAAAAAATGAAAAGGGGTGGGGATGCAGCTCAGAGATTAAGCACCCTGGGTTCAATCCACAGTGCCAAAAAAAATAATAATAATAAATCATTCCTAAGTGTTCTTTTTGATGCTATTATAAATTTGTTTGCTCTCTGAGTTCCATTTTTCAATTATTTGTTTGTTGCCAATGTATAAAAATACAACCGATTTTTGCATGTTGATCTGTATCCTGCCACCTTGCTAAGCTAATCTGTTGGTTCTAACTAAGTGTGTGTGTGTGTGTGTTTTCCAAACACTTTTTTGTGCACAGTTGTGTCATCTGCAAACGGGGATCTTTTCCTTCTCCCTTTGCAGGCTGGGTGCTTCCTGTGCCTGTGTCTTGCCTAATTGCTGGGCTGGCACCTCCTGCCTGGTGAGGACCAGACCTGGCAGAGCAGAGGCCCCTGTCTTGCTCCTGATCTCAGGGGCGGCTCAGCCTTTCCCTGCTGAGTGTGACGCCAGCTGTGTTCTGTAGCATCACATTTCCAGAGTGAAGTCCCCTTACTCCTGATTGTCCCTTTGTCATGAAGGATCGTATTTTATCAAATGCTTTTTGTTTCACTGCCAAACGCTTTTTCTCCATTCTCAAGATGGTGAGATGGTCTTTCCCCTTCTCCTGATCAGGCTGGGGCCTCCCGGGTGCCTCGTGGGTGACACTCTTGCACTCCTGCCCTGGGGTGGGTCCTCTCCTTGTGCTGCTGGGTCTGTCGGCTGGTGTGGTGCATCTGGATTCTTAGGGGACGTTGGTTTGTCATGTTTCTTGTGACGTCCTTGGTGTCAGGGTCTTGCTGGCCTCCCAGAACATGGTGGGAAGTTGCGAGGACAGGTCATCATCACTCCAGCCCTGGTTGGGGTTCACCAGCAACGCCGTGGCCCTGGGCTTTGTGAGACTCCTTAGCTGGTGGTGACCTGAGTGCGTGGAGCAGCTCACTCTGCCCAGGAGCCGTCCTGCCCCCTGGTGACCTGTGCTGGGCGGGACTGCTGCTGCTCACGTCTCCCTGTGCCCAGTGCTTCCTCCCTCCTTCTCCCTTGGTCAGTCTGGCTAAAGGTTCATGACTTTGTTGTTCATTCAAAGACATGACCACTGGTTCTGGTCATCGTTGACTTTCCGTGCTTTATTCCACTGATCTCTACTTCGACCGGCACCATCTCCTCTGGGTGCTTTGGCTCTAGTTCACTGTGTGTGTTTCCTGAGACAGAAGAGTCGCTTCCTGGCTGCAGCCCTCAGTTTCAGTGTCTACCTGGGCTCTCCTGTGAGCGCTCCCGGGTGCTGTGTTCCTGCACTCCTGTTCCTTTTCGCAGTCCTGGTGGCGGAACCCGGCCTCACACAGCGAGGCAAGCGCTCTCCCACTGTGCTGTGCCCTAGCCCTTTCTAAAATCTAATTTTAAAAAAGATGAAAAGACTTTAAAGCACCCTGAATTCATTTCCTAGTACTCAAAAATAAATAAACCTGGAACCTGGGTCCTCTTGTTTTTTCTGCTTGAGAGGGTGAGAGGGTAACCTGGTAAGCAGGTAACTGGGTAGCCAGGTAACCGGGTAACCAGTGCTTCTGCCTTCACAGAGCCCACAGGTGGGGTCGCGGTCTCTGCTCCCAAGTTGCTGTGTCAGTCATGCTCAGCCCCTCGGACCTCTCTTTCCTGCCAGCCTCGCCTCCTCCCACGGTCCTCTCCCCAGGCTGCCGAGTGCTGCAGCTCACACCTCCATCCCACAGGGGCCAGCCCCCGGGCCCAGCACGGCCAGAAGCGGGGTCCAGCCATGCCCGGGCTCTGGCACTCACTGCATCCTGTGGACTGCAGGCCCTCGGCTGGGCCTGGCGCCCTGCAGGTGCCTCTGCCGTGCCCCCCTGCCGTGCCCCCCTGCCGTGCCCCCCTGCCGTGCCCCCTCTGCCGTGCCCCCTCTGCCGTGCCCCTCTGCCGTGCCCCCTCTGCCGTGCCCCTCTGCCGTGCCCCCTCTGCCGTGCGGGGTCTTCTCCTGGAGGGCAGGTGTGCCAGCTGCGAGTCTGCTCCATGTCTGTCTCCCCGTCACTTCTGGGAACTCATTCTGTGAGCGTAGGGCCCTGTCGACAGTCGTTTCCCCAGCCCCAGGGCGCTCCTCCCTGGGGTCACCTTGAGAGGTGGCCCCTAGAGCTTCCTTGGGTGCACAGCTGCTCTTCTTGTGCTTGAGACTCTCTTGGCTCCCGGCTCGGGACAGTGGCCACAGGTCCAGGGAATCCACATGCTTCTTGCATGTGCGGGCCGCTCTTGCCCACCAGGTGTGCAGGTGGGCCCTGGTGTCTGTCTGCAGGCGTCCCCTGTGCCTCTCCTCTCTGGCGCCTGCCATCCTCTCTCTGTGGCTCCTGCAGGCGACAGGCTGCAGGTGGGCTGCTCGCGGCCCGTCTGCCCAGAGCCTCGCTCAGCCTCTGCGAGCTCCCCTCCTCGAGGTTCTCTGTCCCTCCAGTGCCCAGTCTTGGGCCTGGCACCCCAAAGTGCAGCCCTTCCCAAGCTGCTGACAGCACTGGGCGCCAGGACTTCCCCGGGAGGACTGCTGTCCCCTGTTTCTGGGTGGCTCTGTGTTGTTGAAATGTTGAAATACCCTGGTGTGTGAATGGGGGGCAGCCGGCTCCAGCCTCCTGCTGCCTGTTTGGCTGACTTCAGCATCCTCCCCACTCGCTCCGTGAAGTGTGGATGCTGTGGGGTCCGCCCCGAGGCCTCCGCACCCTCCCTCAGCCTCCTACCTGCAGCACCACAGTGACAGCAGGACGAGTGCAAAGCCACATGTGTGTGCACAGTGACACCCACACCTCAGCAGAGTCAGCCGTCCAGCGCCACTGTGGACACCCCCTCCTCAGCTCTGCCTTTAGGCTCTGGACAGCACAGCTGCTGCTTCCAGTGCCCTGTCTCAGCTGGTGGAGTCGGCGGTCAGGCAGCCCCTGAGTGGGCTTGTCCAGGCAGCAGCAGGCCGGCCAGTGTGCACTCCCCAGGGGGGCTTTGAGGAGCTCCAGACCCGACCCCCTCCCAGGGCTGCTGCGGGTCCGCACTGCGGGAGGCCGCTCCCCTGAAGGCTGCTGCAAGCTGGTCAGGGTCGCACAAAGCTCCTCTACCAAGACCCGTCCGTGGCAGCCAGCCGTGTGGTGTGCCTCGTACCTCGCAGTGCTGAGCGTTCTTTCTTGAACAAGCCTTCTTTGGATTATTACAAGTCTTTTTAAAAATTTCCAGCATTGATTTGGGTGGTTATTCTAATGGTTCTGGATTGTAGGAGCTCTTACTCTGCTTTCCAGAAGGGCTTCCCCAAGGATACAGTAGTGAGGACAGGTGCACTGCCCTCCACCGGACAGCCTGGGGCTGTGTCCAGCCTCTTTCTGTCCTGCAGGGTCCTGTGTATGTCCTGGTGTGCAGGCATGCATGCATTGGATGTGGGGCTCCAAAGTCAAGGGGTAGGAGAGTGTCATTTTGACTGCGAGGTGACTGGGGCAGACCTGGTGTCTGCCTGCTCTCCCGCAGTAATGCTGACCGCTGGCTTTCCAAACCATCACCTCTCCTGTGCATCGGCCACGTAGTTTTAACCGACATTTCCCTTGGCGTGAGCAGCGGGGCCGTGTCCACATGTTCCAGGGTTGGTTGTGAGCGTGTGTCTAGGTCTCTACCTGGTGCTGCTTTGGCTTGCGGAGCTCACCCAGTGGTACGAGGCTCCATCCAGCAGGACGCGGGCTCTGGACCCTGGGCCTCAGTGTCCTGGGCTCTGCTGAGGCTGCTCCCGCTGCGTGGGACTCCCAGCCCCTGTGGCTTTGGACTGAGAATGCCTTCCCCACCCTGAAGTGCACTCTTCCATTTTCCTCCTAGTACTCTGGGGGTTTGTTTTCACATTCAAATTGCTGATCTATAAAATGCCAGCCAGGAGATCAGCCCCTTACTTCAAACAGCTTTCCAGTTCCCCGAGCTGCAGGTGTGTTAGTCTGTAAACAAGTCAGGATGGCTCCTGGCATTTTGCCAGAGAAATGTTACAGTCTGTAAACAAGTCTGGATGGCGCCTGGCAAAATGCCAGAGGGAGTGGTTTGTGAAGTAGCACCAGCGAGCCATTAAGTGTGGAGATTCCTGATTGGCTGACTGCTGTATCTAGTTCATGCTAATTAGATAAGCTGTGTGGAATGTATAAATACTGCTCCTGTCCTGCAATAAACGGCTCTCACTCCTGCTGTATCAACGTACACAAGTTGTTTGTCACCCCCCGGTTATTTTGCTGCAGCCGGACTGCGGCACAGGTAGATGACCTCGCGCTGCCGGTGGGTTTGGGGTGCTGCTCACAGCATGCGGTGGGCCAGTGGGCCATCTCTGGCCTCTGGGTCGGCCGGTGGCTGTCACCATGCCAGTGTAGCACTCAGCTGTGTGGGACGTGTTTGGTGGAGACCCTGGTACCGATGTCTTGAGGTGGAATAGGAAATGAGGCATCAGAAGAGTTCATTCAGAAGTCACCGCCCGCCCTGGTGCTGTCCGCGCACCGTCCACCCGAGCAGCTGTGTGGGCGGAGTGAGGAGGGGAGGGTGGGGTGGCTGGGCCCGGGATGTGCCTGGACAGCATCCCCTCTGAGCCCAGGCCCTGTATGGGGGCCAGCCTCTGGGGGCCCCGGGCTGCGTGGCGGGGACCGCACCCTCCAGGACACTGCAGGACCTGTCAGTCCTTATGCCCTTCTGGAGGGGCCAAGGGACGTAGGTCCCAGGGCTGGGGAGTCTTCTCTTCCTGCCTGCCAGACTGGCAGGTCCTCTTGGGCAGTGCCAGTGCAAACCTTGAGGGACGCACGCCCACGCCCTTCTCCTCGTCCTGGGGATTGACCAGGTGCTCTCCCACTGAGCCACGTCCCCGGTCCTTTTTAAAAATCTTTGAATTTTGAGGCAGCTCTTGCTAAGTTGCCAGGCCTGGCCTCGAACTTGCCACCCTCCTGCCTCAGCTTCATCACAGGTGTGCACCACCGTGCCTGGCTGGCACTGCCCACTCCCAGGTGATGAGGGAAGGGGAAGGGGGTGGCCAGGGCAAGGGGGGTCCCTGCAGAGCTCTGGGGTAGCAGGGTCAGGTGGGGCTCTTGGGGACGAGGCAGCAGGGGAGGCTTGCTGAACTGTGCATCCTGCGGAGGTGGCGGAGCAGATTTCAGGGCCACACCAGTCATGGGACTCAGTGCTGGGGGGCCACGGGGTGCTGCTCTGGGCTGAGAAAAGGGCAGCAGAGGGTGGGTGTAAGGGGTGGCCGCAGGGAGGATGCGAGGGTGTGGGTCACGGCCTCAGTGCTAGGGTGGACGGCCATAAGGGAATGGGATGTTAGGGTTAGGGTTAACTGCACGGAACTGAAATCTAAGTAATTAGCTTGTAAACCCAAAGGTTTAGATGTGTTCTGTCAATCAAGAGTCCAAAGGTAGAACCCTAAGCTGAGGGAGAGGAGGTCTCGGAGTACCCTCGGGACTTATCTCATTCTTGTTGCTGGCTCAGCATCCAAGCATGAGGCTTCCATCCTCAAGGCTACCTCACATCCCAAGGTAGCTGCTGGGGCTCCAGCTATCGCAGGATCTACAGAAAGAATGAGGGGGTACATCTGCCTGCTGAGACATTTCCTATGAGTTAGTTGTCTGGGACTTCTCTTGCCCAACACACTCTGCTCATGTCACCTTGGCCAGAACCTACTCACATGCAGGGTCCAGCTGCTGCCTGCCCAGGAAGTGGGAATTAGTCCTTTTCCCAGGAGATGGGTAACCAACTGTGGTTGTCCCTTGTTTGCCAGGAAGAGAACAGGTGAGCATGCAGGAGAGCTGCCTCCAAAGGTGGGTCCCATGTAGGACTGTCTGGGAGGAGTTGGGGGGGGATACCCAGGCTCGTCACTTGTGGGTGACAGGGTCCTGAAGTGGCCCCTCCCCTCACAGGTCAGCTCTGCATCCCTGGGCTGGTCTTCCTGCCAACAGCTCCTCCGCTGCAGCGCGCTCTCACACAGCCTGCGCATGGCATGGGGCTGCGTCCTGGGAACAGCTGGCTGGAACCGGCCTGCTGGGGGCCAGGAGGCACACAGACACCAGGGAAGACATGGAGGGGGCGCCACCAAGTGGCCAGGGATGTCCACAGGCAAAGGACAGGCAGTTGGTGCCAGGGACAGCTGGGGGTAGGGCTGGGTCCTGGATGCTTCTGGGGTGGGGAGGAAAGCGGGTGGGAGGGGCTTGGCTCTGCTGCTTCCTAAGGCTGCTGGCCCCGAGGGACACCAGGAGCAGGGGATGGACACCAGGAGCAGGTTGCTGGGGCCTAGGGAGTGGCACTCTGGAGCCGCCCGGGGAGGAAGAGAGGCACTGGGGCGAGGCCCAGCAGGAGACTGGCGGCCTGTGGGGTCAGGCTGTGGGTTTGGGCTGGGGCCAGAGCGGCCCAGGAAACTACCCGCCTCCCTGCCCTCGCCCCACTCAGGGCAGCCCTGACCAAGCGCTGGCCAGTAAGGCGGGAGCAGCTGTGTTGTGTGGTTTTGGGGAAGGTGCCTTGAAAGGAAGGGGTGTCCTCTGTCCGTGGTGCCTGTGGCTGGGTGGGGTGCGGTGGCTGGACTCCCACTCCCGTGGGGGCTATGGGCTGAGGACCTAGTCCAGTTGGTGCCACAGAGCCCTGGAGGGAGTGGGGTCTGGTAGCTGCGAAGGTGTGGCCGGGCCCAGGCCTGTCCCTGTTAGCCCCTCACACACAAGGAGGCCAGCGTCCTCCTCCGCTCCACTCAGCCCCTCGCAGGGCTGTGGGCCAGGCAGGAGGATGGGCAGCAGTGAGCGCTCTCCTGTCCAGGCTGAGTGGACCCTGGGCAGGACACGGTGGAGGCCTCCCCCCTGCCCCAGGTGAGCTGTGCCTATCCGGGTCCCTAGCTGCAGGGCGGGGCCTTGCTCACTGACAGGAGGCCCTGTGCAGAGGGTACAAGTCCAGGGCAGAGGTGTCAAGGTGTCGTGGGCAGCTGGCCCTGAGTCCCAGGAAGGACCTCCTGCAGGGCCATGGCCGCCTCTGCCTCCAGCGCGGCTCCTGGGGCTAGAGCAGTCATGTACCGAGGACCCAACTGAGAACTGGGCAGAGCAAGGTGGTGGGCCAACGTGAGGGCTCCGAGGGAAGTAGCCAGAGGAACCTGCATCCCCAACCTCCCCGGTTCCATGGGGACCTGGTGGCACAGATGGAGAAGCTGAGGCTGGAGGGGCCTGGCATGGCATCTCCAGGAGGGAGCGGGGGGACCCAGCAAGCCCCTAACCTCCTGGGCCTCAGCCCCTCAGGTGTGTGTGCAGGTGGCCACAGCACGGTCACTGTAGGGTTTCAGGGAGGCTCAGGTGGGCAGACACAGGCCTGGCCAGGACTGGGGCTGCAGGAACAGTGGGTGTGCATCAGAGCAAGCCTGGGAGGCAGCCCCCACTCCTGTAGCCCCCAGGTGACTGCAGGAGGCTGGTGGGCAGGAGCTGCTGGTGCACGGTGGGCACATGGCTGCCAAGGCTTCCTGACTCGGAACCAACACCCTCCACCCCCTCCCATAGCCTAGGGCTTCTGGAGAGCCCAGAGGGGTGGCCACCATGCTTGGGGCTGAACCTTGACAGATCAACTGTATGTGCTGTTGGACACGCATGACCAGCAGGGACAGTGGGGAAGAGGCCAGGGAGGGCACAGCCAGGGCTTCCATTTGCATTTCATCTGGGTCTGATGCTGCTCCACCACCAGGAATGTTTGCACCAGTCCACCTGCAAGCAGGTGCGGGGAGGGCAGGAAGGGCCAGCAGCGCAGGTGGAGCTGCACCACAGCTCGGGTCCAGAGCGTCTATCTGCCTGCCCCAGCCTCTCATCCTTCTGCGTGCTGCAAGTCCTGGGGTGTCCCAGCAGGTTCCAGCTGAGCTCAGCAAGGCTGGCAGAGGGGGGTGGGCGGGAAAAAGGGAGTGAACCAGCTTCCTTCCAGGTGGGGGCTGGGCGTGGAGAATTGGCCGCTGTGCCCGACCTGCAGTTCTGCTGATTTGAGTCGAGGCCAAGAGCCTTCTGGAACTCCCAGCCACGTCTCACCCCAGGGGCCTCCGCTGTGAGGCCAGCAGCCTTCCCGTTACATTTGGACAAATGCAGACCATCTGTAGGCTGGGCTCACTGGTCAGCACAACGCATGTACAGAGGCCATCCTCAGCTGAAGCCAGCAACAGCCTGGTCTTGCCGGAGCCTCCCCGGCTGATGAGCCTCAGGGCAGGATGGCCAGGAAGCCTACACAGGCCTGCAGTGCCCGGGCAGCCAGCCCCAGAACACGGGGGGCTGGGAGGAGGACCGAGGCTCGGGGCCCCCATAGGGGGTTCTGCCCCCACCCGCCCAGGGTCGTGCTGCTCCTTGCCTGTCATTTGCCTACTGGTGACCCCAGAATGGAGTAGGAGCACTTCTCTCTCTCCTGTAGTGTGGCGGTCGCTGCCTCTCTCCCCCAACTGCAGCCTTGTCCCCAATGACAATGACAGGTGCTGATTAGCCCAGCTTGGAGTGCCCTCTGAGAGGCCTTTAGCTCATCACCAACCTAGGGAGTCACAGAGGAGTCGGGATCCCTGCACACCTGGAGAAGGAACGTCTGGCCCCACCCCTACTAAGCTCCCAGAAGAGTCCCTGCCAGGTCTGCTCGTCTGTTGTGTCACAACACATCTTGGCGGGATCTGCTGCCGCTGGCTCAAAGTGAGCTCTGGCTCCCAGGTTCCAGGAGCCCGCATGGGGACCTGCGGAATTGATGGAGAAGAGTGGCGCTGGGGGCGACTCCTCCTCTAGACCAGCTCCCGTCACCTTGGGCCAGTACCTCAACCTCCCAAACCCCTGTCCTTCTCTGGGGAGCGGGCAGGAGCACCCTGGCTCCTGGTCACCGCATAAGAACACCTGATGGGGCCTTGCTCAGGCCAGGGTGGTGGGGCTGAGGGGGGAGAGGGGAGGAGGAGGACTACAGGTGGTGAGAGGAGCCTGAGGCAGAGCCCTGTGCTGGAGGCTGCTGGGACAGGGCAGGAAGGTACCATTCTCACTGGGAGAGGACGCAGGAAGGGGACTCATTTGGAGCACCAGGCTAGCCTCTGCACCTCAGCTCCAAGCAAAAGGGGTGCTCAGGGGCTCCAAGCCCTGACTGCGGGATACTAGGCTCCCAAACCCCACGGGGTGCTTCAGTCCCCACGCAAAGGGGGCTCTCAGGGAGGCCTGGGGCCAGGGATCCGGAGGACCTGACACGGGGCAGCGTGGGAGCCTGTGAGTCGTGTGCACGGCCTCCTGGGTTTATTGAGCAAAGTTCATCAAAGTGCTTCTGAGCGGCCTGCCGGGCCCCACCCGCAGTCACTTATAAATTTAAAACTCTTCTGTAGGAACTGGCTATGTACAGAGCCAAACGACTGAAACCTTAGAAAAGAGCCCAGGGTCCTGCGGCCGTCGGCCTGGGGCGTGAGGCCGCCTGAGCCGAGCCCCCCATGTCCCCGCGTCCTGGCGCCTCGGCTCAGAGGTGCGGCGCGTAGAAGGCGGGCGCGCCGTAGGTCTGCGAGCCCAGCACGAAGGGCGAGAGCACCGCCGGGCTCGACAGGAAGGGCAGCTGCGCGGCGCACACCAGCCCGCCGGGGCCGTGCGCGGGGTACCCGGCGGGGCCGTGCATGGCGAGCGGTGCGCCCATAGGCGGCGAGGGGCTGAGCGGGCTGAGGCCGCCAGGAAGCCCCGCGCCCGGCCCGGCGCCGGGTCCCGGGCCCCCGCCGCCGCCGGTCGGCGCACTAGTGTCGGCGCCCGGGTTTTGCTTCTTCCACTTGGTTCGCCGGTTCTGGAACCAGATCTTCACCTGCGTTTCGGTGAGGCTGAGGGACAGCGCCAGGTTGAGGCGCTCGCACACGGACAGGTAACGCGTCGCCTTGAACTTGTTCTCCAGCGCCACAAGCTGCTCGTAGGTGAAGGCGGTGCGCGCGCGCCGCGGTTTCCCCGACTTGGAGTCGGAGCCCGTGCGCTTCCGCTTGGGCTTGGTCGCCGCCGCCGCGCCCTGCGGAGTGGTCCCAGTGACCCCCGCCGCCGCCGCCGCGGCTCCGGGCGGGCCCGAGGCTCCCGGCGAGTTTCCGCGGGGCCCGGGGGCTGCGGCCTCGTCGACTGCGCTGGGGGGCACCTGCGCCTCGACCGCTCCTGGGCAGCCCGACCCGCGGGCCCCGAGGCCGCCGCCTCCCCGCGCCTCCTCGGCGGCGCGCGCCGCCTGCGCCTCCGGCTCCTCATCGTCCTCGTCGTCAGGCGCCTCGTCCCCGCTGTCCGCGCTCGGGCTGTGGCCGCCGCCGCCGCCGCTGCTGTAGCCGTTGGCCTCCGCCTCGTCCGCTTTGTAGGGGTCGCCGGCACCTGCGGGCGGGCGGGACAGAAGACAGAGGGTCAGGCCGCGCCCCGTCCTCCCGCTCCCTCCCTGCGGGGACTTCTCTTCCTCTTCGGCGTCTCATCTTCCTCCTTCGCCTTCTCCTTTTTCCATAGTTCTTTCGTTTCCCTCCCTTCGTCCCAACCGTCCTCTCGCCCGTTTGCATCTCCTCTCGGCCCCTTCCTCATATCCTGAGATCTGAGGAGGGAAGGGTCCCTCTCACGCAGAGCGGCGCTTGGACGCCCGCGGCTCGACGCGCAGCCGGTGCCTTGGTCCCTGGGGCGCGGTGTGCGTCCGGGCGGTGGGCTGCGGAGTGTACAGCGAGGGAGCGCTCGGATCGATCCCGGGGCAGATACAAACTTAATTAAACTCATTTTGTGTAATGTACAAACTAGTTAAAGGCCATTTAATTTATTTCGGCGTATATTACCCTCCAATTACAGCCGGCTTCGGGCCAGCCAATTACTGGGCATTTAGTATCCCGCGGACCAGAGGCCTGGGTGGGGTCGGGAGGCCAAGAGCAGGGGGCTCCTGAGGGCCAAAATGAGTTGCCCTGGACAGCTCCCTGGCTGGGCCTGCGGGACGGAGCACCTCAGCCCTCTCAGCCTGCTCCCTGCCTGTGGAGGCCCTTTGCCCAGCTCCCAGCATCACTGGTCTGTCCGTTTGATCTGATCAGGAGGGGCAGGCAGCAGCCCAGCATCCTTCAAGCAGAGGCCACGGATGTGGCTGCATTTTGAGTCTCTGAAATTTGGAAGAAGGTCTCTCTCCTGCAATGCTTTGAAGGCAGTCTATGCCTCTCACCCCCACAGGTGGTTTGAACCCCAGAGGAGCCCTATAGGTAGTCTCCACTGGTACTTCCCAGCCGGGTTCCGAGGCCCTGATCCAGGTCAGATTGGCACCGAGATCCTGAGGCAAAAATGATGAATTTACTCCTGGCAGATTCCTCCAGTGCAACTGGCCCAGGTTACATGAAGGCCACCAGGTGTCCTGGTTCCCGACTAGAAAGCCTGGGTAGGGGCAGGAGCGGTTTCCCAAGCCCTCCCAGACCCTGCCAGTCAGGTTTGTCCCTGCTCCCCTTCCCAGCGAGCCTGCTCCCTCCCGGCACAGCTAGAGCCTGGGCCCTGTTTCCAGAACAGCCCCCCTGGGAGAGCCTTAGGGGTCACCCTCCAGCCACCGGGATTTGTACCCCCTCCACCTCCACCCATAGGAAAGAAGCCTAGTGCCGAAGCAGCAGGCGGTCCTCTTGCGGAGCCCGAAGCCCCAGCCCTCTCCTCCCTGTGAGGCCCAGGGGCCGGGAAGTTGGAGCGAGGAAGGGCGGGAGAAGGGACACAAAAAGCAATCAGGAGCGGGTCGAATGCAATTCACGATCAATAGCGGCCCCTAATAAGTGTAATAGGTTTTAATCGAGTAATTATCCGAATTTTGACCCTATAATTTAGATGTTCGGGGGGAGTTTGCAAGGTGCTTGAAAGAGATATGCATGCGCCGTAATGGGATATCGACCGGACCGGGGGCGCGGGCCGCCCCATTACCGGCCGCTTTCCGCCGCTAAGCACATTTCCCCTTAACTGTAATCGAAGGGATTTAATTGTTTTTCCAGAGATAACCAGCGTTTTGTCACAATTAGTCTGATTTGTCCAGAGAGAGAGAGAGAGAGAGAGAGAGAGAGAGAGAGAGAGAGAGAGGGGACGAGGGAGGACGGCAGGCCTCGGCGGCCACGGTGGGGGCGGGGAGGTCACAGGCCGGCTGCTATGCGCCTCTCCTCCGCCTCCACCACCAACCACCCTCCAAGGCCAGAGACGCACACAAGTGAGCCCTGAAGAGGCCTTGAAGCCCCGCAGGCCCTGAGCCTGGCCTCGCGGAGCCTTCCCTTAGGCGCAGGGCAGCGTGGGCCCTGGAGTCCGCGTCGGACGGAGGCCGCGGGTGGGCCGGAAGCGGACCCCGCGCTCTACGAACTTTCCACCCAGCCCGGGCCACCAGCCAGGCCTAGTTCGTCTTGGGGTCCCAGGAGCGTAAACACACAGCAGCGGCAGGTCCCCTTGCCCCCGCGATCGGGCGCCGGCCCTTCCTACTCACTGGGCGGCTCAGTTCCGGTGGCAGCTCCTACTCCCCCGGCGGCAGCCAGGGCTTGGCGCTCCAGCTCCTCCGTGCGCGGAGGGCGTCCGGAGGCGGCGGGGGCCGGGGCGCACGGGGCCGAGGCGCACGGGGCGCACGCCGCGGGAGCTACGGGGCCCAGCAGCAGGCAGCGGCGTCTCCTGCTGTTGAACTTGTTGGGGTCCAGGATGTCCAGCACCGAGAAGGAGGTGGGGCGTGGGGGCGCGGCGGGCCGGGCCGCTCCAGCAGCCTCGGGCCCCGCGGGCACAGTGTCACTGGCCGCGAGCGGAGGGGCACCGGCCCGGGGAAAAGCTGGCAGCTCGGCGCGCCCGTCCATAGCGTCCCGGGAAGCTGCGGCGGGAACGGGCGGTGCGGGCCCCGGGCCGGGCCCGGGCGGCGGCGGCGGCGGCGGCGGCAGCACGGGGACGTCCCCAGGAGCGGCCGTGCCGCTGGCACTCATGCCGGCCTCCCGCCGCTCTGGCGGCTCGGGCCTCGCCGCCTACTGGGCTCCCATCTCTGGCGGCCTGGGAGCCGCCTCTGGCCCGCGCGGGCGGCCACAGCTCCGCTGCTCTCGGCGCCGCGCCCCGCTCCGCCGGTACTGCCTGGCGCTGCCTCTGCCGCCTCAGGCGCCCGCCGCGCCCGGCCCGCGCATTTATGGCGGCCCCGCCGGAGGCGCCCACGCGTCCACACGCCGCACACACGTGCGCCCGCAGGCGGCCGCGGGGCTCCGCCGCCCTCGTTAGCGCGCACGCCTAATTGGCTGCGAACGGTCCCGGGCGGAGGAGGCGGGCCCCGCGCGGGACACACGGATCGAGCCTCCGGGCGGGACCGACAGACGCGCTGCCCAGAGCCGGAGCGCAGTTCGCCGGCAGCTGTCGCGGTCAGCAGCGTGTCGCTGCGCCTCCGCTGGTCTGGAAACGGCACGCCTGTTTCCTCCGCGAAGGGGGAGGAGACAGCAGCAGCTTCTAAATAGTTGCGGGATCAGTCGGCAGCTGAGGGGTCGCGGAGGCCCCGGGGCACGCGGGTGGGCGAGCCAGGAGTTGGCCGGGACATTCCGCACAGGATGCGGCACCGGGAAGGGCCTTTCCTCCGGCCCGGCTCACAGGCCCTTGGGCTCGGGCCCCTGGGGCGGGTCAGGCGCGGATTCTGAGTTTCTGTGGGCTTCGGCCCCTTCCCGCAGGCTCCACGAGTCTCTGTCGCGCCGCGGGTTGCTCGCTTCTCGCGCTCGCGCTCAAGGCCTCTGCCCCTCGGTCTCCTCCCGCGCGGGCGCCCGCCCCCTTTGCGCTGTCAAATTAGGGCCGGCCCAGTCCCCGCGAGGGGCGGGGCTGGCGGCCCCGGGGTCGCTCGTCATAAGTGGAATCGAAAACCAAGAAGGCTGGACTGTTCTCTTGCCCTCGGCCCCCAAAAGGGGTACCGAAAAATCAGGCAAACGGCAGACGGCCTAGGCAACAACCGATGCCCCTCAAGTAAGGGAACACGTGTGTTTCGTCCAGAAATAAGACGCAGACGCCCCTTTCCCACGTCTAGAGGAGTGAGGAAAGGCAGATTGCGGCTCGGGTACTTGTGCACATTCGTCCACAACGGCGACGTTTGCAGCATTGGCCCTGCGGCCCTGAGCTTTGAGCCCTGCGTTCCCGGTCCCAGCGCGGGATGGCGGGTACTTCCCGGCGTGTCTCTATCCTCCTGAGCCCGCCAGCAAGCCGACCCGCCTCTGTGGACCCAGATGGGAGCCGGCGGTGGCGCGCGCTCGTGTGCAGGGTGTGAACGCGCGGTCGAGTGCTCCGGCGACTGTGCGCGCCTCCTCCCGCTGCGGTCCCCGGAGTCTGTTCCGCTCACAAGGACGGGTCCTTTGCAATTACCGCGGGCAATGATCCTTCGGAAGCAGAAATTAAAAGTTGGGAGAAATAATGGGGGGACCGATCGGCTGTAATTTGGGCCCTGCTCGGACTTGCTGAGCCTCAGAGAGGCTGGGGCTGGGGGAGGCCCGGGTCTTCCCTCTCCTTTCTCCCTTCCCCGCCCCCTCCGCCCTCCCCGCTGCTGGACCATCCCGAGATTCTAATCAGACCCACAACACTGTGTCCTTCCTTGCCAGGACTTGATTATTCTTTATCTTTAAATTATAAATCACCTCTAGGGAAGGAGGTGGGTAATCTCTCATCTCAGGGAGGTAATTATCTCCTTCCCACCCCCACCTTGGTCTTCCTCTCTCCCCCTCCCCAGCTGTTTGAATATAGATGTGCACGCCCCATATTCTCTCTCTCTCTCTCTCTCTCTCCCACACACACACACACACACACACACACACACACACACACACTCATTGACAAGCATGCAGCACACGGGAACGAATTCATTCATGAGAACCCAGATCCACACAGCGGGGCACTGGCTCACAAGTCCCTGGCATCCCTCCCTCTCCCTCCAGCCACCACAGCTCCTGGCAGGATCACCTCTCTGATTCTTTTAACTCTTTGGGTGAGGACGGCACCCAGGACCTCTGTCAAGTCCCAACTTCTCCTCTGCTCCCCAGGGAGGCAAGGCTTCTTAGTGGAGGAGAGAGCATTCCCTGGGGAGGGCAGGGCAGGGCAGAAGTACCAAGTACTTCTGAGCTGACTTAGGGTGTTCAAGACTCAGAATGACAGAGCATCACACCCCTGCAAACACACACCACACAAAGTGCCTGTCACTAGCACAGGTCACTAGGTGAGGATCAAAATTGGCCAAACATCTAACAGCAGCCACGGTTGCACACCATAGTGGGTGTGTGTGGCTGGCCAGGGTCTGATCTCACCTCCCCACACACTAGACACCTGCAAGTCAGGAATTGAGAGGATTCATCCTGTCCTCTTTCATTCCAAAGAACATTCATGGAAAACGATGCTGTATGTGATGCAGATGTACTGTAATATGTGATGACTACCATTAAAACAGCAAATCTACTACAAGATGTTGATGGGATCTATAGTGAGTGAAATAAGTTATGGCATGACGTACAGCGGCACCAAACACACTCAAGCACCCTCAGAGGCTCCCTTTGTTGGGTGTGGGGTGCTGAGGGTTGAGTACTACTTAGACAAAAATCCACTGTGCTGTCCTCAATCCCTTCCACCATCCTTCCCACCCCTCTCTTCTTTATCCCTCAGTGTTCTGACAGGAGCCACAGCAGGGTAATGGCTCAGAGGAGAAGGGCAGGACCTAGATGGCACAGCCCCTGTGTTTTTTCTTGCAAGGGGCCTGCTGCATGTGGACAAGGCTCAGAGAGGGGATGGTGATAGTCACTCCCACAATCCCCATCTCTGAGGAACAACCCAAGCCTCAGAGATGGCTGGTACCCTCTCCTCTCCCAGATCTGCAGAAATGACCATTCTCGGCCTGGAACTTTGGGGCTGTAGAGGAGTTCTTTCACTCCAAATTGTGACTGATTGGCAATTGGACCCTCACTTGTGCAATCTGCCATCTAGGGTTACCTCCAAGCCACCAGCTTCACTTGTGGCACCCCAGCTGGGTCAGGCAGGTGAAATCTGTGTCTGGAATGGAGATTCCTCTGCTGCTGGTGGAACACTACTGACCTGGGCTGTGCTCCTTCACTGCTGAGCCCACACCCAGGGCAGGTTGGTCAGGATGGAGGACTGAGATGGGCTCTGAGGCAGGGACAGACATGAGGTAAGGGTAGAAATGTAGGGGGAGGAACTGTTGGCAAGAGGTCCTAGAAGTGAACGTGGGAAAGGGGATGGGTGAGGTTGAAATCTCCCACATCCTTTCCCCAGCATCAGAGCTTTCTGAAGTTTGGGGGACATGAGCAGGAGGGAGAGTGCCCACCTCTGCCACCAGCTCATCCTGGTCTAATGACCCCTCCTAGGTATTTGTTTTTGTCAGTTGTGGGGTTGGATTCCACATGACCTCCAAGATCCCTCTACTTGCCCCTGATGGGCCAAATGGGTCACTCTGCGCATGGGGTCGGGGTGCTGGACTTTCCCCCTCTCTTCTGTCTCTCAGGGTGCTTTGTGAAGGGCTGAAAGGGTAGCACTTCACCTTGAGTTTGCCTTATGCAAATTGCACACCACCCCAAACCACCCAGCATTTCATCAGCCTCCATGTAGATATTCGGAGCGGGGACTATCATCCCCCAAATAAATGTTCTGATTTCTTGAGTGCAAACCAGATCTCCCTGTGGTCTCCCTGTGTGGAGGACGGAGGAAGGAGAGACAGGCAAGGGGATCCCCTCGGCAGCTGCGGGCAGCAGTACACCCTGTTGCAGTCTAGAGTCTGGAAAAGGCAAGGGACGTTCTGCCTAACTTTGCTATCTGTCTTCTCTAAGAGATACTCTCAGCCCTCGAAAAAGGGAACGACACACTGAGAACACCAGAGAACGGAGGGAGTGCGGCTGCTGACCTGTGGGGGGATGGAGGCGGCTCCGGGTGCCGGCAGCTGTGCGCAGTCTGCGCGGAGGACTGTCGGCAGCACCGCGGACAGCGCGTCCCCTCCGGGGCTCACAGGGCGACGGCCTGCGCCACGTTCAGCACCAGACAGCGCCATTTCGGCCACGCGTCCCCGTTCCCACGCCACCGCCCTCGTTCTCTGGGCGGCAGTCTTCTCCATTCCCCAAACTCTGTGACACCCCAACAAGAAAGAGGGCGCAGGCCCTGTGTGCGCGCACTGCGGCGTGTGGAGTTCTGGCACCGCATGCATCACACGCCCCGTCGGACGCCTCCATCCTCGACCCTCCGCTTGGCGGAGCCAGAGCAGCTGGAGGGTCCCTGCAGTTTCTGGAGGTCGTGCCTCGCCTGAGTGTGCATCCTTCTTTTGGCAGACAGCGTGCATTCAGAGATGTAAAACACGTAGCCGCGCGCAGAGTATTAATGTGCAGAGTCACAGGTGGTTGGCTTCCAAGTGCCAAGGGAAGGCTGTCCAGGCTTGGGTCCTTGCCTCACAGGCTGGGTCCCCAAGATGCCCTCACTGTTCCTTGCCCTCTCTGGCCTCTGTCTGCCACCAGCCCACTTGGAGGAGTAGCAGGGGTGTCTGAGCCTTCCCTATGCCACTTGCCTCACTTTCTGCCCAGGCTTTTGCCAGGACCAGGGCTCCAAGCCCAGGCACCTCCCTCAGTGGGGAGTCTTGTGGGCACCCATGGCTTTGCCCAGAGAACTGCCAAGCCATGCTATCCAAGGACGTGGTCAGAAGGCCCTCTGAGTGGAGGGCCTGGGGATGCCTTGGCACTGTGTGTCAATCTCCTTGACAAGTGGCACGACCTCACCTCTCACTGTCCATCACAGCCTGCCCTCTCCATTATACTTTCTATTGTTTTCAGATGTAAATGCAGTCACTGTCACCCCCTTCCAGGAATGGCCTCAGGCTGCCACCGTCTGGGGACCCGTCTGGCCTCTGCAGCCTGGCAGTGGGTCCTCAGAGCTCTTCTTCCACTATCCCACCTTCACACACTCTGTGACATTTGTCTGTCCCTTGTGGCTCAGGTCCCAGGCTGTGGCTCTTGGACTCTGTGTGTCTCACTTGGCTCTGTGTCCTTCATGCTGCACTGACAAGGAAAGGTGGGGTGAGTAGGGCAAGAGTCCCAGCCCCTGCACCCCACCTCCACCCCCTAGTGCTCTCTGTGCCCACAGGCTGGGGAAAGGCCCTCGCTGCCAGAATGTGGTCTGGCACCCATCAGACTGCTCCCATTAGTGGTCACAAGCAATGCCCTGAACATCCTGGTGTGGGCTACTCGTGCCCACCCCAACTGCTGTGAGAGCCAGGGGGAAATGTACCCAGAGACACTCTGAGCTCCCCCAAATCCGGCCATGTGGGACTCTACTGAAGGCACCTGGCTTTCTTCCACCTTCCTCTCTTGTACCGCTTCCTGGATTTCTCCAACCTCCATAATCGCAGGCTTCCAGATCCCTGCCCAGGCTCTGCTCCAGCCTCTCGGTGGCTTCCTGGAAGGAGGGTGGAGCAGAGCCCGGGGCGTCCCCTGCATAGGGATGGGACGTCAGCCCTGCAGTGCTGTGGGTCTGGGTGCAGAGCACATTCTGGTGAAAGTGTGAGTGTATGCTCATAGTGCTTCTTGTCCCTCACTCCGGCCCCATACAACTGGGACAGCTTTCATTGGGTCAGAACTGTGACCGATTGGATCGTTTTCCCCACAGGGTGTCTGCCTGCTAAAGCCAGGCTTGGCCATGTGAACTGCTTGGGCTCTGAGCTCAGTTGCTAGGAGCCCATCGCAGTCCACCTCAAAGCTGAGTCTGATGACCCCAGCTGAAGTCAGCTGGTTGTTGCCCATTGCTGCCCACCAGCAGGAGATGAACAGCTATCTTGAACCACTGGGCTCTGTACCGTAGTAGAAACCAGAGGATGAGGGGTGCATCTGGCCACTGGAGGCCCTAGAGCTGGGAACACATGGCCTCTGTGGGCACCCATCTCTGTCTAGTGCCCATCTCACATGGCTCTCTGCCACCATATGCCCATTAACTGACCTGTTCTTCTCTGCCCTGTCTGGGTCATGGGCCTCTTTTCTGAGCAATCCCTATGTCACACTGCTCTGTTAATGTCATGTGACCCTCCATGACCCCAGGCCCCACGGGCTTTCTTCCATTTATCATTGCTTCAGTTCCTCCCCATGCCTCAGCTCAGAGAGGATGGACCTGTGTTGGCCTTGGGAGGGAGGGGTAAACCAGACTGGCCAGCCTGCCTGCCAGGAGCTGGTGGAATGCTGGCCACCAGCATCCTCTGATGCCCACCTGAGGTCTCAGAACTTGGAGGGCCCTCCTCTCTCCCCTCCCCAAGGAGCTAGGGCCTGGATTAGGTGGAGAGCTTGGGAGGCGCGTTGGCCAGTAGGTGCAGGGAGGAAGGTGGGTGGGGGTGAGGCTGAAAGCCTGACATTGGGGGAGGGGGCTGAGGCCATGTACACAGAGGTGCTCAATAAATGAGTTCAGCAAGTCCTCTCTGCCCTGCACACATATGCCACAATCATGCCAACTTTGACCTGCTCCAGGTAGCCTCCAGGGGCCACGTGTGGGGGGTGGCAGGACTGCAAAATGAGCTTAATTGAGGCTAATGCCTCTCACGCAGCCACTTGATTATTAAATTATTATCATGCGCATGAATCATAATTAGAAGTTGGAGTAACGCTCTGGGGGAGCGTCTGGGGCGATTCTGGCACGGTTGCCCGAGCGCAGCGCGGTGTGTGTGTGAGTGTGGTGGGCGCGCGCCTGCATTTTTGGGGACCGCCCCGCCTCTGCCAGCGGGACACCTCCTCTGTGCCCCGGAAGGCCTTCCGCGTGGACAGCCCCTGCGGCCGCCCGGGCAGCTGTCCTGGCGTGCGGGGCGTCGGGGGAGACGCGGGCTGCTGGGTCCAGGGGGCTGGGGCCCCCTGCCGACGCGGTTCGCAGCTGCAGCCACGTCTCCGCCTATTCTTTGGAGGCTCGCTCAGGGCCCATTCCCAGCTGCTGGATCGAAAGGCCCCAGGGGCCCCCGGGGAAGCGATGGGTGAGGACGCATCTGTGTCCGTGTCCTCGGTGTCCGCGTGCGACGCCGGTCACTGTAAGAGTCTAGGTGTCCGCGGGTCTGTGCCTGACCCCATCTCCGGCCCGGCCGGGGGCGCTGCGCTCTGCGACTGCGCGGGTGGGTGCAGCCCGCAGCCTGAGCCCGGGCATCCGGGAGCACCGTCTGCGCGGCTGTGCCGCTGTGCCCAGCGCGCCCACCGGTCTCTGCCGCCCGCCCGTCGGCACCCTCGCCTGCACCTCGCCTGCGAGCGCGTGGGCGGGCTCCGGGGCGTGCGGTCCGGGACAGGGACCCTGTCGGTGAGCTCCCGGGCTCGCTAGGAGAACCCCGGGAAAGAGGGTGCAGGGGGAGGCAGGGTCCCCAGGCGGGAGGCAGTCGGCCGCCCTGCCCTCTCTCGCTCTGCCTCGCCCCCACTCCACTTCTCTATTTATTTTCCTCTCTGTTGCTGAAACATATTGAAGGGGAGAAAAAGGAAACATTAAGATCCACGGTGAGCTGCGCGGCGGTTTAACGATTTCAAATGAGCCCCGGCCCGGGTTAGGACCTGACAATTCCCCGTCAGGATGGCAGATGACGGCTAAAATTACCCGGAATCAATATTCTCACCGGGTGTGCCGCGCTGATAAGCTCTGCCAAGACAATGTTGACTATTAAAGTCGACAGCTTGAGATATTACACTATTAGTTATGCTATTTTTAATAATCTATAATATTTGGGCGATAATTAATTAATTATACGGGTCAGATAATATCTAGGGCTGGAATGAGGTCTGGAGGACCCATTACCGTGGTAATGAGAAAGGAGAATCTAATCTGGGGCAGGTGCGCATCGGCCTGGTGCCGGGGGCCTGGGATGCTGCTGGCCACTGGGAGGCCTTGCCCCTGCAGCCTGCACCTTGGCTCTGGAGTAGCCTGGCCCCTCAGACCCCAGCTCAGCAGGGCAGATGTGGGGCACCTTGGGGTGGGTGCCTGCTCCTGTGTCTCTGGGACGCTCATGGGACTGGGCAGCCGGTGGGTAGCTGCAGGCAGGCAGGCTCTGTCCATGAAGGGTGCAGTCACCCACCCCATCCCTGCCCCTCTCTCAGACTCACCAGGCTCCTGCCAGGAGATCCTCCTTTGCTCGGGGAATGACCAGGCTCTTTCCTGCCCCAGAAGGTTGCTGTCGGTTTCTGTTCACAGCCTCCTTCTCCTTTCTCCGCTCCAACGTGACCTCCAGAGCCATCCTGACTGCTCTGCCTCAACCCCAGCTCCGCCCCAGGGCCCCAGTGGAGGGCTCACCGGGTCTTCAGTGAATGCAATTGTCTCCTGCTTAGAATCAGAATGTAGTGGTCCCTGGAGTGAGGACTGCCCACAGGGATGGTCCTGCCCTCAGGACAGCAGGCCTGCAGGCAGCAGCCATGGCAAGTGCTGCTCTTCTGGTCCTTGGTCCCACTTTGGTGGTTGTCTCTGGGATGCCTAGCAGGGAGAGGACAGGAGGTGGGGTCAGGCTGTGGCTATGATGAAGCCTGCCTTGTCCAGTGGCCCTGTCCAGAGGTACCCACCTTCTGGGAGCCAGGACCCTGACTCTGGGAGCCTCTGATTTGGGCCTTTCCACAACTTCCCTGGCCGGGCAGCCTCCTGGCTTTGCCCGGCCCAGCTCCTGCCTCCGGCCTGCCTGGCTGCTGCAGCCCTGGTGGTCAGGCCCGGGGATGCTGAGATCCCAAACAGTGTTGGTGATAGATACTCCTGCCCAGGGAATTGTTTTGTTGTTCTAAGTTCTAAATAGTGGCTGTGGCTACCGGAGATGTTTCATGCATGATACATACACGCATATACGCGTAACACGCAAGTAAACCTCAAATTGCCACACTCTAATTACCCATCCTTTGACGAGCATGTATCCCACATGGAAATTAATGCTGGAACCCTGGTTCTGTTGTGGCTTTGGACCCAGACACATAATCGCACATTCCTGTCTTTGGGTGCTTCCTGAGGGCCCCTGGCTCAGCTCTGGTCTCTGCCCACGGCATACCCCACAGTCCTTTGTGTAAACAGAGGTTAAAATTCCACAGATGGCACCACCAGCATCCAGACAGAGACGCAGAGTTTGGAGACTGCGCGGGCTGTGGGTCCACACCATTCCCAGCCTCTTTTTCCCATGGAAAACACAATAATGCCAGGGCTGTTGGGGCCCAGCATCAGGTCTGGAGGACAGAGAAGGCACAGTGGGGAAGTTGGTGAAAGACTGCCATTTTACTTCACCAGGGCTGGTCTCTGGGTCTGGCCGGTGGGCAGCAGGGACAACGGGTTGACCTGGGGTCCCTGGATGAGGTGCACCATGAACTCTGCACTACTTTTTCAGCTTGATGTGAATCTACAAGGATTCCAGAATAAAGCACTTACTAAATAAAGTACATTAATGTAGCTTAGAAGCATCCAGCTGGGTGCAGTGGCGCACGCCTGTAATCCCAGTGGCTCCGGAGCATGAGGCAGGAGGATCGTGTGTTCAAAGCCAGCCTCAGCAAAAGCAAGGTGCTAAGCAACTCAGTGAGACCCTGTCTCTAAATAAAATACAAAATAGGGCTGGGGGTGTGGCTCAGTGGTTGAATGTCCTTGAGTTCAATCTCTGGTACCATTAAAAATAAAAATCCAGCCTTTTATTCTGTTTTGGTTATAATATTTAGGTTTTTTTTTTTTACTGATGATATAAATATTCAATAAACTTAAAATTTCATCACTGAAATTATTTTGTTGGTTGTTACAGATAATGATGAACAATGATGTGCCCCTGGGTCACAGACTCAAGGTGGGCAGATGCAGTACTTCCCACAGTCACACCTCACTGGGGCAGATGCCCCTCTCCCATGTCCTCCTGTCACCATGTGGAGGATGCGTGGGAGTGGGGGGTCTGCGCCCACCCAGGATCCCGTGGCCGGGCAGCGGAGGCAGGAGCTCATTGTCCCAGGTGAGATGAGGATGTCTCTTGTGCTCCCTGCCGACCTGGCCACCCTGCCATCATGATGGCCGTGGATGACCCTCATTTTTTCTGGTGGAAAAGAGCAAAGGAGGAAACACCTTCCTTGGCCTGTGGCATGGTGGTGGCCCCCACTTGCCATTTCCCTCTGACCTCATCTTCTGCTTGTTGAGACGTGGGTGCTGAGTCTGCAGCCTGGCTGCAGCCTTCCCACCCCTGTGGCACCCCACGTATTTCCCCTGTCAGGGGGACTCCGAGACTGAGTCGGACGTCACGCGCACACCCAGTTCCGCAGCGTGGTCCGGGTTAATGATCTCTCAATCAGCCTCGCTAGCCTGACTCCGGGTGCCTTGAACGCTGTTGCATAGACTCTCATTTGGATGTTGATCCCTCTTTAGGAGAAAAGGGAAGCGAGTTGGTGGAACAGGAGGGCGCTTTCGGAGGCTGCCGTGGGCAGCATTTCTGCAGGTGGCAGCCAGGATGGACACTTCCCTTAGTGGACATTGGCCGTGCGTCCCCAAGGAGCTACCTTTGTCCTCTGTGTTTGTGCCAGCTGTTTTGCTAGCATTATGGATGCACTATTTCAACCACACACAGATCCCGCGACCTGCCACACAGCAGCGGTTCTCTACTCTCCTGGCAACGTGGGTTCAGCGATCACAGCCACACCTTTATTTCTGCACCATTTTAAAGCATGTCTCCAGACATTAAGTTGCTTCACCTGTAAATATTTCAGACAAGAAAAAGTAATAAAACATTACAGGTTGAAAAAGAATCAAACTATGCCCCACGTAGAGAGAACAGGATGGGCTTCGTGAAACACCCTGAGAGACCCGCAAGGAGGGCTCCAGCAACTGTTGGCTGGCACTCAGGGAAGAGTCAGGGGCCCGTGTCTGAACAGCAGCAGCCCACACGCAGAAACCAGCATAGAGAAGGGTGGACAGTGGCCCTCATTCTATCAGAAGCTTCCTGCCTCTGTTGGCAGGACCTGAGGCCTCTTGCTCCTGCTGCTGGGAAGGTCCGGCACCATGTTCTGAGGTTGAGACACCTGTCTTCTTGGGTCAGCCCACCTGTCCTGCTGGATTCTGTGTGCTAGCGTCTGTGTGTGTCTGTGGGAAGTACTGCTCTGGGGCTTCTTTCTGGTTCTGTGGTTGTCTGGTTTTGGTTTCACCATGAGGCCTGCCTCAGAATGAGTTGGAAGCCCTTGTCTCCTCTTCTGCTTTCTCAAAAAAGAGATTGTATAGAATTTGAATTGTCTTTGTCTGCCACAGTCCGGCTGCAGCAAAATAACCAGGGGGCGACGAACAACTTGTGTATGTTGATACAGCAGGAGTGGAAGCCGTTTATTGCAGGACAGGAGCAGTATTTATACATTCCACACAGCTTATCTAATTAGCATAAACTAGATACATCAGTCAACCAATAAGGAATCTCCACACTTAATGGCTCGCTTTTGTTACTTCTCAAACCACTCCCTCTGCCATTTTGTTAGGCACCATCCAGACTTGTTTACGAACTCTAACATTCCCCTGGCTAAATGCCAGGTGTTATTTTGACTTGTTTACAGACTCTAATATTTGTCTTTAAATATTTGCTAGAATTTGCAGTGAAACTGCCAGGGTCTGGAGTCCTGTCTGGTGGAAGGTCATTAGCCAGGGACTCATCCGTATTAGTAGATGTGGACTGTCTGGGTTGCTGGTTCCAAGGAGCGTCTCAGCAGTCTGTGGGTGTCACGTGGTCTGTTCTGGCGAGTTGCAGGGTTTGTGTGCAGAGGGCCCCGGGTCCTCCTGCTGGGGTTGGAGGGCTCTGAAGTGGGGGCCCTCTTACTCTCGCGCTGGTGCTCTGGGTCTTCCTGGTTCCTTTGCCAGCCTGGCGGAAGACCCATCGTCTTGCTGACCCAGAGCCAGCTTCCGGCCTGGCTGACTGCCTTGCCCCTGCCCCTGCTTTCAGCTCTGCGGGTTCTGCTGTCTAATTCCTCTTCCAGTGGCCTGGGGTCTCCGCTCGTGTTTCTCTGTGTGCTCAGGTGGAGGCTTAGATCCCTGGGAGCTTTGAGCAGAAGCCTCACTGCACGCCACAGACCTTGATATTTTCACTTGGTTCAGATGTTTTCTGATTTCTCCGGAGACTACTCCTTGGACCAATGGGTTATTTAGAGGCGTGTTGCTTAATTTCTAAGCATCTGTGTTTCTACAGCAGTTCGGGGCTGACTCCTAGGTTGGTTCCACTGCTGTTGGAAAGCAAGCTTGATGTAGTTCTGGTGCGGTTGGGCCTGTTGAGTTTGCTTCTTAAGCTCCCTGGAGGCTGCCATGGCTCCCCAGCAGAACTGGGCTGTGGCTCCTGCTTCCTGTCCTGTCCATGTTGCTCCACGTGTCCAGAGTCTGCTGCAGATGGAGACAGTGGGGGCTCCATCTCCCCAGTGCTTTCTCCCTGTCAGTGAGGTGCAGGGAGTCCTGGTCTCCCAGCTCTGGACTCTGCTGGGCCTGGCGATACGACAGCCGTCCAGCTGCGTTTGTGAGGGTTCCACCTGTCCAACGTGTCCTCCCACCCTCCTCCCTCCTCCTTCCTCTTTCCTCCTTCCCCTTCGCCTTCTTCTTCTTGGTACAGGGTTTGAACTCAGGGCTCTCTACCTCTGAACCACGTCCCTTCCTATTGTTCATTTTGAGACAGGGTCCTCTAAGTTACCAGGCTGGCAGGACGGCCTCCAGGCCTGTTAGAGCAGGTCTGCCGGCGACTCTTCTCTTCACTGTCCTATGAGGGGGTCTTTGTTTTGCCCGGTTCCTGGAGGGCATTTCTGATGGGCTTGGGACGGCGTCCTTGCCCAGGTGTCCATGGCACTGGAGGTGAGGGCCCCAGCTCCGGAGGTCAGGGGCAAGTTCAGGCCACAGCAGTCACGGTGTCTTCAAACCGCCTTTTTCCTCTGTTCTCTCACTGAACCTCTTGCTCAGCACCATGTGGGACCCCAGGGCTTTGGTCACCTCTGAAAGCCCCTTTCTTCCTCTCTGTCATTCAGAGTGGAGTTCCCAGTCTGTCTGATATTTCACTGCTCCCTCGTCATGCTCATTCTCCTTTAGAACCCATCCAGTGGATTTAAAATTCTGGTTATTGAATTTTTCTGTTCTCCAATTTCTTTTCTTTTTTTCTTTTAAGAATAGCTTCTACTTTTCGGCCAAGTCTTCCAATCTTTCAGGCCTGAATTTCTTTAGGAGTGTTTCCCATTACTTCCTGGAACATGGTGGTAGCAGTTGCTTTACAACCTGCACGATGAGCCCTAGAACTGGGTCGTCTTGGGTTGAAATATGCTGATTCTCTTTTCCCTTGAGAATTTGCCAGGCTTTCCTGATCCTTTGCATGTTGGCTGATTGGGGATTGTGTTCTGGTCATTTTGCACACTGAGTCACAGCTGTGTCCTGTCCACAGGTCAACTCTGAAGCCTCTGGTGTGCTGACTGCCTCAGGGCTGGCCCTTACAGCTGGCCCCGTCCACCTGTCCTCTGGGGTCCTTCCCTCCAGCAGCCTCTCCCTCAGGGATGCTCAGGTTGACTTGTGGGGTCAGGTGAAGCAATTGATAATTGTTGTCCAGATCAATGATTTTATAAGGAGTTGCACAGTGATTATTTTTAATTGATTATTTCCTTACTACCTTATCAGAGATTGTATAAGGGAGACTTTTCCTCTGTAGTAATGTCATCACTCTGAATCATAGCTCATTCAGGAAAGATCCAGCCAGGCGCTGTGGCGCAGGACTGGAATCCCAGTGGCTCAGGAGGCTGAGGCAGGAGGATCACACATATGAAGCAAACCTCAGCAACTGAGTGAGGCCCTAAGCAACTTGGCAACTCCCTGTCTCAATTTAAAAAAATAAAAAACAGGGCTAGGGATGTGGCTAAGGGGTTAAGTGCTGCTGGTTTCAATCCCTGGTGCCAAAAATAAATACACACCTACCTACATACATACCTACATACCTACCTACCTACATACCTACATACCTACCTGCATACCTACATACCTACCTACCTATATACCTACATACCTATAAACCTACCTACATACATATCTACATACCTACCTACCTACATACCTACATACCTACCTACCTACATACCTATAAACCTACATACATACCTATAAACCTACCTACATACCTACCTACATACATACCTACATACCTACCTACCTACATACCTACCTACCTACCTACCTGCATACCTACATACCTACCTACCTATATACCTACATACCTATAAACCTACCTACATACATACCTACCTACATACCTATATACCTACTTAAATACCTACATACATACATAACTACATACCTACCTACATACCTATCTACCTACATATAAACCTACATACCTACATACCTATAAACCTATCTACCTACATACCTACATACCTACCTACACACCTACATACATACCTACCTAAATACATACCTATATACCTACTTAAATACCTACATACATACATAGCTACATACATAACTACATACCTATACACCTACCTACATACCTACATACCTACCTACGTACATACCTACACACCTACCTACATACCTACATACCTATAAACCTACCTACCTACATATCTACACACCTACCTACACACCTACATACATACCTACCTACACACATACCTACAGGCATACCTATCTACATACCTACCTACCTAACTACCTACGTACCCACATACCTACATACCTACCTACAAACCCACATACCTACCTACCTATATACCTACCTACATACCTACCTACACACATACCTATCTACCTAATACTTACTTACATACCTACCTACTTACTTACATACCTACCTACTTACATACCTACGTACCTACCTACCTACATACCTACACACCTACCTACCTACCTACACACATACCTACCTATCTACCTTCATACATGCATACCTACCTACACACATACCTACCTATCTACCTACCTACCTACATACGTACCATGGTGTTTCCAATGTAATTCTAAGATGTCACAATTTCTTTAAAGATGGCATTATTGAGGTATCATTCACCTTCTGCAGATTCAGCCACTTGGAGCGCAAGTCAGTGGGTTCCAGCCTACACCAGACACCACAGCCACCACCAAAACTTTTCCCTCAACCCAGAAAGGAGCTGGTGCCCAGGCCACTCCCCGTCCCGGTGCTGGGCGGCCCCTAAGTCACTTTCTGTCCTGTGGTTCCCCTGTTGTGGTCTGTCCATGAAAGCAGAACTGTGCAGTGTGTGGTGTCAGCTTCTTTGGTAGAGCGTGGCCCTCCATGCTGCACCGTGGTCAGCGCTGGGTCTTCGTGTTGCTTGGTGCTTGTCCAGGGCGAGGGTGGGCTGTGCCTTGTGTTTCCAGGACCTGTTGATGAACATCTGGTCTGCGACCTTGGGCCGTGTGAACGCCACCGCTCTGAGCCCCTCTGTGCAAGCTCCCGTGTGCACAGATGCTCTTTACTCGGACACATACCTGTGAGTGGAACTGCTGGCCGTGTGCCCTTGCGTGTCATTCCAGGCTGTTCACCACAGTGGCCGTGTCAACTCCATCCCCTCACCCACACGTCAGGGCTCAAGTTTGCCACATCCTTGCAGTGTTCGCTCGAATCTGCTTTTAATCTAAGCAGCCTAGCAGTGAGCAATAGTGGCTCACGTGGTCTTGATGGACAGGACGTTGAGAACCTCCTCAGGGGTTAATTGGCCATTTGGATATGTTTCTTGGCAAGGTGTCCATTCACGTCATGTCTCTTTATTTCTGTGGGCTGGGGATCAAACCGGGGCCTCGCGCATGCTGGCAAGTGCTTGACCACTGAGCAGCCCCTGGGCCTGGAACCCTCCGTTTTAAAAGGAGACCACCTGGTCTTCTGGTGGTTGAGTGGTCGGAGACCTTCCTCTACCGCAGACGGACTCCTTGGCCTCTTCTCACTTCCCTGGTGGTGCCCTCGGGTGAAATCCCGTCCACCTGTTTCCTCTGCTCTGATTGCCAGTCCTGAGCCCATGGATATTCCCCGTTTTCTTCTAAGAACTGTGTGGATGGGGAACCTACGGGCGTTTGATCCGTTCAAGTCGATTTCTGAACGTGGCAAGACAGTCAAGCTCCAGTTCCCCCAGCGCTGTGCTCTTCAAGTGCCCAGGATGGCCCTGTCAAGGACAAGTCAGCCACACACTTGCTCTAGACCTGCCGTCCCCAAGGCCTCTGCTGCAGCTTGGCTGTCTGTCGTGCTGCCGGGAGGTGACGGAACCTTCCAGAGGTGGCCCAGGAGGAGAAAGAGAGGTCACTGGGGTCCTGCCTTGCACCAGCCCCTTCCTCTTGCTCCTTGGCTACCGCCTGCCCAGCTCCTCCATGCTCATCCTGCTGCACTGAGTGCCACAGGCCCAAACACCAGGGCCAAGTGCCCGGGGACTGTACCCAATAGCCGCCACAAACCTTTCCTCTTTTTGAATTGATGGTCTCAGGTGTCTTGTCGCAGTGGCAGAGCTGTGTGGCCCACGGTCCTGGCAGAACCACACTGTCTCCATGATTATAGCTTTTAGTGAGTCCTGAGCCCGGGAAGGTGAGTTCTATGGTTTTCTTCTTCTGGATTGTTTGGGCTGGTTGCCCACTGTGCTGGGCATCAACCCAGTGAGCGCTGTCCTGTTGCTGGGAGGGTGGACTCTGGCTGCGGGAACACAGGGCTCTCCCTGCAGGGTCTTGTAGTTGCAGAGAGCGAGTCTTGCCTGTCCTGGGTGGAATTTACTCCCGCAGTGTTTTGCCCCCTTGATGCTATTGTAAATGGAATTGTTTCTTTAATTTCATTTTCAGGTGGTTTATTAGGTTACAGGGTTTCAGACTTCATTTTTTGACTTGCAATTTCATCTTTTTTCTCTTATGCTGAAAATTTTGTTCCTAATGGTATTAACATGATCACTTACCTGCTTCATCCTACAACAGACCCATAATAACTTCAGAATGATATGGCAATGGGATCACCAAGTGCAGCTCAAACTTTCTTCCTGCGGACGTCCGTTTGCCCTTAGAACATGTCCGTTTGGCAGACACAAAATCATCACGTATTAGATCACTTGAAGTAATTCTTTTTTTCCATGTGGTTCAGTTCATTATTTCCAGTTTGTTGAAAAATTTTCTAGATTTATTTCCTCTTCTTTTATCTAAGAGGTAGGGCCCCTTCCCCTGCAGCAAGGCCTTCCGGCTGACCGAGGCCGTCAGGGCTGCAGCAGGGGCCTGTGGCCCAGTGATGCAGGAAAGGCCCGTGTTGATGGGGCCTGTGTGTGCTGATGGGAGGGCTGGGAGGGCCAGCCCAGGGTGGAGGGCAGTGGCTGGAGGCACTCTAGCAAGGGTGGCTTCTTCCTGGAGGGGGGACCACGGGGCCAGGAGCGACTCTGGCTTGATCCTGTCAAGGTCTTGTAGAACCAGGTAGGCGTGTTGAGGGCGCAGCTGACTTTAGGGGTCTGGAGCTGGGGCGAGGGTCTCGGCTGCATGTGTAAAGGGGTGGTCATCAGCAGAGATGCCACATGGGACTAAATGGTGAGCCCAAAGTTGGCCAGTGGGTGTGGAACATCAAAGGGTCAGTCAGATGGTCACCCTCACTGCAGCCCCAGTCTTCCCAGCCAGCAGCTCAAGGGCTCAACTGCCAGATGAGTCTCCCTGCCTCCCTGACACCAAGGGGCCAGCAGGGCAGCATCCTCGGGCCACCCTTGCCAGGCCAGAGTGTGAAGGCTGCTGGGCCGTGGACCAGCCCTGCCCTGGGGAGCTAGTGGCCACCTGCATGTGGTGAGGCTGTGGCCCAGGAACCCAGGCAGCTCCTCGCCTGGTGTGGCATCTGCAGCCAGCGGCCTTGAGTAAGAGGGTCGTCCTGCATGGCTGGTGGGCCCAGAGGGCAAAGCAGCTGCCCAGGAGAAGAGTCCTACCTCCTCTGCCCACCCCCAGGACTCCAGACTTGCCCAGACGGACTGTGTAGCCTGTGAGCTCTTCTGCAAAATGCACCCTTAGTGCGCAGATAGGTCCTGCTGGTCCTGAACAGGACAGGTGACGTGCCTGGGGCCTGGGCTTGTCCCCTTGGTGCAGGGACCCGTTACTCTGAGACCCTCAGGTGTGAGGACCCAGCTCCACCTGGGGCCCCGGCATGGCTGGCAGTGGGAATACTGCTGGTGCCCAGAGGACCCCTCTTGCTCCCTCCCTGCCCCATCCCGAGGGCCTTCCTCACTGGGCAGTTGCCGAGAGCCTGCCAGCCTCTGCTTCCTGGGGGAGCAGGCTCACCTTTCCAGGACCTTCTAAGGATAGCCATAGAGAAAGGGTGACCACGGGCCCTGTGCACCTCAAAGGCAAGCACAGTCATGTTGATTTTGCAGTTAAAGGACAGTGAATGGACTGCAGAGGCAGAGGCTCTAATTGATGGACTCACACCAGACTGGTCGATTTCCTGCAGCAAGAGGAAGGCCCAGCAAAGAATGAGCGGTCACAGGGGCAAGTCCCTGGCTCCTGACCACCAGGGGACAGGAAGGGCTGAGGATCCACACACTCAGTGGGTGCACTTTCAGAACAGACACTCAGACCCCTGGGGCAGTGAACCCGCACAGACCCTGTCGGGCCACTTGGCGCCTCTGTCCCCTGGGGAGAAGGTGTGTGAGCAGAGCAGACATCTGAAAGGACCAGCAGCGCTGGCCATGGGGTCCAGACACCAGGGGCTGCCGGCGCTGGGAGGCCTCTGTGTCCACATGGAATAGCTCAGAGCTGGCTTCTGGAGGGTGGGGCCTGGGCAGCAAGCCCCTCTCCACTCCTGCTCTGCAGGCCTCCTCCTAGACACTGCCCAGCCCAGCCGACTCGGACCTCTTCTCTTGTCCCTGGTCCCTTCCCTCCACCCTGCAGCTTCCAAGGAGGGCTTCCTGAGCTCTGGGCACCTCTGCACAGCACACCCCCGGCCTTCGGCTGACCCAGAACTCCACTCAGGGTGATCCTGGGTCCCCACAGCACCCACCCCTGGAAACGAGGCCCAGAGGCCTGCAGAATGTCCTCCTCACCCCACACCCTGGCTCAGTCACCTCCCTCCCTCCCCCACACCCTCCCTCAGTCACCTCCCTCCCTTCCTCCCTCACACCACACCCCTTCCCCCACACCCTCCCTCCCTCACCCCCCTCCCTTACCTCCCTCACCCCATGCCCTCCCCCTCTCCCACACCCTCCCTCCCTCAACCCACACCCTCCCTCCCCCTCCCTCACCCCCCTCCCTTACCTCCCTCACACCACACCCTCCCCCTCTCCCACACCCTCCCTCCCTCACCCCCCTCCCTTACCTCCCTCACCCCATGCCCTCCCTCAGTCACCTCCCTCCCTCCCTCAACCCACACCCTCCCTCCCCCTCCCTCACCTCCCTCCCTTACCTCCCTCCCTTACCTCCCTCCCACCACACCCTCCCCCTCTCCCACACCCTCCCTCCCTCACCTCCCTCCCTTACCTCCCTCACCCCATGCCCTCCCTCAGTCACCTCCCTCACTCACACCCTCCCCCCACCCACACCCTCCTTCCCTCACCTCCCTCCCTTACGCCCCTCACCCCATACCCTCCCTCAGTCACCTCCCTCCCTCACTTCCTCCCTCCCTCACCTCCCTTACCCCACACCCTCTCTCCCTCACCTCCCTCCCTCACCTTCCTCACCCCACACCATCTACTCTCCCTCAACTCCTTCACCCCACACCTTCCCTTCCTCACCTCCCTCCCCCCACACCCTCCCTTTCCCCAAACCCTCCCCCTCACCCACACCCTCCATCCCTCACCTCCTTCACCCCACACCCTCCTTCCTTTACTTCCCTCCCTCACCTTCCTCCCCCCACACCCTCCCCCTCACCTCCTTCACCCCACACCATCTCCCCTCCCTCCCCTCCCTCACCCCACACCCTCCCTCCCTCACCTTTCCCACCCCACACCCTCCCTCCCTCACCTCCCTCACCCCACACCCTCCCTCCCTCACCTCCCTCCCCCCACATCCCCCCCTCCCCCACACCCTCCATCCCTCACCTTCCTCCCCCCACACCCTCCCCCTCACCCACACCCTCCAACCCTCATCTCCCTCACCCCACACCCTCCCTCCCTCACCTCCTTCACCCCACACCCTCCCTCCCTCACCTCCTTCACCCCACACCATCTCCCCTCCCTCATCTCCCTCACCCCACACCCTCCCTCCCTCACCTTTCCCACCCCACACCCTCCCTCCCTCACCTCCCTCCCCCCACATCCCCCCCTCACCCACACCCTCCAACCCTCATCTCCCTCACCCCACACCCTCCCTCCCTCACCTCCCTCCTTCACCTCCCTCACCTCCACTCTGACCACCTTGGTCCCTGGCACTGAGCCCTCTCTCACTGCCTGCTTGGGCCTCCCTGAGTCTCTGGACCCCAGCTAGGGCACCCTCGTCTCTTTCTCAGGCTGTCACCTCCCCAACACCCTGACTCCTGGATCCACCCTGGCCACAGCCTGTACTGAGGTTGGAGGGGAGGGTGGTGTGGGTGTAGCTGGCTCTTGACTCAGGTCTGCGCCAGCCTGGGGTCTTCCCCAGCTCTCCCCACACCCCTCTGGGTGAGGGCTGGCCTGTGGAGCTGGCCTGCCCAGGGCAAGCTGGGCTCCCCCATGGGGGTGCCAGCACATCCGCACCAGAAGCAGCCTGTGGAGGGAGCTGTTTGGGACCTTCGGTTCTTTAACTCAGGCTGAGAGCCCCCTGCACCTTCCTCTGGCCCTGGGATCTGGTCAGAGTGTTCCGCCCCATGTGGACACTGCGGAGAGCCCTGGCACTCCCTAGTGTCTGTGCTGCCAACCCCTGGCAGAGAAACCTGGACAGGAGGCGTGGGCCTGCTGCCCCTCAGGGCCTGCTGCTGGACATGAGCACACTGTCCTGGGGGCTGGGGCTGGGGGTGCACAGGGACCTGAGGCATAGGAGCTGGTCAAGGGCCTCTGCAAACACCCAGGGCCCCTGGGGCCAGAACTGCTCACTTTCCACAGGCCCAAGCCCAGGCACTGGGGTGAGCTGCGTCTCCCCAGCTCAGTGGACAGGCATCACCCAGAGGGGCTGGGGTAGACCGACTGTCCTGCACCTGCTGCAGTAGAGTTGGCAGACAGGCAGTGACTTCCTCATAAATTATTTCCACGCAACTGGGGTCAGCAGGGGGACCCCAACCAATGGCACTTTATTACAGTAGCCAGAAATAACATAGGACCCTGGAGAAAGGGCCAGAGTTTCACAGGGCGGTGAATCCCTACTGGCTTTACACATCTGTCACATTACCAGGAAAGCGCCACACCCTGCAGGCAGAGCTCGCTGGCCTCTGTCCCTAAATCTCCAGGTTTGTCCCCCATCTTTCTGTCAAGTCTTGTCAGGTTGGGGTCTCCCTTCTGGCCACAGACTGTACTGAGGTTGGAGAGGAAGAGTGATGTGGGTGTCTCCAGCTCTGGGTATCTCCCAGTTCTGGGTGTCTCCCACCTCTGGGTGTCTCACAGCTTTGGGTGTCGGCTAGCACTGGGTGTCTCACAGCTCTGGTGTCGGCTAGCACTGGGTGTCTCACAGCTCTGGGTGTCTCACAGCTCTGGTGTCGGCTAGCACTGGGTGTCTCCTAGCTCTGGGTGTCTGCTAGCACTATGTAGTTCCTAGCTCTGGGTATCTCCCAGTTCTGGGTGTCTCCCAGCTCTGGGTGTCTGCTAGCTCTGGGTGTCTCACAGCTCTGGTGTCGACTAGCACTGGGTGTCTGCTAGCTCTGGGTGTCTCCCACCTCTGGGTGTCTCACAGCTCTGGTGTCGACTAGCACTGGGTGTCTGCTAGCACTGGGTGTCTTCCAACTCTGGGTGCCTGATAGCTTTGGGTCTCCTGGCTCTGGGTATCTCCAAGCTCGAGTGTTTCCCAGCTCTAGGTGTCTCCCAGCTCTGGGTGTCTCCCAGTCCTGGATGTCTCCCAGCTCTGGGTGTCTCCTAGCTCTGGGTGTCTCCCAGCTCTTGGTGTCTCTTGGCTCTGGGTGTCTCCTGGCTCTGGGTGTCTCCTAGCTCTGGGTGTCTGTTACTTCTGGGGTGTCCAGTAGTCCTGGACAGGTCTGCAGGTGTTGGTTTTAAGGGGAGGCCCAGGCCTGTTTTTGAAGCCCACAGTCAGACTGAGCCCTTCAGCTACATGACCTCGGGTGGGAGCAGTGGTAGGTTTGAGAGCACAGACCTGGTTTCTGGAGTGGCAGGTCCCCTCTGGAGTGTGTGGGGAAAGGCCCCCGCCCTATTGGAGGCTGGTTGCCCCAGGGCCAGCCACCCCTATTCCTCACCCTCCACTAGCACCGTCCCTAAGGCATAGTCCTGGCTCTGGACAGGAACACCCCCACCTGGGAACTCTGGGAAACCAGAGACTCACCTTTGTCCTGCACTGGCAGGGGTAGAACTCTTCAGGACAGGATAGGGGACAGGAATAGGATGTGGACATTGCCATCCCCTGAACTAGAGTGGAAATGCTGGGGCAGTTCAGGCACAGGGTGGGACCCCCGAGGACTAGGTCAGCGGCAGCTGCACCCTGTGCCCCTGAATGGGGTGGTGGCCTGGGCCTCAGCACCCTGACTTGGCTGGGACTTGTCTCTTGGCACTGTCCAAGCCTGGGGAGGGGCTCCAAACCAAGGTCACTTCCCCAGAGTGGCCTCCTGGTATGGGGCAAGGCCTGTAGGAGTGAGGGGCATCACAGACCTGGTTCTGGGGTGTGACCATTGGGCCAGCTGGAGGGAAGGACTGGCCAGTGGCTGCTGGGCCTCCTGCAGAAGGGCATCCCCTCCCTTAGGAGAGAATACGAGGGCAGGGTGCAGGGCCCTCCTGAGCCAGCCCCATGACCCCCGGGGTAGCAGCTCTGGTCTGAGCTGCAGTTGTAACTGGGCACCTAGAATTCTACCTCCCGCTGGCCCGGCCTCCTCTTGTGCTCCACCCTTGAGGGCTCAGCAGGGTGAGCTCAGGACAGCCAGGAGGAGGGATCTCAGGGAGAGTGCTAACCAAGTGGCCCAGGGAACCCCATCCCAGTGAGCCTTGTCTCTGTGAAAAGCAGGGCCGCTCTGGGACCCACGTCCCTGGTCTCTGTGGAGACCCCCAGGTGCTGGCATGCAGAAGTCCCCAAGGTCCCCTCCCGTGGCCTGCATAGGACTGGCACTTGCCCTGGCTGCCCCCGGTGGCTCTGCTGACACCTCTGGACACCCTCTGTGGAGGCCAGTCCTGTGTCACCCCGTGGGGCCCCCCCTCCTTGGTTCCCCCTCAGCTTCTCCGGGGCTGTGCTGTTCGGGTTGCAGGTGGCCCTGGGGACACGCAGCCCCGAGATGCTGACTGCTGGTTTGGCTCGGGGAACAGCTGCTCCGGCTTCTCGTGGACCCCAGGGCTGACCTGCACGTGGGCAAGGTCCTGGCTTGGAGCCTGGCTGGTGTGGGCTGAAAGCCCCCTGGGCCTGCCCTCCCCTGGGGTCTGGGACCCTCAGTGCCCTCTCATCACCTCCTCACCCAGAAGGAGCGCTGGCCTTGATGTCCAGCCCCCTTGGTCTTGTTTCACAGCGTCTTCACCCTCAGCACCTGCACAGGGCTCTGGACGGGAAGGAGGGGCTCTGGGCAATTTCCGATGGAGCAGTTGGCAGAGCTGTGGGCCTCCCTCCCTGTGCTTGGACCCGGCTCTGTCAGCGCAGTGGCCCCTGCTGGTCTTGCTTCTGGCCAGCACCTAGGTGCTGGGCTTCAGAACCTCCGGTCCTGAAGGAGGGGCCTACCAGTTGCCAGCCGTGGGGCCTCAGGCACCCCTCCCTGCCTGTGCTCATCAGTGGTGGGTTTCGTGACCCCCTGCAACCCTCCTGTGAGACAGCTGGGGACACGGAGTACTCAGTGATGGGGCCCTGTGCCCTCCTCTTGCCAATGCTGACCTGAGACGAGGGTCCCAGTGGTCGGCGCTCGAGTCATGCTTGTTGAGTGAGTGAATGTGAGACCATCAGCAAAGACAGATGTTGCTGGGCTGCTCCTGTTGCTCCGGCTTTGAAAGTCCGTGGGTGACTACTTGTGTCCAGCCCTGCCCTGCCCACTGTTGGTTCTGGTTCGTCCTGGCTGCAGGGTCCTCAGGTTGCCCCACAGCTTGAAACCATGTCTGCCCTGCCCGTTACAGCAGGTGTTAGACGACCTGAGCCTGAGGCCCTCCCATAAGGATGACCGTGTGTCTCCTTGACACCCAGGCACAGGCGTCAGGGCCGTCAGCCGCCCACAGGCTGAGCTGCTTCGTTGCAAGTGCCTGCCTCGACCCCTTCTTACCGTCGGCACAGGTGGGTCCCAAGGCCTGCAGGTGAACTATGCAGAGTAGATTGAACCTGCCTGGGATTCCTCACTGGGGAGCCCTCCTCTTCTCCTCCGCGGTCCCTCTCCTCCATTCCTCACACCTCCTGTGTGACCCCAAGGAACCCAGCACACCCTCAACACACCCCAAGCCCCTGTTACCTGGAGGAGTCTAGAGCCCAAGAAGGTTGAAGTGTGGTGTGCAGCCCTCTGCAGCTGTGGCACTAGAGGGACAGCAAGGGATGCTTCTTGCCACACTTCTGCACAGAATAACTGATGGGCATCCAAGCCAAGAGTGGGTCCCAATGGAGAGAAACATGGACCATGTTTCTGTGGCTTTCACACACCTTCATGGCTTCAGCTACTCATGTGTGCATCACCACCATTACCACCATCATCACCATCACCGTCACCGTCACCATCAGCACCTCTGCCACCCCTGTCACCACCATCATCTTCATCACCACCATCACCACCCTCATCACCATCATTTTCATCACACCATTACCATCACCATCTTCACCACCACCATCACCATCACCATCTTCACCATCATCACCATCACAACCACCACCACCATCACCTTCATCATCACCATCTTCACCACCATCACCTTCACCTTCACCGTCACCATCACCATCAGCACCTCTGCCACCCCTGTCACCACCATCATCACCATCACCACCACCACCACCTTCACCATCACCATCAGCATCTCTACCACTCCTATCACCACCATCATCACCATCATCTTCATCACCACCATCACCACCCTCATCACCATCATTTTCATCACACCATTACCATCACCATCTTCACCACCACCATCGCCATCACCATCTTCACCATCATCACCATCACAACCACCACCACCATCACCTTCATCATCACCATCTTCACCACCATCACCTTCACCTTCACCGTCACCATCACCATCAGCACCTCTGCCACCTCTGTCACCACCATCATCACCATCACCACCACCTTCACCATCACCATCAGCATCTCTACCACTCCTATCACCACCATCATCACCATCATCTTCATCACCACCATCACCACCCTCATCACCATCCTTTTCATCACACCATTACCATCACCATCTTCACCACCACCATCACCATCACCATCTTCACCATCATCACCATCACAACCACCACCACCATCACCTTCATCATCACCATCTTCACCACCATCACCTTCACCTTCACCGTCACCATCACATCAGCACCTCTGCCACCCCTGTCACCACCATCATCACCATCACCACCACCACCACCTTCACCATCACCATCAGCATCTCTACCACTCCTATCACCACCATCATCACCATCATCTTCATCACCACCATCACCACCCTCATCACCATCATTTTCATCACACCATTACCATCACCATCTTCACCACCACCATCACCATCACCATCTTCACCATCATCACCATCACAACCACCACCACCATCACCTTCATCATCACCATCTTCACCACCATCACCTTCACCTTCACCGTCACCATCACCATCAGCACCTCTGCCACCTCTGTCACCACCATCATCACCATCACCACCACCTTCACCATCACCATCAGCATCTCTACCACTCCTATCACCACCATCATCACCATCATCTTCATCACCACCATCACCACCCTCATCACCATCCTTTTCATCACACCATTACCATCACCATCTTCACCACCACCATCACCATCACCATCTTCACCATCATCACCATCACAACCACCACCACCATCACCTTCACCATTACCATCTTCACCACCATCACCATTACAACCACCACCATCATCACCACCACCACCATCATCTTCACCACAACCACCACCATCATCTTCACCACAACCACCACCATCACCATCATTACCTGCTGCTTCATTGCAAGTGCCTGCCACAATCCCTTCCTCTTACCATTTGACACAGTTGGTCACCACCACCACCACCACTACCTACCACCACCACCATCAGCATCATCACCACCACCATCACCACCATCAGCACTACCACCCCACCTTCACCATCACCATCATCACCAATACCGCCACCACTGCCGGGGATAGTAACGCTCTCTGGAGAATGAAGTGTCCACTGCTCACTGGCTGTTCTTCATCTTTTGTTTTGCATTCTAACCCAACCCAGCCATTCATAAAAAGGAAACTGAGGAAAGTGAAGAAAACTGCTGAAGACCACACCGCTTTCCAGGGAGGAATGGTTTTGCATATGTAGATGATTCATGCCCTTGACTAAAGGGCATAGCTTCCCTGTGTCCTGGAGCCCTGCCTTTCCTGCCATCCAGTCAGCAGGGCAGCATCATGTCTAATCATCTCACTAGACTTTGGGGTGGGGGTGCCAACCTAATGCACACAGATGGGAATGTGTGGGCTCTGGCAGAGACAAGTGGCCTCCCAGCCAGGCTGAGGCCAGTGGGAACCCTTCCACTTCTTTTTTTTTTTTTTTGGTACCTAGGATCGAACTCAGGGGCACTCCACCACTGAGCCACACCCCCGCCCTATTTTGTACTTTATTTAGAGACAGGATCTCACTGAGTTGCTTAGCACCTAGCCATTGCTGAGGCTGGCTTTGAACTTGCGATCCTCCTGCCTCAGCCTCCCCAGCCGCTGGGATTACAGGTGATGCCTTTTACCTCTTGATACTCTCTATGCCCCAGTGGAGGAGGTGGGGATTGGCTGGCCAGCAGAGGGGCCACCATGATTTGGAGGTCAACATGCCTGTTGCCCTCTTTGCTGCAGGGGTCTGACTGTGTGGGTGCATGTGCTACATGGCGGTTCCACTCTTGGGCAGAGACATGACCCCGAGGCACGTGTTTCTGGGTCCCCTTCTGGGAGGCCCTCAGCCAGGACATGCTGAGTAGAGCCAGAGGAGCTGGTGGTGGCTTGTCAGCCAGTGGGTGGATAGCACCACTGGGCTACAGACTCCCAGTGTTCTGGAAACCGCACTCAAGTCCCTGTGCTGCCCCCAGCCTGAGGCCTGTCACCTTCTGGGCCTGCGCAGGTGTCTTGGACCCCTTGACCTGGCAGTCTCAGGACAGGGGGGCAGTATTGGGGGAGGTGAAGGGGAACTGAGGACTCAGACCAGGGCTGGGAGCTGGGGGTGGCTCCCAGGATGCACCAAGCCTCCCCCCAGGGAGGAGGGCAGTGGGACATGGGGCTGTGTCACTGTGTTCTGAGAAGGATTCTGTACCAGCCCACCAGGACCAAGCTCAAGCTTTAACATGTGGGCCTTGGGGGGCACTCTATCCGAACTACAGAGGGGCAGCGTGGGCTCTCTGTGTTGGCCCTGCGGTCCCTTGTGTTGGTCTGCCCCACTCTCATAGTTCAGATCCCGCCCGTCCAGTGGGCCCAGCCCCGGGGTTCTGTCTCTGTGCTCAGGTCCTGTCCAGTCTCAGGCTGGCTGCTTGCTCCTCAGGTAGCTGGGTGTCCTCCCCTACGCCCTGGCCCTGCTCCACGCAGGGGGTGCAAACCGGCCTGTTTTCCAGCTCCCCAGCCTCGGGGGCTCCCCAGCCCAGTGTGGGGGTTTGGAGTGAGGTACAGGGAGGTCACTGCCCCACTGGGCCTCCAGCTGGCCCAGGCAGCTTCCTCACGGGCCCTCAGTTGGCAGGGCTGGAGTAGGAAATGAAGGTGGGGCTGTCCCGGAGCAGTGCCCACCTAGTGACCCTTCGGGGAGTCCTCGTTCTTGTTCCCACTCCTGATGCCACAGGAGGTCTGGAGGAGTGAGGGGAGGAGGTGGCATGAGGAGCAGGCTTCACTCCGCAGTGGACACGGGTACTGATCTTCAGAGGGCCCGGTGGAGCTTTGGGACCTTCCTCGGGGCTGGGAGGATGGGCGCAGGGTCTGCGGACCCCCCCTGCTGGGCAGTACCCCAGGCTGGCCCCGGGGGACAGGGTACAAGCTGTCAGAGGACCTGCCAGTGTCCCCTTCAGGGGAGCGCATCTCCCCCTCATCACTATTGTTAATTAAGACTGTCTCCATTATAGGGCTAATTAACAATTAGCATAAACATAATTAGCCAGCACTGACATTTAACTCATTACATTGTTTAAATAATTTTCGGAAATTGCCCCTAGCGAATTCTGTCAGCTTGCAATAATGGCTCCACTTTGTCATGTAAATTAAATGACATTTGTGTTGTTGCTGTCCCCCTGTGTGGGAGGTGGGAGACAGCCACCCGGCCTGCTGGGCTTGGGCACTGAGTTGGGGGTGCTGGGAGCGGGAGGGGAATCCCAGCTCCTCCTGCTGCCCTCTGTGGTCAGGGCGCCTCAGCTCCCGGGACCCTGGGGCCGGACTTCCCAGAGGCTTGGGGAGAACTTGGGGTGCCTCCGGAATGAGGACCCGAGGCTGGGGCCTGGGGAAGTCCTGCTGAATCAGCTTCCAGAAGTTCCAGAGCACAGGGGCCCTGGACAGCGTGTGTCACTGTGCTGGGCACCTTGGAGCTGGCCCTGCAGGGTCTCAGTGCTGAAGCCCAGGAGAGTTGTCACCTGCCACTGGGACTCGGAGCCCTGCTGAGCCACCTCTCCCACATCTCTGGAGCTCACGGGGCAGGAGCACTCCTCATCTTCCTCAGGACCTTCGTGATGGCCAGGCAAATTGTGACCTGGCTGGACCAGTGCAGAGCTGCCAGGGTGAAAGGGCTTCTCCCTCAGCCTCTGCCCCAACCTCCAGTTTGAAGAAGAGCTGGCACAGGTGTCCAGGCCAGGAACTGACCTTCACCTGTGCGGAGCCTGTGGAGACGTCACGCTATCATCTTGGGAGCCCCTGGTCAGCATGGGTACCTAATTACCAGGCTTGAGGGTGACCCTCCCTCAGCTCTGGGTCCCCCGTGCTGGGCCACCTCCTCTGCCCTGTGTCAGCACCCTTCTGTCTGCTTCTGGGTCTCACCCTCAGCACTGCTCCGGATTACCCAAGCACCGCCAGCCCGGGTCCTTGCCAGCTGGCCTGGCCTCCTGGCCATGGGTGAGTCTGGGCCCCAGGGCCCCGAGAGCATGTGGCTCCTCAGGGAGCATCATCCTCTCCACAGGCAAGTGTCCTGAGACCCTGCAGGAGAGTCTCTGGGTCAGCTCCAGCTGCTCTCGGTTCCGACAGGAGGGACCTCCACATGTTCCCAGCCCCACGAAGGGTGAGAGTCGACCCACGAGGTCTGGAGGCCCCGGGGGGTGCCCATCAGCTCCACTCCAAGGCGGAACGAGTGGCCTGCAGAGCTCAGGACAGCTGAATCAAATGGCCCGAGCGTTGTTGGGGCCGGTTCTGGCTGTTAAGTGCTTGTCAGCGTCCGCAGGCCCTCTCACGACTCTATAAAATCCCAAGAATTATAGGAGCGCCAGGGTCACATAATTCATCGCACAGTAGATTTAACCTGGCGGTCAGTAATTCATATTTGTGGCGATAATATTGTTTTCCACTTTCCGAGAGTTATCGCCGTGTCTCCCTTCCAGGTCACTATGGATATCAAAAATCAATTTGGAAAGATGGATACTGTCAGAGAATAAAGCATGGAGGCTGCCCCCTCTCCGCGCGGAGCGCCAGGCGCCTCTGTCCCCCGCTCCTGAACCTTGGCGGGGGCTCGGGTTGCTCGCCAGAGGACGCGGCTCGGGAAGTCACGCTGGCTTGTTCGCTGGTAGGGGTCAGCGTCCCTCCTATCCCCGCCTCCCTCAGCCTGCGCGACTCAGCACCCGGAAGTCCCTCGGACCTGGCCGCCTCAGTTCCTGCTCTGCCTGGACGTGCTCAGGGTGACCCAGCTTTGGCTGGTGCCCAAGGGGTTCTGGGGGCCACCTGTGGGAGGCTGAACCCTGAATTTGTTCAGGGGAGAAGCTGCTGCTCAGGACCCCACTGAGCTCGGCCTCTGTGCTGGGCAGTCCCAGCGACCACCCACAGTGGACATGGATTAAGGAATTGACACCTGCCAGACGGCCCTTCTGGGTCTCCAGAGGAAGGAGAGGCCCAGCCCTGCTCTCAGGCAGAGCGGGCACACTGTGTTCCAGCTGCCAGGTTCCCTGGAGCCCAGGGAGGGAAGAGAGCGCCTGCTGGGCCCAAGCTCAGCTGGGTGCACGCAGGGGCACGGAGCCCACCCCTGCCTGGGGGAGCCACCCTCTGCCCTCGGCCTTAGGGTGGTCTCAGGACCACAGGGGCACCGCTCCCTCTGGGCAGCCTGGGCTCAGGGTCACTTCTTCCACCCCACTGGCTAGCCCTCTCCCCCTGCAGGCCGGCCAGGACTGTCCTGCCCCCAGGCCCCCCACTGCAGTGTGCTGCTCTGGTCTGTCCCTCTGCCCACCACCTGCTGGCTCCAGGAGGGAGGCCCTCCGCCCAGCAGCCCCTGCCATGCTCTGTGGATGGACCCGGGGTGGGCGCGGCTGGCCCCCGTCCAGATGGCCTTTGCTGGAGGAAGTTTCTGGAGCACAGGGAACAGTGGCTGCTTCTCCACTCGGGCCTCCAGACGCCCTCCTGCAGACAGCCTGGGCTGGGGGCGCCCTTTCCAGCCCCCTCCCCGGGGACGCCTGGCTTGGGCCTCCATGGGAGGGGAGGTGGTGCCAGCCGACTCTGGAGACCTGAGGGCCTGTGGTGGGCATGGCGGGCAGAGGGGACCTCTGGTGTGCAGGCAGGTGGGGGAGCCTGGGGGTGGGCCCCGCGGGGCCTGAGCGGCAGCCCCACTTGGAGCTTGGGAGGGACCTGCCAGCGGGGGATGGCAGACCCTTAGTTAAAAAGCTGCCAGGAGGTTGGCGGCATCTCGGCCCCGCGGATCACAGCTGGTCAGAGGTGTGGCAGCCCCTACCCAGAATGCAGTTAATTCAGATTGCCCGTAACTGAGGAGGGCCACGGTAGATCCCTGCCGCCACCCAGGGGAGGGGTGCTGGTCCCCAGCAAGCCCTTGGAGGCTGCAGGGGTGGGAGGTCGAGGGTCGGGCTTCTGGACATTCTGGTGAACACACGGCTGAGCAGAGCTGAGGGGCCGGGGGTCCAGCCTGAGCCATGCTGCCCCCAAGGCTCACCACCTCCCTCCTGGTAGTTGGGAAAGCCCTCAGCAGGGTCTTGGGGAGCTTCCAGGGACCTGGAGCCCAGCAAGGACCAGCCAGGCCTGGACATGCTGCTGTCCCCAGCCTCACGGATGACACACTTGTGTCCCCAGACCTCCTGTCTTCTTCCATCTGCCACAAAATGCTCCTTGGAGCCCAGAGGCCAGGTCTGTGGGGCAGAGGAGGCCCGGAGCTGACCCCCAGGCCCAGCAGGCACGCTCTACCTCCCACGGCCAGCCTGGATTGGACTCTGAGGGGACATGGGCCCAGGCCCCTATGAGAGGTCCTAGTGCTGGGGATGCTGCGGGGAGAGGGCACTAGGATCCGCAGCCCAGGAGCCTGCCCGCCCACTGCCCAGGCCTGAGGAGGGCAGGCTGGGGGCCAATGGGGACCTGCCTCCCAAGTCATGGGGTGGGACAGCCGTGAGCTGCCTCATGCTGCGCTGGCCGGGCTTCAGCCCAGGCCCTGGGTTGCCCTGTACCTGCCCAGGCAGCACCAGCAGGGGAGCCCAGTTCCCCAGCTCCCCTGTCACCTGGGCCTTTCCCACCTGCAGACACTGAGCTGCCCATGGCTACTGGCCCTGAGGGTGCGGCCACCCCGCCCAGCTCCCATGCTGGGTGACCACAGGCCTCAGCCTTGGGCAGGCAGTGGCCCCCATTTGCAGCTGTGCAGTGTGGATGTGGCCAGGGAGGCTGGCCAGCTGACCACCTACCCAGAGACTGGGGCTCCTCATGGCCCTCTGCTGTGGCTGCTGCTCCTGGGGCCCCTTAGGGGCTTCCTCCATGTTCCCTGTTGAGGCTGACTGTGCTCCACGGACATCATCCGGGGCTCCCGGTGTGTCTGATCCTCTCCATCCCACAGCGTAGATAGAGGCCCTGAGCTGGGCCCCTCAAGCCCCCTTAGAGTTCACAGGCAGGAAACACAAGATGGTATCCTTGAGCCGGCCCAACCTGAAGGCTTCCCAGGACCAGAGAGATGCTGGATGACACAGAGTCAGCTTCTGTCCAATCCCAGGCAGGCTGTGGAACCCCTGCATGCCCCTGGCCCAAGGCATGGAGAGGAGCCGTGCTCCCCTGGAGGCTGCAGCCTGCAGGGCCAGCTGCCTGCCCAGGGAGCTGTCAGCCTGCTCTGCACAGTAAGTGTCTCATTTCCGCCCAGTCCACGGGGCCTAATTGCTCCCAGGCTGGCCTGGGCAGTAATGTTCCCTGACGTGGCAAATGTGGCCTGGGAGCTGAGGCAGGGCGCCCTGACACCTGTGCCCGGAGGCCACCCTGTCCCCGCAGCGAACAGGGTGGAGGCCACGGCCCTATCCTGCGTGAGGCGTAGTGGACTGCCTTCAGCCCCACGTCTGGGGGCACGTGCTGCTCTTCTGGTGGGAGGGAGGGGAGGCATCTGCCCTCACGCTACGGCTACCCTCTGACTTGCCTGCGTTCCCTCCAGCCTCCTGCTTCTGCTGTGGCCCCCGGCCGCCCTTCCTGCCCCTCATGGCCCTCTGCTGTGGCTGCTGGGTGTGGACCTGGGGACCCCCCTGCCAGCGTGAGCTCCTGGGAACAGCTCCATCCATTGCTGGACCCCAGAGCCCAGGAAAGGGCTGTCATGTGGCGGCCACAGGGTACCTACTGACCACGCAGGGAAGGGGGTCTAGAAGCTGGTGCTGAGAAGACTCGGGTGTGAGATCTCCAAGGGTCACCCTGGGTCAGGGGCAAGGGCAGGGAGTGACTGCAAGGTGGGACATGGGAAGGTGAGTGAAGGACCCCACAGGGCCTGAGGGTTGTGGGGTTAGGCAGGGTTGGGGCAGTGATTCCTGGGTGAGGTGGGAGAGCAGGAGATGCTGACCTCTGGCCAGTCTGGAGTCCATGTTCTTTACCTTTGGGGCTGATGCTGGGAGCCCTGCACTGGGGAGGCCCAGGCAGGCTGTCACCAGCCAGAGGGGCCGTGGGAGCCCCACCAGGTGCCGCCCGCCAGTGCACTTGCGCGGCTCCTACCTGCAGCCCAGCCGAGCTTGATGAGGCTAAGGAGATGTGTGAGGAAGACCCTATTGATTTTAATTACCCAGAAACAGCCCACAGGGACAAAGGGCTTTGCTGTTTATTTAGCCAGGCTGGGCTGCGCATTGTGCAAGGAGAGATCCAATCAGCCGCCCTCATTATTGCTATAATAATAAGGCCAAAACGCCGCTCCAGGCTGAGGGCATTTCTTTAAAGTAATAACCTCCCGCTCCGCCCCTCACGCCCCTCCTCAGCGGCTTGAGCAACAAGGAGCAATTACATGCTGTCGATATTAATTCAATTAAATCCAGGTTATTTATTGGGTATTATGGAAAAGAATTCTCTGGCCTTACAGAGGTGGGGCATGACGGAGGGGCTGGGCAGGACCTGGACCCTCAGCAGAGTTGACTGTGAGCCAGAAAGCCAGCAGGTCTGCCGAGTGCAGGAGCAGGGCCAGGTGGCTGCTCTGGGCACTTCCACTGGGAGGGAGCAGAGGCCTGGGGGAGGGTGGGTCCTGGCTCCTCTACAGCCGGCTAGGTGGCCCTGGACAAGTCACCTAATGCTTTGGTGCTGCAGCTGAAAATTGGTTTTGCAGAATCATGGTCACAGTGATGATGTTAACACCTGTGATGGTGACAGCAAAGGTGATGAAGGAGATCACTGAGATATGGCTGTGATGACAGTGGTGGTGGCCATGGCAGTGATGATGATAATGATGGTGGCAGTGATGGTGTGATGATGATGGTGGTGATGTTGGTGATGGGGATGGTGGTGGTGGTGATGATGATGGTGGTGAAGGTGATGGTGGTGATGGTGATGATGATGGTGGTGATAGTGATAGCGGTGATGATGATGATAATGGTGGTGATGGTGATGATGATGGTGATGATTGTGGTGATGGTAATGATGATGGTGGTGATAGTGATGGTGGTGATGGTGATGATGGTGATGATGATGATGGTGATAGTGATGGTGGTGATGGTGATGGTGGTGATGGTGGTGATGATGGTGGTGATTGTGATGATGATGGTGGTATTAGGGATGGTGGTCATGATAATGGTGGTGATGGTGATGGTGATGGTGGTGGTGAAGGTGATGATGATGGTGGTGATGGTGATGATGGTGGTGATGATGGTGGTGATAGTGATAGTGGTGGTGATGATGATGATGGTGGTGATGGTGATGATGATGGTGATGATGATGATGGTGGTGATGGTGATGGTGGTGATGTTGGTGATGGTGGTGATGGTGATGATGATGGTGATGATGATGATGGTGGTGATGGTGATGGTGGTGATGTTGGTGATGGTGGTGATGGTGATGATGATGGTGATGATGATGATGGTGGTGATGGTGATGGTGGTGATGGTGGTGATGTTGGTGATGGTGGTGATGGTGATGATGATGGTGATGATGGTGGTGATTGTGGTGATGGTAATGATGATGGTGGTGTTAGGGATGGTGGTGATGATGATGGTGGTGATGGTGATGATGATGATGGTGATGATGATGGTGGTGATAGTGATGGTGGTGATGGTGATGGTGGTGATGTTGGTGATGGCGATGATGATGGTGGTATTAGGGATGGTGGTCATGATAATGGTGGTGATGGTCATGATAATGGTGGTGATGGTGATGGTGGTGATGGTGGTAATGGTGGTGAAGGTGATGATGATGGTGGTGATGATGGTGATGGTGGTGATGGTGGTGATGATGGTGGTGATGGTGATGGTGGTGATGGTGGTAATGGTGGTGAAGGTGATGATGATGGTGGTGATGATGGTGATGGTGGTGATGGTGGTGAAGGTGATGATGATGGTGGTGATGATGGTGATGGTGGTGATGGTGGTGATGATGGTGGTGATTGTGATGATGATGGTGGTATTAGGGATGGTGGTCATCATAATGGTGGTGATGGTGATGGTGATGGTGATGATGGTGGTGATGGTGGTGAAGGTGATGATGATGGTGGTGATGGTGATGATGGTGGTGATCTTGGTGATAATGATGGTGGTGATGATGGTGGTGGTGGTGGTAGGTGAATATGGGTGATGGTGATCAGAGTCTTTGTGGGCATGCTGCCTGCCTTGCTGACCTCACACTGTTGCTAGTAGTGGAAGTGGTCATGGCATTGTTGGAGCACACAAGGATAAGAGGCCGTGAGTCAAACGTGAGTCCTCAACTGTAAGGGCATGGATAAGCCTCATTGCCTGTGGCAGAAGGACAAGGAATGGTCTGACGTTGAGGCCCAGCTGCAGGCCAAGGGCAGGCCACTGCTGTTGGTGGGCCTGATTCTGGACCCTCATGGAGGAATGCTTATCTTGCTCATTATGCAGCAGGGAAGGCCTAACATATAACGCTGTGTTTTGGGACAAAGTGCTGTCAGAACACTGGCAAGCGCAATTTCCTTGCTCCTTTGACAGGAAGTTATTCCCCTTGGTACAAGGTCAGCCTGCCTGGCAGTTTCTGAACTGTTGGTGTCTGGACTCCCGTAAGATGATGTGTTATGTGTCACCTCTGGCCTATGGTGACTGTCAGATGTAAATTGGCACATACCCACTATAAAGCTATTTTTTGCTGTGCAATAAAGCAAATATTGTTTTCTGAAACATCTCTGGAGGGGCTTCTCGCACCCTCCAGCTCCCCAGTCAATGCTGGAAGAGCAGCCCCGCAGCACACTACTCTGCTGAAAACACCCCACGGGCTGAGGTGCGGGTCTGAGGATGCACAGGGGCTGCCAATCCTCAGGGCAGAGAGGAGTGTTTCCTAGGTGCCCCTAGGGGCTGGGACTACACTGGGCAATGGTCCCCTCATTCAGTCTCCACCGTGAATCCTGGCGCAGGCCCTGGGGTGAGCTGCTGCGTGCATGTGGTCCCCGTCAGTACCTTCGGGTGTGGTCCATGCACACTGCTGGCTCGCTCTCCTGTGAGCGGTAGACCACAGCCACCTCAGCAGCAAGGCTGTCCTCCGCTACAGCTGCCAACGCCAAGACTCCAAGAAGCCAGGATCCCAGTTCTGCCGTGACTTTGAGCCCGCATCCTTCTCTTCCTGGGCTTGGCCGACTGGCCAGCAGAGGGCAGAGCCTCAGGGGCCTGGAGGGTAGAGGGGCTCAGCAGAGTCCCACAAACCAGTTTTGGGGGGGCTGGTCCCTGTTTGGTGAATGGCTGGGACTGACATAGGATTCCAGGTGACTCAGGAGGGTCGAAGGACAGGCTGTGATGGACACAGGACCCCAGGACAGCAGGATGTGTGAGTGGGATCTCAAGGGCGCATGGCAGAGCGTGTGGCTTGGGCGCAGAGGGGCAGGAGCTGGCAGAAGACCTGGGTCTGGGGAGTGGCCACGCTGGGCCGGTTGGTGTCCTGCAGCTACCCGAGGAAGGATCAGAACCTCACAGCCCCAGAGACCCAAGGCAGCAAACCTGAAGTTTCCTGGTGTGCCGCCTGGAAGCCTGAAGGCCAGGGGTGGGCCAGCTGGCTCTCGGGGCCTCTTGGCATCCTGCCTGCCCCTGCCAGCTCCTGGTGTGCGAGGCAGCCCCGGCGTCCCTTGCTTTAGGGCGTCACTGCAGTCCCTGATCCCTGTGGGGGTCCACCCTGTACATACGCCTCCTGCCTCTGCTTGCTCTGATCCCAAGGGGGCCGGTCACCAGGTGAGGCCCACCCTGCCCCAATGTGACCGCATCATGATGACACTGCAAAGGCCCAACTTCCAAACAAGTCACATTCACAGGTGCTGGTGACATGAACTTTGGAGGGACACCATTCAGTCCAGGAAGCTGGATGATAGGGCTGGTCTCAGAGCCCAGGGGGCCTGTGGCGCTGACCGCCAGACTTTTGGGGAAGCCTGGTGGTTAGTTGCTGGTGACCTTTCTAGAGGTCATGACCCTTGTGTGCTCACCTGACTGTGTCCCACCATCTCCAAAGATGTCTTCTTCTCTGGAATCACAGCCAGAGCGACATCATGGAGGGGCTAAGGCTGCTGGGACACCCAGGCTGCGGTGGTGCCTCGGGCTCTGGAGGTTGGCCGAGGCGCCCTCACGTTGGACACCGTGTCTAACCGGCCGAGATTGACCTGTTTGGGGCTCCTCACTGCAGCTGAGCGATTTGATCCGAGCTGCAGACAGCAGTCGGGCAGTAATTGGATGTTATGAGATCGGAGGGCCACTCTCTGAGGAGGGGCAGCACAGTGGCTGTGGGCAGTCGGTGGTGGGGGAGGGGGCACAGCCGGCAGGAGGGGGCGGGGCTGCCACTGTGGGAGTGAGATAAGCCCCTCATCCTCAGCCCTAATCTTCTGCTGGGGTCATGGACAGAGCCCGAGGCAAGATGGAATAACATGGCCACTGTCCAGTAGCTGCCTGGCCTGGCTGCCATGAGGGTACCGTGCAATTAGCGTTAAATATCAATTTCACGGCTGCTGAGGGTAGGAGAGGCAGACAGGCGCTGCCCGCTGCAAACCTGGGTGTTTCTGCCAGCTTCGACTTCCCAAGAAAGGGCAGAGCCCCAGTGATGCTTCCAGCCAGTGGACACCAGCTCACCTCCCCTGTGGCCTTCCAGGACGGGCCCAAGTCCCCACCATCCCCTCCTCTGCCCCAAAGTGGGTGACCCACCCTCCCTGCGCCCTTGCCCACCCCACCCTCTCCTGACCCTTCTCAGGCCCTGTGCCCCTCACTGCTGGGAAGGGTGTGGAGTGGAGAGGGGGCAGGCCATGCCCCAGAGGTGGGACTGGGCAGTGACAGGGACAGTGTGGGTTTCACATGGGCGAGCAGGTTGTGGAGGACCTGCAAGAAGGGTCCACAGAGAAGAGGCTGACTGGTGCCGGAGGCCAGCTGGTGCGGGGGAGAGGAGGTCCCTGGGAGCACGCGCAGCGAGGGAACTCAGGTGCCACCCTCTGTGCCCACAGGCTGGGCCACCCTCTGCCTGCCCTCAGGCCTGCAGAGGTGAGTGGCCCTGGGCTTTGCTGCATGGACTCAGACTCTCCAGTGGGCCTCTCTGTGGAGCTTGGCCACCACCTCCAGGGACAGGTGGATGGGCCTCGGCAGGCGCCCCGGCACAGTTCTGGCCAGACCTGGGGCTGCTAGGAAAGTTCTGTTGAGAGAAACGGTCTGCAGGAGCTCGGCTGTGAGCCGCCCCCGGGACTGAGGGAGAACAGGAGCTGGCTGGCTGGGCGGTGTCACCTGGGACCCTCGGGCAGGGGAATGCCTGCCTGCCCAGGCTGACCAGACGTCACCACATGTCACTACGGGAAACGCTGGCCGGCGGGGGTGACCCAGTGTCCCGGCCGCCTGCGTGGCTCTCACCCGGTGGTGCGCTGCAGCCGTAGGCAATTTATCTCCGTCTCCGCGCTCTTAAAACACTTTTATCAAAATTGGCGGTCACACGGCGCTGAACCGCGGTGGCCTCAATCTTAAACGCCGCGCTGCAGATTTTAATTTGGGGAAGATTAATGCGCTGGCGGCGTCAGCGGCACGGCGCCCGTTATCGGGCTGGACGGGTGTCAGTGTCTCAGTGGTGCCCTGTCCCTCAGTCCGTGTCTGCTGGCCTCCTGGGGCTGCCGTGGTGTCGGGGTGGGCCCCTTCTGCTGGGCTGGGCCGTCTCCTCCCCCGTTGTGGGTACTGGCCCTTGAGCTCAGCAGCAAAGATGATGCCCTGCTCCTGCTTGTCCACACCTCTCGCCTGCCTGAGGCTCAACCCCTGAGCCTGGGGGCTGCAATACCCTTGAGGGACTGCCCTGGCCTTGAACTCCACTCCTGAGCCCAGCCCTGTATCCCTGACCACTGTGTGGGCCCTGGCCTACTCCCACCTGGCCTACCTGCAGCTGGGGACCTGTGAGCCTCCCACCTGCTGCCCACCTCTGTGCCAGCATCGCCCCCACCCATCCATGGACTTCCCAAGCTTGCTCCCACCTGGCTCTTGAGAGGGTCCTGCTGGGTCCAGTGTCTGGGGCAGGTAGGCCACAGAAGATGCCAACCATGACCAGCTTAACCGAGGCTGAGGGAGGCACGAGGGCATGAGGCTGGGGACTACGCAGGGGGCACTAGCCCTGGCAGCCTGGCAGGGAGCCTGGGAAGGCCCAGGGCGCTGTGGCTGTGGGGCCGAGCAGAAAGGAGGAGGCTTGGGGGTGGAGCAGGGCCATGGGGAGGTGAGCACGGAGCCAGCTCTCACCCAGGACAGCAGGCCATGCCCAGGGCGACTTGTGCCCTGCCCCTATGGCTGTGGCAGATGTCCGATGAGACAAGAAAGGGGGTCCCTCAAAAGCTCCCACCAAGAACAGGGGCCAGGCCAGGGCCTACAGCTGAGAGCCTCTCACTGCAAGATCCTCACACTGGCCATGGAGAGGCTGAGGAGGGCCTGGAACCAGGGCCCAGGGGACAGGTGGGGCAGGAGGCTGAGGAGGGTCTGCAACAAGGGACCAGGGGACAGGTGGGGCAGGAGGATGAGGAGGCCTGGGACCAGGGACCAGGGGACAGGTGGGGTAGGAGGCTGAGGAGGCCTGGAACAAGGGCCCAGGGGACAGGTGGGGCAGGAGGCTGAGGAGGCCTGGGACCAGGGACCAGGGGACAGGTGGGGCAGGAGGCTGAGGAGGGCCTGGAACCAGGGACCAGGGGACAGGTGGGGCAGGAGGCTGAGGAGGGTCTGGGACCAGGGGACAGGTGGGGCAGGAGGCTGAGGAGGCCTGGAACCAGGGGACAGGTGGGGCAGGAGGCTGAGGAGGCCTGGAACCAGGGACCAGGGGACAGGTGGGGGCAGGAGGCTGAGGAGGCCTGGGACCAGGGCCCAGGGACAGGTGGGGGCAGGTGCCCAGCCTTGGCCCACCAAGCTGTGCAGCATGAGCAGGAGGTCTTGCCCCAGCCTTCACTGTGTCTGGGACCCTCTGCGTAGCTACACAGGGTGCTCCTCAGTCTATGTCGTCCAGATGCGTACAGGAAACAGTAGCAGGTGAAGCCCAGTCCCACTGGATGCAGGATGGACTCTGGGCTGCCTGCTGAGTGGCGGTGCCCGGGTCTCAGCCCAGGAGGGGCTTGGTGGTGTGCACACAGTCTTCTCCTGCAGCCCCCAATGTGTATGTGCCAGTGGTCACTCCTGCTGAGTGACATGGGCGGTCTTCTGGGGAAGAGTCCCTTGAAGGAGGATGTCTTCAGGGTAAGAGCAGGGAAAGGATTGTAGGGGCAAGGACTTGAGGGGTCAGAGCAAGGAATGGGGCAGCTGTTGAGGGCCACGAATCAAGTCAAGATGGCTCCTGGCAGTTTGCCAGGAGGAGTGGTTTTTGAGGCAACGCCACAGAGTCATTAAGATGGTGGAGATTCCTTATTGGCTGACTGCTGTATCTGGATGATGCTAATTGAGTCACGCTGTGTGTAATCAGTTAGGTATATACACGGCTGTTGTTCAGTAATAAAGCAGTTCCTGCTTCTACCTTCAAGTTGCTTGTCACCTCCCGGTTATTTGCCCAGCCAGACTGCGGCAGGCAGCAGTGCTGAACAACTGCCCAGGTGAAAGGAAGCCAGAGTTGGACAAGGGGGCTCGAACCCATGCTGGCTCTGACCTTTGTCCAGTAGCCCCAGAACCATGCAGGGCGTCAGGCAGGGCAAATGGTCACATCCATGGTTTGGGTCCTCTGGTGGTGGAGGTTGGGGGAAGCGGGTGGGGGCAGTAGGGGTAGGTCCCTCCAGTGCAAGAATCACTTCCTCTCCCTCTTCAGCCCAGGGCTTGTCATGGCTCCTGTGTTACCAGGTGAGGGGACCACGTCTTTCCACAGTCCCAAGACCATGTCCCTTGCTCACCCTCTGCCTTATGCCATTTTTTGTCACTATAAAAGAATGCCTGAGGCTGGGTAACTTAAGAATAGAGGTCTGTTGATCCCAGATTCTTGAGGCTCAGAAGTCCATGAGCAGGGTCCTGGCATCTGCTTGGCATATGGTTAGGACAGTGTCACATCACAACCTTGAGTAAGGCAAGAGGCAAGAGGAGCAAGTTGCTAGCAAGGTCTCTTCTCATAAAGCCATGAGCACGCGTGAGCCCAGGCTCACAGCCTCGCCCACCCTCATCCCCTCCAGAAGGCCCTGCCCCAATCCCATTGACATGGTTGGAGGTCAGCCTTCCCATGCAGCAGCTCTGGGGAGACAGGGTCCCTCCATGACACCCTCCATCACCCAGCCCTGCTGGCTGCTTCTCCAATACTCCCTGCCTGCCCCTCATGAGGCCCCTTCCTTGTACGGTCTTCTCTGGTGTGCATTGGCAGGATAGTCTGTGCATTTTAGGAATTTGCTTTTCTTATCTATCTTGCTGGCCAACCTCACCTAAGGGTTAAAAACATGAGGCACTGAGTAGCCCTGCCTGTTCTTCCTGCTCAATGCCCAGGTCCCTCATGTGATGGGCACTCCATGATCGCTTGCTGAGTGGATTGGGTGGGTGGATGAATGATAGATGGGTGGATGAATGAATGGGTAGAAGGGTGGATGAATGATGGATGGATGGATAGTTGGGTGGATGGATGGGGGATGGATGGATGAATTATGGATGATGGATGTGTTGATGAGTGAACAGAAGGATGGGGATGAATGGACGAGTGGATGGATGGATGGGTGAATGGATGGGTGAATAGAGGACGAATAAATAGTGGATAGGAGGATGGCAGACAGGTGATGAATGGATGGATAGATGATGGATAGATGGACTGATAAGTGGGTGGATGGATAGATGGATGGTTGGATGAGTGGGTAGATGGACTGATAAGTGGGTGGATGGATAGATGGATGGTTGGATGAGTGGGTAGATGGACTACTATGTGGGTGGATGGATAGATGGATGGATAGGTGAGTGGGTAGATGGACTGAAAGTGGTGCATGGATAGATGGATGGATAGGTGAGTGGGTAGATGGATGATAAGTGGTGGATGGATAGATGGATGGTTGGATGAGTGGGTAGATGGGCTACTATGTGGGTGGATGGATAGATGGATGGATAGGTGAGTGGGTAGATGGACTGAGGAGTCTGTGGATGGATAGATGGATGGTTGGATGAGTGGGTAGATGGACTGATAAGTGGGTGGATGGATAGGTGGATGGTTGGATAAGTGGTAGATGGACTGATAAGTGGTGGTTGGATAGGTGGATGGTTGGATGAGTGGGTAGATGGACTGAGAAGTGGGTGGATGGATAGATGGATGGTTGGATGACTGGGTAGTTGGACTGCTATGTGGGTGGATGGATAGATGGATGGATAGGTGAGTGGGTAGGTGGACTGATAAGTGGTAGATGGATAGATGGATGGATAGGTGAGTGGGTAGGTGGACTGATAAGTGGTAGATGGATAGGTGGATGGATAGGTGAGTGGGTAGATGGACTGATAAGAGGGTGGATGGATAGGTGGATGGTTGGATGAGTGGGTAGATGAACTGATAAGTGGGTGGATGGATAGATGGATGGTTGGATGAGTGGGTCGATGGACTGATAAGTGGGTGGATGGCTAGGTGGATGGTTGGATGAGTGGGAAGATGGACTACTATGTGGGTGGGTAGGTAGATGAATGGGTAGATGGATTGATGGATGGGCAGGTAGGCAGGTCATGGATGGGTGAATGGGTAGGCAGTAATTTCCAGATTCCCTGAGGAGGTGTGGAGGGCCCATACTTCCTTCCTTCACAACCAGGATCCAAGATGAAGAGGAAGAACCATCATAGCTGTCTTCTGCCTAGGCCATTGTGGCCTAGCTCAGAGAAGAGGAGTCTCCTGGCTCAGTCTGATTGGGGACTTTCAACTCCGAGAAGGAGGCTCAGGGTCTTTCACTGGCAGGAGGCTGTCACCATTGGTTCCTTAGCTCACTCCCTTCCTCCCCTGCCCAGGATGCCTGTCCCAACCCTGTGGGAACCACGTCCTCACTGAGCAAAGACCTGATCTGCTGGTGAGACGGAACGTCACTTCCAGGTCTTGTCTCTGTCTGCCACTCCATCCTCGCCACGTGTTAAGCAGCTTTTTTGCTGCTGTGACCAAAAAATCAGAGAAGAACAAGTGGAGGAAGAGTTTATTTGGGGCTCACAGTTTCAGAGGTCTTGTTCCATAGATGGCCAACTCCGTTCCTCAGGGACCGAGAGAGGAGGGCAATCATGGCGGGAGAGTGTGGAGGAGAGCGGCTCAGAACACGGCACCAGGGAGCAGAGAGACTCCCCCAACCATGGACAAAATATGAACTCCAACGTCAGGCCCCCAGGACGCTCCTCCTCCAGCCACACCACCTGCCGACAGTCCCCCCAGCCAGTCCACATCAGTGGACTAATGCCCTCCTGCGGCTGAAGCCCTCATGACCCAATCCTCTCACCTCCACGCTGTCTTGTGTTGTCTCACGCACGACTGGGAGGCAGCCTCGTGTCTAAGCTGTAACACCCCCTTCTGAAGGCTCCCAGAGGGACAGAGCCGGGACCAACCCTGCAGTGACATAGAGACTTCAGTCCTTGATCTCTGAGGCTCAGCCCTTCACTGGGGGACCCAGGGATCTCTGGCAAGTTCCTTGGGGCTCAGGTATGCTGTCCCACCTTCCCTCCTGAGGTCTCAGTCTTCCTGTCTTCCTCCTTCCCTGGGAGGGTGGCCTAGTGCCTGAATGTGCACCTCCTGCCTGGCGCCTGCCTGCCTCGGGTCAGTTATCACCCATGCCCCCTCAGTCCTGCTTGCTCTGAGGCACTCTGCCACTCTCTGGGTGCCAGCCCTAGATCTGTGCCAGTGACTCCTGTGCCTCTGGCCCACGCAGCCTCCAGTTACATTAGCCTCTGCTGCTGGCCTCTCCCCTCCAGAGGAGGAAAAGGCCATGACTTCCCCAGGACAGCCAGAATGGGGTCATGGTCTGTTGCTGCAACCCCCGTGGGCACAAAGCTTCCTGGGGTACCCCACCAGGGCAGGGTGGGTGCTTCCCCCAGACCCTGGGGGCCGCAGTGTCAGAGGGCATTCTGCACCTCAGGTACCTGGATGTCAGAGGGAAGCCCTTGCCTACTGCCACTTGTCCCCGAAGGCACCAGGGTGCCCAGGCTGGGACGTGGTGTTCAGGAGCACGTAGGGGGAAGGTCATGGGCTTAACCTGGTGGAGAAGTCCGTTTGTATTCTGAGATTATTCAACACCCTCACACAACTTGGGAACCTAACAACACATTAGTAGTGCAATAAGTAATAGACTCCGAGGCTCAGTGAGCCCGCGGGGCTCGGCAACCCCAGCCTTCCCAGGGCTGGGTGCTGGGCGGAGGCGGCCACCCCTCCTTGGAGGGCAAGGCCGCCTTCGGAGCTGGAGTCACCAAGTGTGGCAGAAGCGGGCTCAGTGAAATGAAGTCTGCCTCTTTCAGGAACAAAATCATTGAGCTTACAGACTAAATTTAACTGCCTGATAGAAATATGCAGGTGAGGGCACAATTAATTTTAATTACTCGACTGTACATTGTTGGTTGCACAGCCATGAGTAAAATTAAAATGGCAATCACAATTAGAAAATTGCGACCTCATTGTGCAACAAATTAGTCACAAATTAGAAGTGCGGCCAGCGGCCTGCCTGCCCTCACTGCTTCATACCACTCCTGCAGCCTTGGTCTCCCTGCTGCCTGGAACTGTCCCCAGAGAGCTGGTGAACAGGGGCGGCACCTGCAGCCTCCTGAGTGCCTGGTCACCCCAGCCTCAGCTCCTGTTGTCTGTTCTGGGGAGAAGACGGTTTGCAGTGAGACTCAGGTTAGGAAGGAAGCTGGGGCTCAGGACTCCAGGGAAGGGTACCTGCAGAGCTGAGGAGATGGGGGCAGCGGCACCTCCCTGTGGCCAGGAAGTGGGGACAGCAGCACCTCCCTGTGGCCAGGAAGTGGGGACAGCAGCACCTCCCTGTGGTCAGGAGGTGGGGACAGCAGCACTTACCTGTGGTCAGGAGGTAGGGACAGCAGCACCTCCCTGTGGCCAGGAGGTAGGGACAGCAGCACCTCCCTGTGGCCAGGAGGTAGGGACAGCAGCACCTCCCTGTGGTCAGGAGGTGGGGACAGCGGCACTTACCTGTGGCCCGGGAGGTGGGGACAGCAGCACTCCCTGTGGCCCAGGTAGGGAAGGGTTTGGCTTTTTCTGCAGGGAGGTGACTCTGCACAGGCCTGTCTGGGGACACAGCTTTTTGGAGGCCTGGGCTGGCCTGGGTAGCCATTGCCTGGAGGAGGACTCAGCTGTTCACAGCTGGCCTCAATGTCCTCCTGGGTTTGGGGACTAGGGGGTTCTATGCGTCCCACAAGTGCACAAGTGCCCCTGGGAGCTGTGGGTGGGCACCTTCCTCCTCACCTGCGGTAATTGGGTAAGTGTTCCCTAAGGCCATGTGCTGAAGGCTGGACCTTGGGGTCCCCTGGTGCCACTAGAGGTGCTGGAGCAAGAGGTCGAGGTCCCTGCAGCTGCCCTGGCAGGGGACCGTGGTACCTGGGCCCTGTCCTCTCCCCCTTGCCCTCTGGCCCTGTTCCTGCCATGAGGTGATGCCACAGGCCCAAAGCAACAGGCTGACCAGTCCTGGACTGGACTCTCCAAAACTGGACCAAAATAAACCCATTTTCTTTATAATTGATAATATCAGGCACTTGTTTTAGTGACAAAGCTTGGCTCAGGCAGAAGCCTGGCAGGGAGGGAGGGAGGCTGGCAGGTCCTGGGGCCAAAGCAGTGCCCAGTCCAGGTTCCCAGGTACAGGAAAGTGCCAGGGGATGGCTGCCACCGATTCTGTCTCGTGGTGGAGGGGTGAGTTGGGTCTGCCCTGAGTCTGTGTGGTCCAGAGACTAGAAAGCTCATGAGTGCCCCACAGTCAAAGGGGCCTGGCACAGCCCAGAGAAACTCCCAAAGAAGAGGAAACAGTGCTGGAGGTCGCTACAGGAAGCCACCGGGTTCATGGCTGTCTCTGCCTCTGTCTCCCCCTCTCTCCCTCCCTCCTGCTCTCTGTCTGCCTCTCCCCCTCCTTCCCTCCTCCTCTATCTCTGTCTCTCTCCCTCCCTCCCTCCCTCCCTCCTCTGTCTGTCCCTCCCTCCCTTCTCCTCTCTCCCTCCCTCCCTCTCTCTCCCTCCCTCTCTCCCTCCCTCCCTCCCTCCTCCTCTGTCTCTTCCTCTCTCCCTCCTCCTCTCTGTCTCTCTCCCTCCCTCCCTCCCTCCTCTCTCCCTCCCTCCCTCCTCCTCTCTCCCTCCCTCCCTCCCTCCCTCCTCCTCTGTCTCTTCCTCTCTCCCTCCCTCCTCCTTTGTCTCTGTCTCTCTCCCTCCTTCCCTCCCTCCTCTCTCCCTCCCTCCCTCCCTCCTCCTCTCTCCCTCCCTCCCTCCTCCTCCCTCTCTCCCTCTCTCCCTCCTCCTCTCTCTCTTCCTCTCTCCCTCCCTCCTCCTCTGTCTCTCCCTCTCTCCCTCCTTCCCTCCCTCCTCCTGTCTCTCTTCCTCTCTCTCTCCCTCCCTCCTTGCCAAATTTGGAGTAGGGGACGGTTTTTGTACTTTCCAAATTTGTCTGATTTATTTTGGCTGCTGGGCTGCCAGTGTGCCTGGCCCTGGGTACTGGACTCCCCAACCTTGCCCAGGCTGCTGTGCCTGCAGATCCCATTGGCACAGGACCCTGCTTTGCCCACGGTGACCTGGAAGGGACCATGCTGGGGCAGGCCTCAAGCCGAGGCCCCTGTTGCGTTTTTGGTGTGTGGCCAAGGCTAGGGATGGACTCTGCCGTGTTTAGTGTGTTCTCAAGGTTGGAAATGCTCAGGTGGTGAGCGTCCAGAGCCTTTGCCCACCGAGGTGACCTGTTGACAGTGTGCCTTCTTCATTTGGCCTGCATATAAAAGGGGCTAAGTGGGGCTAAAGTGGACCTGGCCACGGCCACCTCTGAATGAAGCAGGACCAAGAGTCCCACCTGCCTCACATCATTCAATTGCAGGGTCCTTGACCTTGGATCCTGGTCTGAGCCTTTCCCTCACCCCTTCAGGCCAGTGGCTAGGTAGGGCCCATTCCTGTGCATGGAGCAGTGCAGGGGGCAGGGGTGAGAGGACCCAAGGCAGGGTTCTTGCAGGAAACCTGTGTGTCGGTCCACTCTGGAGGCCCACGCCTGTCCCCAGGCTTGATGCCAGCCCACCTCCAGCTGTCCTCCTCTGGCCAAGGCTCTGGGTATTCTGGGGTGGGCTGATCTGTCCCTCATGCAGCTGGTTCCGTCAGGCATCAGCCGAGCTCCCGACCTAACAGACAGGATGGCCGTCCCAGATGGGCCAGCAGGCTGCCGATGGCCGTCTCCCTAGCCCCACAGGAAACAGTCCATTCTCTCAATTGGGAGCTATTAGCATCTTCCATGTGTGAGCATGTTCCAGGTGTCAGCAGCCGGGGGCGGCCATGCCGTGCCCTCCAGGAGGTGCCCGCTCCCAGGGGCGAGGCGCGGGAGCCTTCTCCTCCCATGGGCAGCCCTGGTGGGCAGTGCGGAGGTGCTGCTGGTGGAGAGCTCCCTGGGCTGAGCAGGCGCATGGCAACCAGGTCCCGGTGCCGGTGCGGTTGGGTCTGCGCGCAGCAGGTGCACCTGGCCGTGGGGAGGGGATGGCTGGGTTTCCCCAGGAGTCTCCTTCACCCGCCAACGGCTGGCCTGTGTCACATGTTGGTTGTCTGTTGCCTCCATCCACTTGTCCAGCTGTAACAAAATCCCACGGACCGAGTAGACTTGGGGTAAGCACAGAGGTCTGCTTCTCACTGTTCTGGAGGCTGGGAAGTCCCGGACTGAGGTGCCAGGTGTGCTGTCTGGGGAGGGCTGCTCACTCTGCCTCCAGGGTGGTGGCTTGTCACCATGTCCCCACACAGCAGGGGCAGAGGAGAGCAGACCACTCCCTGCAGACCTTCCATAAGGCTGTGCCCTCCTCCTGACCCCATCACCTTTAACCCTGTCGCATTGAGGATCAAGTTTGACCTGTGAGTTGGGGGCCCACATTCCCAGCCCTGTCTCCCCCGCTCTCCCTCTCCCTCCGTGGGGAACCTCCTGGTCTTGTTCCTTGCTGGACCCAGCCAAGCCTGGTGGTCAAAGAGTGGACCAGCTGTTTGAGGTTGTGTGGTCAGGGGCATGGGCAGGAGAAACCGGGGGACACAATGGGATGGCAAAGCCCTGGGGCTGGCCACAGGGGAAGGCAGGGAGCTGAGACCAGGGCCAAGAGAGGACTGTACTGGGGGTCCGTCCAGGAGGAGCTGGCCTTGGGCAAGCGTCCTGCCACCCATGGCAAAAGGCAGAAGGCAGAAGGTGAACGCCGACACGCAGGGGCTGGTGGAGGAACTGACCCAGGAGCAGCCGGACACAGGGAGGCCCTCCTCACCTCTCCAACCCACCGCACTGACCGCGCCAGCTTCACGGCCATCTTGAAGTCATCAGCCGACGTCGCCTACTTTGTTCTTTTCAAAATTTGACTCTTCTCAGTTCTTTGAACCAGCTTGTCAACTTCTACCAAACCAAACCAAACCAAACCAAAAAGCCTACTGAAATTTTGATTTTGATTGCATTGAGTCTATAGATGAATCAAAGAAAAATCGATCTTAAAGTATTAAATTGTCTATTCCATGAATCTGGTATAGCTATCCATTTACTTAGGTTTTCTTTGATTTCTGAGTAGTGTTTTATGGTTTTAGTGTAGAAGTCTTGTACACATTTTGTCTGATTTATCCTTATGTATCTCATATTTATGATGACATGTTGCCTAAAATTTTTAAATTATTGCTATTGTATAGAAATACAATTTGATCTCTTTTTTGTGTGTGTGGTGCTGGGGATTGAACCCAGGGCTTTATGCATGTGAGGCAAGCACTCTACCAACTGAGCTATGTCCCCAGTCCACAATTTGATTTCTGTACACTGATTTTGTTTCCTGAAACCCTGCTAAATTTGCTTTTTTAGTTCTACTAGTCCTTTTATAGGGCCATAGGATTTTCTGTGTAGAAGATTGTGCTGTATAAAGTGTTAGTTCTTTCTTTGTAGTTGGGCTGCATTTTAGTTGAGCCTGTTTGCACTGGCTTGATACCCAGTATCAAGTTGCATAGAAGAGTTGAGAAGGTACCTCTGTGTCCTCCTAATGTTAAGGGAACTTTTTCAGTCAATCACCAGTGACTACGGCACTGGCTGTAGGGTCTTCAGCTTTACAAAGTTGAGAAAGTTTTCTTCTGTTAATGTTTCTCTGAAACCTTTTAAAAAATCAGAAAACATTGTTGAATTTTGTCAAATTGATTTTCTATATCTATTTAAATAGTCATAAGACTTTTTATTTTACTCTGTTAAGTGGTAAATTGTCCTGATTTTTAAATGTCAAACAAACATTACATTCTTCATAATAACTCCCTTGACCATTATCCTTTAAAAGTATCTTGGGTCCCACTGGCTCAGTCTTTGCATTTTTGTGTCTGTGTTCATAATGGACATTGCTCTGCAGTTTTCAATTATCTGTCTCATACAATGAATTAGAGATTGTTTTCTCTTTTTTCAAGTTCATTGAAGAGTTTATGTAGAACTAGTATTATTCCTTCTTTGAAACTTTGGTCTTGGAGTTTTATTTTCAGGGAAGGTTTTAGCTAGAAATTTAACCTTAATTGATATTGGACTATTGATCAGTTTTATTTCTATCTTGAATGTGTTTGGATAGCTTTTGTCTTGAGAAATTCGTCCATTTCATTCATCTAATTTGTTGAATTCATTGACATAAAAATGTCTACGATATCCCCGTATGATGCCTTTAATGTCTGTAGAGTCAGGAAGAATGCCATCTTTCCCATTTCCTGAAACTGGCCATCTGTGTCTTCTTGCCTTTATTCCTGATTTGTCTGCCTATCATCTTGCTGATCTCCAGGAAGCAACTTTGGTGGACTTTCTCTTCTACTTTTTTGTTTTCCACTTCATTCACTTCCTCTTTGGTGTTTATTGTTTTCTTTCTTCTGTTAACTGAGTTTCCTTCCTCCTGCATTTCCCAGGACAAAGCTGAGGCAGTGGATCTGGGGTCTCTCTTGTTCCTAGCATGGATACTTAGTGCTCTAGATTTTCCTCTGAGAACTGGACTGCTTATCTATATCCAAAGGTTTGGGTATGTAGTATTTTCACTTTTGTTCAGTTCAAAGTATATTATCATTCTCTTTTTGAATTATTTTTTTCCCAACTCAGAGTTAATTTAGATGTGTGTTATTTACTTTAGAAATATTTAGTAATTTTCCAGATGCCGTTCTGCTATTGACTTCCAGTTGGATCCCATTATGTTCATACACACGTGTGTTGTGTGTTGTATGACTTGAGTGCTTTTAAGTTCATTGAGACTCTGTTATGGCTCAGAACATGGTCTTTTTGAAAGTGCTCCTTGGTGCTGGAGAAGAGCACCTGCCTGTCAGGGGCAGCCTGCTCCATGGGCCGATCAGGAGGGAGGCTGGGCAACACAGTGGTCTGCCGCTGTCTTGACATCAGGAATGGGATTCCTCCCCGCCGTCCTGTCCACTGTGAGAGAGGGCTGCTGGGACCTTCCATGGTCACTGTGGATCTGTTGATGTTTCTGAACTTCTGTTATCAAGCACATGGACATCAGATCTTCCCACGCCCGTGGTGAACCAGCCCTCCGTGGACAGGAGCCGGTCTTCAGCCCGGCCGTGCTCCACTCTGGAACCTCCTTCTTGGCCGTTGACACAGCCCCTCCAGCCTTCTTTTGATTGTGAAAGCCTTTTATCTTTATTATTTATCTGTTTACTTCACTTGGGATACTGAGGATGGAGCCCAGGCTGCTTCACCTGTGAGCTGCGCCCCCATCCCAACCACTTTAGATGTTTTATTTTGAAACAGGGCCTCCTTAAGTTCTGAGGCTGGCCTGGAACTGGTGACCTGCTGCCTTGGCCTCCAGGTCTCTGGGGTTGCAGGTGTGGCCTCCAGGCCCGGCTTGGCCTTTCATCCTCGTGTGACTGGGACTGTCACGCGGCTGTCTCGGGAGCACACCTGGCTCTTGAGGCTGTGCAGCCAGGTTCTCCCTGCCTCTCCATTGGTGAGCTTAGGTAGTTTGCATTTTGTGCCATCGTCTGTCCGTCCACCTAGAGTTGAATCTGCTGCCCCCTTGTGCCTCTGCTGGCCCACCCACCTCTTCTCCCTTGTCCTTTACCTGCTTAGTCCTGGAGAGTTTTGTGCTTTCTTCCTCTGCTCTGTGTGCTTACTGGCTATCCACCTCTGTTCCGCAGTTTGCTGTCGCCTTGGGTGACGTGTGCGACTCCAGGTGTGGCGTGCCCTCCCTGGCGTGCCCCAGTCTCCCTTCTGCACATCGCAACCTCATAGCACACTATCGTCTGCTATTTTTTTTTTTTTTTGCTTGAAACAACTGAGTGTGTGCATGTGTGCACCAGTGTGTGTGCATGTGTGTGCACGTGTACTTCTGGTGTGATGGGTTCTCGTGTGACGTGGAATCTTGGGGTAGTTTTGATTTGCGTTTCCCCAATGGCCAGGGATGTTGAGCCTGGTTCCATGGATTTGTTGGCCAGTTGAACTGCTTCTTTGGAGAGTGTCTATTTCTTTTGCCATTTATTAATGGGGTTGACTGACTTTTAATAGTCAAATGTGACCAGAAGCTCTGTCCCTTAGTGACTGAGCAGTTGCCTCGAGTTTCAGGTGTTGGCCTCAATGGAGCGTCGGCTGTAAGCTGCACAACACAAGTGCCACGCAGGTCCAAGGACGGTGTCCGGGACCTGGGCATGGACTACCAAGTGCCAGGGGCTGGTGGGGATGGCTGTGTCCCTGGGACATGGGGTTCTTGGGCACCCACATTGGTGACATGCCAGTCCTGGTGACTGTGGCTGGGCTGAGACAAGCAGGCACCTCCGTGGGCAGCCACGGGATCCCCGAAACCTCCTCCTGGGGCGGCCTCACTGACATGAGGCAGGGCCCCTGCCGCTCCGCTCTGCCGTGGTCAACTGTCTCGCAGACTTGCAGGAGGGAGCCTCTGTGCGGTCAGAACGCCCACACTGCCATGCACCTGCCACCTCCACCTCCCAGGAGCCCAGTGGGGACAGCAGCCTCTGGGAATGGGGGCAGGAGGCTTTGGGGTCCCCTGGATGCCCAGTGAGGCCACCGTTTGATCTTTACCCTGGTGCGTGCCTCACCTGGGAAGGCGAGTGACGGCTGGATGGAGAGAGCCGGAGCCCCAGGAGGCCCCGACCTGGAGCTCAGCTGGGACCCTGCTGTGACGCAGCCTGCAGACCTCAGTCTCCCGGGCCTGTGAAGTGGGCCTGGTGCGTGAGAGGACGGGCGAGGGCAGTCACGGGCCGCGGAGGTGGCAGCCCCGACCGGCCAGGCAGGGCTGCACCAGGCTGCACCTGGGGTCCAAGAGGGCAGCTGTGCCCTGTCACGGACGGTCGGAACCCAGCGCTCCATCGGGCTGGGGGGGGTGCTGCCAGGCCAGGCAGGCCTTCTCCCGAGACCCCTCCTGCCTCTCGGGAGCCCGGCCCCCGCCCCAGCACACACACAACTATTTAATTTTGCTCTGGCAAGGAATAATAGAGCCCTGTGTATCTATTACAGATGTGGGGAGATTGGGCCGCACGGCAGCGAGGCACATTCACAGGCCTAACAAAGCTGGCTGCAATCGACGCGGCTGCCATTATCCATTCAGCGGGTGTAATAAATGAGCAGGGCGCAGCCTGCCATATACCACCCGGCCCAGATAACGGCTGAAAGGAGAAAATTAAATTTTGCTTTTGTTGAAACATTATGATTTATGTATTTGTAATATAGGCTGTGGTGGGCAATTGGGGGAAGAAAAAGATTGCTGAATATCCTTCAGAGTTACTGATGGCCCCGCCGGCCACTCAGAGAGCCCAGGGTGGCCCACTCCTCTCAGGGGCAGGAACAATAGCGAAACGCAGCTTCCCACTATCCTGCTCCTCTGCAGGAGGCAGCGGGGGGCTGGCCAGCCAGCTTCAGGACGGGTCCTCCTGAGCGAAAGCAGGGGCCATGTCTGCGGCTCGGACCCCAGACCTGGCATTCTGGTCACCGGGTGCCCTATCTGGACCCACAAAAATAATTAAGTTCTCCTGCGGGCCCGGAGACGGACGTGAGAACGTGTGCTGTAACCCGTGATCTTGCAGTCCTGGCTCCGAGTGCAGTGACGGAGGCCGATCCCGCGGTGGGAGGTGACAAACGTCCCGCACATACTCTCTGTGCAGCTCCCTCTCAGCTGGCCAGAGGCGGGCCTGGGTAGCAGACCACCCAGGGGCCGGGGGCCTCCCTTGATGGACAGGGCAGTGGCTGTGGGGCGGTGTGGGGCCAGAGGGAGGCGTCTCTGCTGCAGGGACCAGGGCACCAGGAGCACAGGTGCCAGGCCCGGGCTCCACAGGCTGAGCTGAGGGTCCAGCAAAGCCTGCCACCCAGAGCCACTGCGACCTTCCCTCACAACACAGAGGCCCGGAGGGTCTGAGTCCAAGGACACCGAGTGGCCACCACGGGGGTGTCCTCCTGGCACACCAACCCCTGCTCCTGCAGAAGGGCCATGCCCTCCTCCATGGTCACACTGGAGATAGCCTTTCCTCTTCCATCTGGGGGAGATGCTCAGCCACGTCACCACTGGGGTATCTTCCAGGGACGGTGCCCATTCTGCTCCCACTGCTCCCAGGACCTAGCGTGACCCTGGTGAACTCATTGCACTTCCCTTGCCCCCAGGGCTTGTCTTAGTGCCCAGAAATCCCATGCACTACATCTGCCCACCTCCAAAAGGCCTCTGAGTTCCCAGTAAAGGGTGGATACAACTTGGTCCTCGCTTGGAGTTGCTGGTTCAAACCTTGCCTGAAGCAGGTTTTGTTGCCCACTTGGCTGTTTGAGTAGGGAGCTTCCCTCGCTGCTTTGTGTGTTGGGGTCCTGTCCCTGCTCCAGGTGAACCCTAGCAGTGCCCTGTCTCCCCCGATTCCCCCAGAATCTCCCCTCACTGGGGCAGGCCTCACCTCTGCCCCTCAGCTCGCTGGCCCCTTGCCTGCCCAGCTCCAGTACCACCCCCTGCCTCTTGGGTGGGACTGAATCCCAGGGACATGTCTGCCTGCCCCAATCTGGGGTGGGCTGTGCTGGCCCCTGAGGCCTGGGGTGGGGAGGCGACCCCCAGGTGCCTCCATGGGGCGAGCGGCTGTCACCCCTGTTCTGTTGAGGGATCTGAGCTGAGAGGGAAGGAGCGGAGGAGCAGCTGTCAAGGGCTGTGGGAGCCGAAATGGGAACCACCTCCCCTGCTGCGTCTCCCTGTCCCCTGTTCTCTGTCCCTGTCCTGGAGGCCTTGCGGAGCCCCTGGGGGCCACTGGGCCTCCGGCCAGCTCAGGGGGAGGCTCCTGTCCTGCGCCTGAGACTGAGTTACTTCGGGCAGGGTGCTCCGTCCCACACGTTCTCTGCTGTGGCCGCCCCTCTTTGCCACGGTTCCTGGGGCGCTGGGCGTCTGGCTGGTGGCCCCGCTGGGCTGTACCTGGCCAGGCATCAGTGCACACACAGGGGATGTGGGGAGCACCCCTTTATCACGAGCGGCCGTCCCTGCCCCACCCGCCCCTGCAGGGCCACACGGGCCAAGGGCTCCTGTTGGGAGCCACAGCCTCGAGACACTGGACTTGGGAGGTGCAGCTGGGGCCTCCACACCCAGGGCGATGACTATGGGCTGGGCTTCCCTGGACCCAACTCAAAGGGACCTGTGTTCCCTGGGAGCAGGACCCTGCCAGCCTCTGGTACTGGTCCTTGGAACTTCCCGAGAGACAAAGGGAGCCAGGGTGCCTCTTCCCCACAGAGGCCCCCGCCTCCGGACGGCCAGCACTGGCTCTCCGCTGGCTCACCCCATACCCGCCTCACCTGGCATGGCCTGCTGGGGTCCTCATCCCAGGGACACTCCTACCTTAAAGTACAGTGGACAATGACAGCCCTAGAGGCCACTGCCCACTGGGGCTGAGCACCCCCACCTAGAACCAGCCCTCCACCCTCCCCTGCCTGTGAGGGAGGCTGGGGCACAGGGGAGCGAGCGTCCCCACTGCTGCCGAGTAAGCGCCTGAGTCCTGGGACAGCCCCTGGCCCTGTGAGTCACCCCCAGCCTCCTCCTGGAACCTCAACGCCGCCATCTTGTCACGCCTGTTATTTATGTGTCTCCTCTGGGCAGACGAAACAGGACGGCAGAAACCGCAGGCCGCGCCAGCACCTGAGTGGCACCCAAAGCTCAGAGGCCCAGGCTCTGTCACTGCCCAGCTCTGAGCACACCTCCGCCCTCGCTCAGGACGGGTCTGCTCAGTCACCTCAGCAACACCCCACCCCGGGCAGGAAGGTCAGAGCAAGGTCGCAGGGTGGGTTTCTCCTGAGCTGTCCTTGCAGGTACCCGGATCTGTGACGATGCTGCTCGGTGGCGTCAGCCCGGGAGGCCCCGCTTGACTTATGGACTCTCAATGCCCCGTCTGCAAGCGGTCCCCTGTGTGCTGGGCTTGGGCTTCAGCATGGATCTGGAGCAGCACAGCACAGGGAGTCCCAGGAGAGGGCCACGGAGCGGGGGGTGACTGTCGGTCCCTCCCTGCCAGCAGCTACATCACCACCACCTGGTTCCAGCTGCCGTGAGCACTGCGTGTTCCACTGACCTCCCTCCCAGGGACCCCGCCCTGGCCCCCGCAGCCAGAGCCAGCATTGCTGCAGGAAACAGTCCTTGCAGGCCCTGGGCACCCTTGGCTTGAACTTCTGAACTGCGCTTGGGAGTCTTTCTCCCACCTCTTGTGACGGGGATCTTGCTAAGTTGGCTGCACCATCAGCTCAGTGTCTCCACAGGACAGTGCACATGGGCTGTGAGAGGCCCACCTCCTGCCTCAGGGCCTTTGCACAGTTGCTCTGCCTGCACTCTGCTGCCTGGACCCCTCATCCATGCCTGCTCTGTGGAAGGGGCCTCCCAGGCCCCTCCATGCCGCTCCCATCCTAGCCGCAGTGTCAGACCTGCTGGTCTGTATTTTGGGGGCAAACTCTTGTCACCATTGTTCAAGGTCTGCCACCAGTGTCCCCAGGGCTTGGAGAGCAAGTATCAAGACCACGCAGAGATCTCATCCACACGGCAGGTGGGCCTCCTGTGTACCCGAGAAGGCCCCTCTGCTAGCCAAGAGCCAACAGGCCAGCCGGGCTGTGCCTGACCACTGGCTGCTGTGTTCTGACGAGGCTACCCATGTCCCCGACTGTGTGAGAGCCTGCAGGGTGCCGAGACCAACAGGGCAGGGAGCTGGCATGTCCCCTGGAGTCATTAAGGGGCCCCACAGGATGACCAGCCCCATAGGTGGACCCTGCTCTAGGACTAGGTGGGGGGCACTGGGTTCTTGTCCATGGCCCAGGGCAGGGGGCCCCACAGGAGACCCAGTGTGCCTTCCTCCAGAACCCCCTGAAGCCCCTCCCTGGGTCTGTCCATGGCTGCTGGCGCGGCCTGTGGTTTCTGCCGTCCTGTTTCGTCTGCCCAGAGGAGACACATAAATAACAGACGTGATAAGATGGAGGCGTTGAGGTTCCAGGAGGAGGCTGGGGGACGCGTTCTCAGCTGCAGGGGGCTCGGGGTGGGGGCGGCAGACGTGTCTGGGAGGCTGACGGAGGGAGCCCAGGAGCAGACAGATGGGGCTCTGAGGTGCTGAGAGTGACAGGGAGCACAGTCGCCGCCATCACTGGGCCCCTCCTGCGTTTCAAGGTCACCCCAGAGGAGAGGCTCTGGGTCCAGGATGACCACAGGGACTCCACCAGGGTCTCAGAGCGGCTGCAGGTGGGCACAGGGAGCTGTAGTGACCCAGGGGCAAGCACTGCAGAGCCGGCCCAGCCACTGGCCCAGGACAGGAGGGTGGGCACCCAGGGCGTGCCCAGGGGGACGCCACAGCTGGTCCTCGTGACTGAGGTCCCACGGGTGACGCTTGTGAAGGAGCTGCTAGGAGCCAGGGAGAGCCGTGCTCAGTCCAGGCTCAGACGCCACGCCCGGTCAGGCAGCTGGCACCAAGTGAGACAGGGCGGGGGTGGCCTTGTCCTGTGGGACAAGGCCAGGAGTCGCTGGAGAGGAGTCCCCCTGTCCCCAGCCCGTTTTCATGCAGGGTGCTCCTGCATGGCAAGGCCCTTGCTGTGTGGCGTCACAGCCGCTGTCACCACCCGCCTGCTCCCCCAGCACTCAGCCAGGGACTGCTGTGGCTCAGACGGAGCCCCCTCCCCAGCTGGTCTGGCCCAGCTGACCCAGCTGGCCACAGCCTTCTCCTCCTGCCCAGGGGCCGAGTGCCTGGTGGCTGACCAGCCGTGTCCAGCCGGCGGGGGGCAGTGCTAAGCGCCTGGCCCAAGGAAGGGTCTCCCAGGCGTGCCCCTTCCTCACCCCCACGTGCCCTGGGAGGAGGCCCTGAGAAGACCCAGCTGGCCTGGGGTGCTCCATGCACTGGGCTCTGCGGGCAGCTCTGGGCCTCTCCTCTGAGGGCCAGCCACAGCCAGCATGGCCATGCTACACGCAGCCCTCCCCAGGGCCACTGTCACAGTGTGCGGGGCCGGGACTCGGGCCTCCTCCATCTCCCAGGGCAGAGGGGACCTGGGGCCACACAGGGAGCATGAACGTTTCATGTCCTGCCATCTTGCCATTATAGGACGTGGGCCGTGGACCTGGGTGCCCCGGGCGCCAAGCCTGGCCTGGAAGGGGCAGTGAGAGTGCCCCCAGCCCCAGGCACAGCTCACACAGTGCTGCTCTGGGCCACCCAGGCTGGTGTCCAGGGTGTGCCGGGACACGCTGTGGGGGACGGGGCTCAGGCAATCATTCCCAGAGGCCCAGAAGCCTGACACACAGGGACCAAGCACCACCACAGGCACGCACTGTCCCTCTTCCACACTCCTCGAAGGCAGGGACAGCACCTGCTACTCATGCCTTTCCCTGAAGTGGAGGAGGGGGGCGTGTGATGGACACCAGAGAAGATGGGTGGGGGGAAGGATGGGTGGGGGTAGATGGATGGATGAGTGGGCGGGTGGGTGGATGAGTGGGTTGGGTGGGTGGGTGGATGGATGGATGGATGAGTGGGTAGGTGGATGAATAAGTGGGTTTATGGTTGGGTGGACCAGTGAATAGGTGGATGGTTGAGTGGGTGGGTGGAAGGATGGACGGATGATGGATGAGTGGGTGAGTGGATGAGTGGGCGGGTGGGTGGATAGATGGAAGGGTGGTGGGTAGATGGATGAGTGGGCGGGTGGATAGTAGATGGATGGGTAGATGAGTGGATGGATAGATGGATGGTTGCTTGGTTGACAGGTGGGTGGGTGGATGAGTGGGCGGGTGGGTGGGTGGATAGTGACTGGGTGGATAGAACAGGTGGAGGGGCATGGCTGGGTGGGTGGACTGCTGGCCAGTGGGTGGATATGTTCATGAACCTGAGCAGCTGAATGTGGCTGAACCCAACACAATGTCTTTGAGCTGTCTGCCACTTGTAGCTTTTCAGGGGCGCTTAGCTCGGCCAAGCAACCCTATTCATTTCTTTCTCATGCTCTTTTGTTTCAGAGAAAGCCCCTCCATTCTCTCCTCAAACTGCCCAGCGTCCTAGCATCCTCTTCATTCTCAGCTGAGGACCCACTTTTTCAGTCAGTGAGAACAACAATGACCTACAAGAGGACATCTCCTTGTCACATTGCCAGCTCTATCCATCAACTGCACAGCTGCTCCCGCCCAGACATGGGTGAACTCTGTGCATTTCTGGAAAGGGCCAGCACCACCTGTGGCCACCAGAATGCAGCCCTTCTCACATGGATAGGTCAATTGATTGATGGAAAATTGATTCACGTGTAAGTTGGTGGAAGCAATAGATACAGAGACGGATGGAGATTTGGTGGATAGATAGACAGGCCCATGGTAGAGCTGATGGACTAGTGATGGGCGGACTGACCAAATCTGTGGTTGGATAGATGAGTGGGTGAGAGAGGAATGGAAGAGTGAGCACTTGGCAGAGAAGGAGAGGGAGGACGCTGAGCCAATGGGCACGGAGATGGACGCATGGAGCACCTCCTGGAGCCAGCGGAGCTCGTTCCTGCCCGCCAGGCCTATGGTTTGGGCCCCACCATGTGTCATGCCCATGCCACTGCTGACCAGCCTTCTGACTACCCCTCTGTCTGGCAGCTTGGACCAGGTGGAGCCCCCAAGAGGGTGTTCAGGTCACTACTCCTCATGCGCTTCAGGCCAAGGCTGAGTGCATGTTGGGGAAAGAGGCCCAAGTGTTGGTGTGCACCTGTGCACAGCCCCGCACGTCTGTCTGTGCAGACACGTGTCCAGCTGTGTGGGTCTGAGTGCACATCCATGCACATGCGCTCACACACCTGGACACGTGTGCATGGCACGTGTGCATGTGTGTCTGCATCATCCCTCCCCCCCCCTAACAGCCTCACTGCTCCTTCTGCACAGCCCCGGGGCTTTGCACAAGGGAGGGACACCGTGTGACAGTCAAAAGCCAGTGCCTTGACAGTGGCCACAAGGCACAGCACAACTGGCCACCAGAGTGATGTGACCCTCTGGTGGTCCTGGCCCCTGGATGTATTTTCTTCTTCCCCTCTTGATTGCTTTGGAGAGACTGGGCCGGAACCCTCTCAGCTGGTCAGGGAACCAAGCCCCAGACACAGGGTGGACAGCACCAGAGCTTCTCCAGGGCTGCCCAGGGCCTGGGACACCTCCCACCTGCCTTTCTGGAGCCCTGGGCCCACCGTAAGAGGGAGGCCTGAGGAAGGCAGCAGAGTGGCAGGGTGCTGCCACCCAGGCCTTGGGACACATCTCGGATGGTGGCTCGCGCCTTCCCACCACCAGCCTCCTGGTGGGTGTGGCCACAGGTGGGTACGGGGAGGGGCCCAGTAGGTTCTGGGACAGATGGTGGCTCCCCCAGGAGGACAGTGAGGGTGGGGACAGCCAGACTTACCCATGGTGGCCTTGGAGGTGACGGCCCCCACCACAGGCTCACTCTCTCTGCTCTTTGGCTCTGTGGGGTCTGCACCCCCAGCGGTCTGCCCCTTGGCTTCCCTGGGGAAGTCCCTGAGGACCCAGGTGGTCTGGGGGGAGAACTGCAGCCCCCGTCGACAGGGAGCATCACTTGGCTGCTCTTACAGTGAAAGGTCCCCCAGGAACAGAGACCGTCATCCAGGAGAGGTGGGGACCACCCCTCTGAGCCCCAAGAGCTAGGTTTTGGCACTGATCTGACAGCCGTTCCTGTGAGGGTCAAGGGTGACCCCATGGCAGCCAGCAATTATGTGGCTTCAGAGTGGCTCATTTGGGGCTGGGCTGTCACCACACAGCGGCTGGGCTACGGGCACTGCCGACATTCCCAGTCCCAGCACCTGTGCTGCTGCAGCCGACCGGGCCACTGTGCTTCCCAGCTCCAGAGGCACGTGCCTCGGGGACCCCGGCTCTGCCCTCGCCTAGGACTGGCCAGAACCTGAGGCCCCCGAGGGGCGAGGGGGCGGGGCTCCCTCCTCAAAGCAGCACCACACCCCCACTCTCGGGGTGCAGCTGAGCCCTGCGAGAGCCGTGGGGGGCTCGGAGGGGGTCTGCCCCAGCACCTCACCTGAGCCAGGTCTTGGTGAGGCTGAGCTCTGGGGCCTGGTCCTGCTGCTGCTGGGGCCTGCAGACAAGCGGCCTGCCCCGTGTCTCCCTGCAGGTCCAGCCCTGTGTGGGCAGGGACTGTCACGGAGCGCTCTCTGGAGCTGCCACCCTCCTGCCACCCTCCAGCCACTCTGGGGTGACAGCCCTGGCTGTTTAGGTGCCCAGAGCCAGAGGATAGCTGTGAGTTTCCAGGGTGAACTGGGATCCCGAGCAGGGGGACGTCAAGCCCAGCACCTTCAGCAGGGGCAGGAACAGCTCTGGAGGGGCGCGTGGGGGACAGGCACTGGGGAAGCAGCAGAGGGGCTGTGGCTGTGGGGACTTTGACCTTGCAGGCCCTGAGCAGGAGCCGGGGGGGCTCTCAGGGGGCCCGAGTGCATGGCCGTCCCACTCAGGAAGATGGGTACACGTCACTGGCATCTCCAGCTATCACAGCAAGTAGGGACAGATGTGTGGGTGGGTGTGCCGTGTGAGGGCAGGAGAGGGGACCCTGGCCCCATGCCTGGGCTGGCCCTGCCTCTCAGAGCAGCTGGCTGCTCTGTGCAGGGTCCCCTGACACCCTCTGGAACTCCCTCCCCACTGCCTGCTCGGATGGTTCCTCAGGACAGTGCCTAACCTCTGCAGGCCTTGACCACCCTCACGAGGACTCCTGCACTTGTCATGAGTTAGTCAATGCCTGTCAGCTCCAGGGTCAGTGTAACCGGCTACTGCCAGGTCTGGGGTCTCCCAGCACAGGGTCGATCCCTGGGAGGGAGGGAGGGAGGGAGGGAGGGAGGGAGGGAGGGCAGAACTCCACCCATCCCCCCACCTGGGAGAGGGTGCTCTGGACATAAGGGACTCCTCCTCTCACCCACATGGAAAGCCCACGGCTCAAACTAAGCCAAAGACTTTCTCCAGGACACGACTCGTCAGTGCCTTTGGTGGTGGGCATTGGGACCCTCTGCTCTGGCCCTCTGGGAAGCTTTCAGACCACCCCACAACACCTGCCCCTAACCAAGGGCTTGTGTGTGAGAGGGCTGGACGGGGCAGCTGAGCGTCCCAGTCTGTTGGGCCCCGGAGGGTCCTGGGCCCAGTCCTCTAGGCCTGGAGTCCAAAGCCCAACCTGGGAACAGGCCACGCTGGGCAGCCTTGGGTAGGAGGGCCGTGTGTTCGGGGGCCATAGAGGCACACTGATTCATGTCCAGATCCCTCACGCCCCAAGGAGGGCTCCCAGGTGTGGCCGTCCAGCAGGGCTGGGCTGTCCAGCAGGGCTGGGCCCTGTGCTTCATGTTCTGGGTCCTGTCCTTGGAGGGGAGTTACTCTTGAGAGACCGTGAGCTGCATGATAGGATCTCCCTGGTGCCCTGGGCAAAGCCACAAAGCCAGAACTTTGAAGTGTCCTGGGGGCCTGGACCCTCCATGGCGGATGAGTGTCGGGGACGTTGGAAGCAGGGGGCCTGGCCAAGCAGGAGGTGGCAGTGACCCCGGGCTGGTGAGGGGCTTCAGGGCCCTTGAGTGCCACAGGAGCTGGCAGGTGGCTGGGTCCCCAGCCCCACGAGGGCCAGGGGACGAGGGCCCCACCACCTCTGACCCCTCTGACCTTCCCGACAGGGCTGGGGCAGTGCCTGGCACCACCTCCTGGGCTTCAACCTCCAGTGCCCTCTCCTGTGAACCGGGCCTGGGGAGCGGGGCCACTGGGCACCCCAGCTCAGCCCAGGCGCAGCTCCAGGCAGGCACGGTGGTTCCAGAGGCGTCCCTGCCCCCTGGGAGCCAGCGCTGGGGCAGCGGCGGGCGGCCTCTGTGAGCAGCAGCGAAGGCTATTTAAATGCTCCATTGGAGAGGGATTAAAGTTTACGCAAGGTCACCGAGGGGGTGATAATTATAATCACAGGTTTGGGCTCCACAATGACAGCCATTTGTTATTTCCGCTCGGGCAGCTCCCGCAGCCGCGCTGGTGACAGGCGTGGGCTGATTTAGTGGCCCGAGCCGTGCCCCTCCCTCCCACAGCAGCCCTGCAGCCCCCACTGCTGGGGCCGCCCAGGGGCTCCACCCCCACGGGACTGGGCCTGGCGTATTATGGGATTGGCGAGGGAGTGGTCGGTGGTGCCTGAGAGGGAACAGGGAGGGGGTGCCTGGGTCCCCACTGGAAGAGGGGTGGCGGCAGGTACCGTCTACAGGCTGGGTAGGAGCTGCTGCCCCGTGCCTCAGTTTCTCCATCTGTGGAGGGGACGCTCCCAGCGGCTCCTCACTGGCCAGGGAGGGGCTCTGTTCACGCCAGTGTCTGCGGCTGCAGCTCGGGCTCTGGTGTCCAGGTTTCCCGGGAGCTAGGGCCACTCCTGGTGCAAGTTGGTCCTGGGTCCAGCCCAGCCCTTCATGGGTGTACCTCAGCTCCCCCTCTAACAGGGGGGCCATGGCTCCAAGGGCCTCAGGAGGGACAGCCAGGACCCCACCCCTTCCTGTGCTCTCAGGTGGCTCCCTGCAGTGGGGTCCCCAAATCCCAGGCCACCTGTGCCAGTCATGAGTCTCGCAGGACGGAGACCTGTGCAGACGTGCCAGGGCCTTCCAGGACACTGGCTGGTCAGGGCCAACCCACTCCTCTGTACTGAAGATGACCTCACTGGGACGTCAGGCTGGGGGGCAGGCCATGTCCTCCACTAACTGTGTGTGGCCCAGGCTGAATGAGAAGGTTGTCTTTGCCCTTGTAGCCCCTGGCAAGGACCCACAGCCTTGGCCAGCACAGCGAGGCCAGGGACCCGGGAAGGGGGGGCCCAGCCTGCCGGCCGCCTCCCGCCTGTTGCCAGCCTGTGGTCGATGCAGAGTTTTGTTTGTTTTTGCAATCAGAGGTGAGAGCGCTTTAATACATATTAAATGGTGATAAATGGGGGTCCCGGCGGCCAGCCTGACGCGGCATTTGTCTTTGAGGGAGCGGAGATTGATAACTCACGGGCGGCAAAAAACATGGCGGCATAGCCCAAGTGGGAGGCCTACCGTCCTGGAGCATTTCTGTCTGGGCAGTGCCTGGGACTGCAGACCCCGCATCTGGGTGCCACGGTTGCCAGCGAACCCTCCCTGCCCTGCCCTGAGGCTGACCACCTGTGGGCCCAGGTGGGTCTGCAACAGCGCTGTGGCCCTCGTGTGGGAGCCAGTTGCTCCCAGTGACCAGCTTGAGTCCCACAGCCTATCCACTGGGACCTCCCTTGCCCACCTGACTCTCCCCCAGTGGCCAACAACAGGCCTGTCTGCTCCCAAGTGGTCCCTCTAAGGCTCACCAACTCCCCAACAGGAGCAGAGGGACACCTGTCAATCCTCCTCTGAGGTGTCCCTCTAAGGGACCTGGAGTCCCAGGATGACCACCGTCCCCAGAGCAGCCAGGGACTTCCCACAATGCTCTTCCTCCATCTGACCCTTCACCCTCCAGCCCCTCCCGGAAGCTCCCCTGGAGGCCCTGGTGGCAGTGGACACCCCTCAGGGCTCCAGCTACCCTGGTGGCCAGGCCCAAGGAGCTCTGCAGGAGGTGTTGGGCTCCCAGGGCCAGTGCTGGACTACCTCTAGCACCCAGGCCCTAGCCACCTGGGAGTGGCTCAGCCCCCAGTCAGACTGAGTGGGACTGCCGGTCAAGAGCACCCAGCCAGACCAGACTGTCCAGGTTGTGCCCTCTGCTGATGTGAGCCAATCAGGAGCCACTTTGGTGCAGATGGGTGGGGCAAGAACATCCTCAGGTGGGAAGAGAGGGGGGCTTCTGAAGGGTCTGTCTTGACCTCTACCCAGCCTCTGCCCTCTGTCTCAGAAGGGACCCCCACCCCAAGGGCGAGGAGGAGGTAGTGGCCAGGCTGCACTGTGGGAACTGTGCAGAGGCCCAGACCTACGCAGGGCACCACGGCCTGAAGTCCAGCCTCACACCGGAGCTCTAGATGGACTAGCTGTAGACATGCCTGGGTGGACTCTGGGTGGGCACTGGGGGACACTGGAGTGGTCAATGGGGACACTAGAGGACACTGGATAAGCACTGGGGTGGGCACTGGGTGGGCACTGAGGGGCAGTGGGACCGAAGCTGCCTGCCTGCCTCTGCCTGGCACCCCACACGTGCCTTGGATCAAATCAGGCTGCAGTGAGAACTTCCCTGTTCCTAAGACGCGGTTCCAGAGGGGACAGACTTTCCCAAGTGACACAAACGCAGACAACCTAGGAGACTGACAAATGTGACTACATAAACTTTGGCATTTCAAATGACAAGACTCTCCCCCAAACAGACAAAAGGTGGCAGGGAGAGACAAAAGGCTAAAATTGGTTTAAAAAGAAAACTAATGAAGAAAAAAACCAAAGCTCCCGTGAAGAAGAAAGGAAACGCGGGACAGAGCCAGGCCAGTGTGCGGGCCGGGAGCCCCAGGCAGCCCCGCTCCTCCTCCTGGCGGGGGCGGGCGCGCCAGGCTGCCAGCCTCTGTCCTGGCCCGCCTTTGGCAACCTCGCGTCTGCCTCCCAGGCGTGTGGCCGCCTGGCGACTGGGTGGCTCTGCGGCGGGCAGGCCTGGACCCTGGAGCCCACGCTGGCCTTCCTGGGCCTTTCCCGGGGACTCCCGTGGGACTTCCTTCCGAACCTGGGTCTAGCCCTGAGCCTCGTGGGCTTTCCCCTTGGGGGGTGTGACGCCAGCCTGGCAGTGCCTGCGCTGTCCCCGGGCTGAGCTCTGTCCTGAGCATCTTGCGGCCCTGTTCCTGCCTCTCGGTGTGGGTTCTGCCGCTCGTCTTGCCCCAGCGCGGGTTGCTGCCTCCAGGGATGTGGACGGCTCTCCCGTGGAGACTCATTCCTCTGCTTCTCCCCACTGACGCCCAGGCCGCCTGCTCTGCGCTTCCCCCTGCGGCCTGCAGGCGGCGCCTTCTCACTGCACCCCCACACCTCTGCTGTCTCCTCCTGTCCTCTGGACCTGCCCCCTGTGACCTCACCTCACCCGGGTCACCCCTGGAGGCCCTTTTCCAGCTGCCTCATGTTGCGGGTGGGGCACGTGTACCTGAAGCGTCCCCCCACGTGCACCTGAAGGGGACGCAGCCCGTTTCCGGGTGTCCAGCTGTCCTCGTCCTGGGCCTGGGCTGCAGCTGCTTCACCCAGGTCTCTGGAGAGGCCTGTTGTGCAGGGCAGAGGCGGACTCCTCGGAGGACCTCTGCCCACCCAGCTCTGCCCACTGTGGGCACTCCCAGGCCGGCTGGCGGTGTGGGGCTGGTGGACGGGCATGGGCACAGGCCCGGGCACGGGCCCAGCCTGGTGAAATGTGCTATATAAATGGAAATCTCCAGGCCCTCGCTCACTCACTCAGCGAGCTCCCGCGCAGGGCTGTCAGTCCAATTTTTCACACTTTGTGTCTCTGTTCGCTGTCTGGGGCAACCTGCTTCCCTGGGCCTGGCAGGTTGGCAGCTGGAGGAGCTCAGCTTTGCACATGGACAGGACCGCCTGGCAGGCCCATCCACGCACCAGGCCAGCTGCCCTACCTGCCTCTCCTGGGAAGGCGGGGGACCGGAGGAGTCCAGCCTCCTGGTGCTAGGCGCCAAGCAAAGCAGGGGTCTCCTCTGGACAGGTGAGGGGTGCCCTGCTGAGAATCCTCCTTTCCCTCCCCACATCTCGGGGAGCACTGGGCCTCAGGACTCAGCCCTCCCTTGCTTGGGACAGAGGCAGAAGCCCCCTGGGAGCACCCTGGTGGCTCTCAGCAGCACGCCTGCTCCAGGGCGGCAGCCTTGCCTCCCCTGCTCAGCAGCAGGACAATGGCTGGCCTCACTGATGGGTTGAGGCTGCCCGAGGAGGGGACAGCAGGTAGGTGTGGCCATGCTAGGATCTGGGCTGCTGCCACAGTGCTGCACACCAGGACCTGAGCTCCCGGGCCTGCAGGCCAGTCCCTCTCCAGTCTCCACTAGCTTACTGCCCACACCTGCTGGGCTGGCTCCAGGAGGGAAACCCTGACTTCACACAGGACCTCGCGCATGCTGGGCAGGTGCGCACCGCTGAGCACACCTCTCGCTCCCTGAGCAGGCATTTCTACCAGAGCCCAAGAAAGATGCCGGACACTACTTGTCTTAGAAAAATGAGAACTAAGCCACGATCAGGCACCACTGCACACCCATTTGAATGGCTGAGACTTACATGGACCACAACCCAGCCATTTCACTTACCCGGAGGGAAGGAACACACGTGTCCATCAAATGTCCAGCGTCACCAAGCTCAGTGCAGCTTTATCTGCCACAGTCCAAACTGGAAACCCCAGAAAGCCCCTCGGCAGGTGAAGGGGTAACAAGGTGGAATACTGCTCAGCCCTGAGAACAAACCACGGCCACATGTCACATAGGTGCTGTCCAAGTGCTGGCCAAGAGGAAGAAGCACATACAATGTGAAACCCCTGTCCCCCAGGGACGGGGGCTGAGGCTGTAGGCTGGTGGGGTGGACTCCAGGATGTCCATGATCAGACATCTGCATGCAGTGGCACTTGGGTGGGGTCGGGGGGGACAGGGCCAGGGAGGGGACAGAACAGGGAGTGGAGGGAAGGAGGGAGCTGGGGGAGGGTGGCACTGCGAGCTCCACATCAGCGAGGCCTGCCTGCCGGGGTCCTCCCTCCAGGGCAGAGGTGTGTCCCCACTGGGAATGTCTGCAGGACACAGCCCGGTTCTGGGGCAACAACACTCCACCATGGGTCTCGCCCATCTTCGAGCCTGAATTACAGGTATTGGCTCCGGGTCACTTGCTTTCTCCAAAGGCTGCAAAAACCTAATTGCTTTGGAAGGAAAATATGCCCTAAATAAAGCAGTTAATTGCAAGCAGGACATTCCTCTAGTGGGCAGCCGTACGACTTCGAGGTGACCACATGTGTGAAACCACAAGTGGAGCCACGCCCAGCCAAGAGGGCCAGGCAGGTGCTGCAGGAAGGGGCGCCAGGTCAGCGGGGGTCTGCTGGCAGGGACCAGAGCCACCGAAGTGCTCGGGTGATGGTAAGGTCAAGTCTCTCACCAGAGGACCCGCGGGCCTGACGGCTCATTGGAAGAACAAAGTCAATACGTGTGGCTGTGGAGGGACACAATCTTCACTTGATCTCTCTCCTGGGCAGATTAATTAAGTGTTATCAATTAATGGCCCTGGTTAAAGGGGACATGTGTTAGTCACTTTCAGGTGATGTCAGGCTGCGGGGCCGATGGGAGATGGAGATCCTGTCCTTCCAGACTCCCCCCCAGCAAGAGCGGACTGGGCCATGCACCAGGCAGTGGCCCTGGGGCAGGCCTTTGGCTCACTGGCCGCCTGCTTCTTCATGCCACCCAGGTGTTCTCCATGTAGGTTGCCCCAAACCTCAGGGCGTCCCACAAGCCTGCAGAACGGGTCAGTCCACCTGGAGCCTAAGAGGGCCTGTGCTGGCAGCCGGGAGTCCACCCTGGGGTCTGGTCCTCCTGGGCAGCTCTAGGAGCCCCTGGGCAGGAAGTGCTCCTCTTACCCACATAACCCCCACCCAGGGCGGCGAGGTCCACCCATGAGAGCTGGGACTTCTGAGAAGGCTGTCACTCCCTGCCCTGGCACTGGGCTATGGCTGAGGGTTGGACACCGTTGCTCGGATCAGGCCTGGGCTTCCCTGGACTGACCTGGTCCTGAGAGGAGCTGGGAGCTGGGCACAGGCTGCTGGTTAAGCTAGGCGAGGCGCCACCTGCTGGCCGGTTCATGCCGTAGGCTCGGTGGCCCTGGAGAGCAGATCTGAGAAGCCAGCTGGGGGGCCCTGGCCTGCTGCGTACATCCTACCGGGATGGTCCACTCCCCAGCGTCTCATGGTGGCAACATCACCCTCAGCATCTCTAAACACATCATTTTGAACCCGAAGTCACAACCTCCAGTCTAACCCCAGGCTGCCCATGGGCACTTCTGCTAACTCAGAGACTTCAAGGCCACCTTAGAGGAGACCAGAACACGGAGAAGGGTTGGAGAAATGGGCGCTGCTTGAGCCATATCTCAGGGAAGCAGCCCACCAGAGCTCCAAGTGAAGCTATGGGAAGCTTACGCCTGCCCCACCTCACCTTCCTGCCTCTCTTTGGTGGTCCAAGCTGGATGGGAGTTGATGGTGATGATGTGAGGTCATGGTGGTGGTGATGTTGGTCATGGGATGATGTTGGTGCTGATGGTGAGGATGCTGATGGTGGTGGTCATGGTGAGGATGGTGGTGGTGGTGGACATGATGCTGATGGTGCTGGTCATGGTGAGAATGGTGGTGACGGTGGACATGATGCTGATGGTGGTAGTCTTGGTGATAGTCATGGTGATATCGGTGCTGATGGTGGTAGTGATGTTGGTCATGGTGAGGATGCTGATGGTGGTGGTCATGGTGAGGATGATGGTGATGGTGGACATGATGCTGATGGTGGTGGTGGTACTAAAATAGTATTGGCCATGATAATGATGTAGGTGTTGAGGGAATGATGGTCGTACTTGTTGTCTACTGCTGTGTAACAAGTTACTGAAGTCACAGTTACTAAAAGAAACAACACTTGCCATCTCACACAGATTCTGAGGCTTGGGAGTAAGAGTGGCTTCACTCCAGGTCTCTTCCAGAGCTGCAAACTCTCAGTCGTGGTTGTAGGCCTTTGGAACCTTCACTGGCAGAGGTTCACTCCTGGGCTCACTCCCAGGCTGTTGAGACGTAGATCCTGGATACTCAGAGCCTGTTGGCCACATCAGCTTCTCCATGGGCTCTGAGTGCACAGGACCCAGTGGCTGGCTTCCCCCAAAGCACTTGGTGAGAGAGGTGGCAGAGGTGAAGAGAGGGAGGGACTCAGCACCCAAGGCAGGACACAGGCTCCCTGGCCTCATCTCAGGAGCCACCCCCTATTGTGTGGCAATGAGTCCACACTGAGGGGTACCGCACAGGGCACGTCACCAGGACCACCGTGGTGGCTTGCTACTGATTTCTGGCCTCAGGAAGAAAGAGGGGATGAGCAACCCACAGGGTCTACATGCCAAGCTGCACCTTAGGACAGGAGGTGCTCCTGGATGCATGCCCAGGCACAGGGGCTGGGACTCAAGGCATGTGCGGCCCCAGGCCCAGGCACGGAGCCGGAGCAGGGGACTGCAGCTGGCCCTGGGGCGGGGCCGAGCAGGTAGAGCACGGCCCACACCTGCCCAGCCTGCCTCAGCTCCGGGATAAATCCCCACTCACAACCTCACGCTGCTCTGCGGCCCTGAGGGATGAACACAGTGCCCCATAATTTTCCAGGCGTTACCAACGGGACAGTTTGTAATAAAATTGCTTCTAAAAACATATTTGCAAGTCGCCACCACATTTTTTAAGCAGAGCGATCTCCACAGCGACTCTTCGTCTCCATGATGAAGTGGCGACCCTCTCACATGCATTTTGTTGGCCTGTCCTCTCCAGGCAGAGAACACTCGCGCTCTCCCGCAGCCTCCCTAAAAAAGCACTTTGACGTGTGATTTACGGGCCCTGAGTCCACTTGCTGCAGGGTGACAGGCTCAGCCCGCGTGATAAGGTGAGAGATGGGGCACCCTCAGGGGCGCATCTGCGGGTGGGGCTGCCAGGAGTGCCAGGCAGGCTGGGCAGCACAGGCCAGGCCAGCTGGGGCAGTGGGGTGCAGGTTCAGAGCCGCTGCCCGCCCTGCCCGTGCCACCTATGCTCCCCTGCCTGCCCACCTGCTGGGCCCACCATACCCCTCGGGGAGTCTGGAGTCGGCTGCTGGGCTGGGCGGGCGGGCCTCAGGCCCCGAGGTCGGCCGTGCTCCTGGGGCAGCACTTGCAGCGAGGCCAGCCCTTGAGTCCTCAGCTCACGTGGGTGCCACCCGAGCCTGGGCCAAAGCTGAAGGAACTTGGCTTCTGCAGTGTGGGGAGCCTCGGTCGTGTGAGGCTCTCCTGGGCACCTGGAGAGAGTCCGGCTCCAGTGGATGAAGAAGGGCCTGTGGTGCCTGGGCCCGGGCCAGGGTCACTGGGACACCTGCTGCCCGCAGCTGTCGTTGGCTTTGGTGAAGGTGACTCCTCTTCTCCCTGCCTGAGCCTCACAACCTTGCTGCTCTAGGGGAGCCAGGTGGGCCTCACTGTGGCCAGAACAGCCCACCCTCCTGGCTGTCCAGCTCCGGCTGACTGCCTGGGGGCCGTGTGCAGTAAGGCCTGGCACCCGCTGAGCTGGGCTACTGGCCAGGGGAGCTGTCCCTGAGGTCTGGGACTGAGGAGCCCCGTGCCCTGTTAGCCCTGGCGCCGCCCCAGCTCCTCTCAAGCCTGGCACCAGAAATTGCACCCAGCCCCACCTCCAAGTCCTGGCAGAAGGCAGGGGGCTGCCAACCACGGGGCACAGTACTAAGTGAGGCTGCCCAGCTCTTCACGAGGCTCCTGCTTGGCGGGCGGGGTGGGTCCCGGACAGGGGCAGCAGCCGAGGGGCCAGCTGTGTGCACTCCTGAGTGCCCACCCAGGAACCAGAGTCAGGAACTGTCGGTGACCACAGGTGGGCCCCACCGACCCCCAATGGGAGGACTGCAGGGTGGAGGGTCCCTGCCAGGGAGTAGCGCAGCCCCAGGAGGAAGCCAGGCCTGAGGACTGCAGCCCGGGCCCGGGTCCGGGACATGAGCAGCCCGCTTGGTGCACCCTGCTGCTGTCCGCAGGGAGAGTCGGCAGAAGCCCAGCTGCAGGCAGAGGTGGCGGATGAGCTGGGTGGGGCACCTAAAGGGCTCAGCCCTGAGGCCAGGAGGACTCTGAGGTGGACAGTGGCGAGGGCCGCAGTAGGAGTGCGGGCCACCGACCCTCTGTTGTGCCCAGCAGAGTCCACCCAAGAGGCTGCTCCAGACAGCGAAAACCTCCCAGCAGGCCAAGGGCGGTGTGGGAGGGTGGGGGAGCCTCTGCTGTGCCCCCAGGGAGGGGCAGGCCCACCCCAGCGTGCCCCGTGCCATGCAGGGCCCCACACACTCATCCCTCCCCGGGGCCCGCTCTGGCTGCGTGGAAGTGAGTGGAGATATATTAATTATATTTCTCCTCCTAATGGGCTGCTTACTTATGATGTGGGGACACAAAAGTAAATTTTAAAATCAATTATACAATTACATATGTAGTAATACCAGGGTACACTGCTAATCTCTGCTGGGTCAGGGCTGTAACCTTCCAATAATGCAGGTTTCATTAGGGGAAGAGTTGTTATTGCCAAGAATTACAGGAATAATGGGAGTGGGTGTATTCAGCAAGAAGTAACAAATGAGGCTCTCTGGAGATAAGCCTCGAGCCGCCTGCAGAGAGTCGTGGAGCCCGGGTACACAGGGTCACCCGCCGCCAACAGGAGTTAATCTCAGACGCTTCCTGGGTCCAGGCGGGTGGCTTCTGCAGAGGGAGCAATGAGGGCCCCTCAGCCCTCGCCTCCCCGGTGGTCCCCAGCCCTAAGACCCATGTTCCCTAGGCACAGATGCCCCCCAAGGCTGTCCCTCGCACAGCAGGCAGTTGGTAGTCTGAGGGCCCCTGGCAAGGCAGGGGACGTGGCTTCCCGGGTCTGTCCTGGTCAGGAGCAGAGGAGGCAGCGGCTGGCCCCTAGGTGTGCAGAGTGACAGCTAGTCACTCAGAGCCAGGCTTGGGGCCATCCCTGGAGGCAGGGCTGCTGGGCCCTTGCCCACAGGCCACAGGGATCGCATACACAGGTCCAAATCTGCTGAGCTAAGGGGTGCAGGTGGGAAAGGAGAGCCACGGTCAGTCAGACAGGCAGAGGTGAACGGCGGAGAGGCTGCTGCCCAGGCAGAGGCAGGTGGACCAGCAGACCCAGCAATGGGGCAGCACGATGGCCCTGACCAGGTCCACCAGGGGACCCCACCACCACCACTGAACAAGGAAAACTCTGGAAAGGAGCCTGTGCCTAGAGGGATCAGAGCTCCATCCTCAGTTAGGGCCACCTGCTCCTTCTGGTTCAGGATGGCCGGCCCTGCTGCCAGGGTTTCAGGTGGGGAGGAAGGGAAGGGGGTGCCTTGGAGCATGGGCCATGGGGAGGTCCAGCCTCTGCTCCCGGCAGCCACGGAGGGTTGTGGTCAGAAGCACTGACCCACACGTTCCCAGTTGTCCTTGAACCTACAGAGCAAGGACCCATGTGAATTCCCAGTGGAGCTTGTCCCCTGGCTTGCAAGGCCAGGCTCCTGCTAAGGACGGGGCAGCTGCCACCCCCAGTTCACAGGCAGCCCTGGTGGCCCTGGCAGGAGATGAAGAATCGCTGAGCGCCTGAGAATCCTAAAGTGATTACCTGCGGCTGCCAGATTACCGTGCATGTAAATGAGGCCCGAGACAGCCAATGGATCAGGTCTTCCTTCCCCGGCGCCTGCAATAGACTCCGATAAGGGGATCTTTGTAATTACACGGAGCTACACTGGTCAATTCTGACTTTTAAATACCGCAGGGCCCGGGGAAGGAGAAGAAAGCGCGGAACACATGTCCTCCCGGGCAATGGCAGTGGCTCCTTTGAATTCAGCCGTCGGGCGGCAGAGCGGGCTGGCCGTCTCCTTTGTGCACACTATCGCTCCATCACCGCGCGAGATCATTTCCAAATTAAATTTTATGGTCCATTACTTACTGCTCCGACACGGGTCTAATGGAATCTTAAATGGAACTGACTTGATCTGCGTGGGGCTGGCCTCTCAGTTAAGATGTTATTTAGTTCTAATTATCAGATAATGAACTCGGGAAATTTAATTTTTAATATTTGTATGTCAAAAGTCCATTGTGTTGTGGTTAGAGACTTTAAATTAAAAGTTAACACGGGTCCAGCGCCAGCCCTAGAACGTCCCCTCTGAGGGCTAAGGACAGTGGAGCTTCTACCTTGTGTCCCCTATTTGCCGAAGTGAGATCCTAAGGTCCCCAAGGGACCTGGGCAGGAGACCCAGGCCCGGGCTCAGGCCCAGGCCCTGCTCTGCTGCAGGGCCACCAGCCGCGAGGGAAGCCAGGGCTTGGTGGAGGCAGGCTGGGGCTTCAATGCTGCGAGGCTCCCCGTGCACAGGGAAGGGCCCCCTCCCAGGCCTGTGCCTCCATGAAGATTCACAGACAAGGCCATAGACATCTCTCGGGCGTAAAGGAAGACACACATTGGACAGCAGGGGTGCTTCTTCATAGCGAGGGTCAGAGGCAGTGTCCAGGCAGCTTGGCCACACCATGCCCTTCTGTCTGGGGGCAGCTTGCAGCTAGAGCCCACCCTGCCCCACTGGACTGTGAGCTGGGCACCTGGCTGGGTCTCTGTGGCATTCTGGTTTCCCTCTTTACAAGGAGGCTCCACTCGAATGCTTTGAGCCAGGTGCTTTGGGAGGGCACAGCTGTGCCTCCACCAGGTGAGGACCTGGACCTCCCTGGGCCCCAGTCAGGGCTGCTGTGCTCCCCAGGTAAGCAAAGCATCAGGGATCCACTCAGCTGCAGCCAGGGCACAGGGGCCTGAGCAGGAGAAGGGGCCACTGCAGGGTGCCCTGGGGATAGTGGGCTTGCCATCGGCAGAATCGTGGAGGGGGAGGACGGCTGCAGAGCCGAGGGCAGGAAGCCTAGCTCCTCCACCCAAGGTCACCTGCCGTCCTGAGAGGGCTGGTGCTATGGCTCCACAGTGGTGGACGGCTGGCTGCCCTCCCCAAGAGACAGTGCCAGTCTCCCCTGCCCTGGTCTGCAGTGAAAAATGGCCACAGAGCACCCCGTTCACCACTGTGACTATCAGTGCCCAAAGGGTGGCCTGTGGACCTTCCCACACGCTTTGATTTCTCACAGTCACACGGGCTCATGGCAGCTGTGGGGCCACCAGGACTGCCTGCCCCCACCACCTGGGAGAGGCCCCTGGCCGCATCCTCGGGCAGGGACGATGCGGGCTGTCCTTGGGCTCCAGTCCACGCAGGAGGCTTCCGTGGCCATCACAGGCCTGCACGTGCACAAGGCCACCAGGAAGGGCCAGGGGGAGGGGCCCCTGGGGATTTTCCTCAGGGTGCCCAGAGTGCAGCTGCCTTGCCCTCTTACCCGCAGTCCCAGGTGGCAGCTCTGTGGTGCCACTGCTCACAGCCTCTGATGTGTCTGCCTCCTCAGTGCCCAGCCCTGTGAGTGGCCCCTGGCCCCCTCGTGGCTGACTCTGAACCCTGTGTCCTCGCGGGAGCCTTTCCTGAGCCCAGCCTGTTACGCGGATGCTCCGGTGCTGCCCCTGAAGCTGCCGTCCACGGAGGGGCTGTTCCCAGCACGTGCTCTTTGACACTTTCCTCCAGCCTCGGCTCCCTGCAGCCCTTCCATGTGTCAGAGGGGACAAAGCTGAGCTCCCAGCACCTCGTGTGTGTGCTGGCCAAGTGCAGTTTTCTCCACCCTGTGGCTGCCATGGGAGTTCCTGAGGGCTCAGCCTGCTGGGCACAGGTTCCTTGTGTCCAGCACAGCGCCTGCAACTGACTACTCCCTCCTGCTCTCTGCTCCTGCCACGTCCAGCCCAGCCTGGCCAGACAGTGCCCCTGTGCTGTCAGTGGCCGAGTCCCTGCATGCCCTCTCTCCTGGGGTGCTCCCTCACAGAGGGCCCAGAGTCCTCTCCTGGCACTGCTAGTGACTGTCCATTAGAGTGCCCTCTTTGAACTGTGTGGTTTCTGTCTCTTGATTGGGATGACAGGACTCTTGGCAAATTTCTGTTCCTACTTTTTAATGTGGTAAAACACACACATAAAATAAAACACACCCCTAAAATGTCCCAAGGTAGCCATTTCCACACCCCTGAGACAGGAACCCCTCCACTCCCCCGTGCAGCTTCTCCACCCATCGCCAGGCTTTTCCTCTTGCAAAGCTGAAACTCCCTGTTATGCACCAACTCACCCATTCCACTGAGCCCCTGGTGCCCACTGCTCTACTTTCTGTTCCTATGGGTTTGACTGCCCTGGGGTGTCCCATGCAAGTGGAGCCGTACAGTATTTGTCTTGTGCAACTGGCTCGTTCCACATTGGAGTGTCGTCCCAGTCCTTCCATGTGATAGCATGTGTCAGGACTTTGTGATGCTCCATTCAGAAACCAAGATGGAGGCTCCGGTGCCTTCCGCCTCTGGGCTATTGTGAGCAGCCCTGGGATGAGCTTGGGTGCATGGGCATCTCTGTAAGTCCCTGCTTTTGACTCTTGGATGTGTACCAGAGGAGGAGTTGCCAGACCTGGTGGTGGGCTGTTCTTGGTTTTGTGAGCCAGGCAGCTGCACCACTTTGTGCTCTACCAGCAGGGCGCAGGTTCCACATCACATGTTCTTGCACCCTTGCTGCAATCTTCTGCATGTGCCAGGGTTTATTCTTGGTCTCTATTCTAGTCCAGTGGACTGCGTATCTTTACCCCATGGCTATGGTTCTGTGTTAATTTTGTAGTGAGTTTTGAAATCAGGAAACACGAATCCTCTGCCTTTGTTCTTCTTTTTTGAGAGTGCTTGGACTACCTGGAGTCCCCTGAGATTTTGTATTAATTTAGAGAGGGACTTGTCTATTTCTGCAAAAGCACAGAGGTTTCCGCAGGGGCAGCACCCACTCTGCAGACCACCTGACGGCTCTGGCCTCTCACCCACACCCGGCGTGTTCCCCTCTCTCAATCTCTCTCCGCAGGGCACTTGCTCGATGCTAGTCCTCCTCGTCCTGGGTGGAGTTTATTCCTGAAATTATTATTCCTCCTGAGACTTTTGCAAATGAAATTGTTTTCTTAATTTTCTTTAGGGATTGTTCGTGGTTAATGTGTAGAACTGTCCTGATTTTAAAACCTTTTTAAGTTCAGGGGTAACACACATACTTCTATATGCACTTTTCTAAGTGTATCAAATATGAAAGTACCATTCAATCAATCACTACAAAACTTAGGCACCCCAGGTCAGGAAACAGAGCATTACCACCTGGGGACAACTTCCAGGTGACCAGGTGACCACTCCACAGTTTCCAATGCAATAGGTCCCTTAGCCCATTTTGGCAGGTTCATAGGGACTGTGTAGCCAGGGCTGTGGCGTCCGGAGGCTCTTGCCCACTCTGCATCTGGAATGTGCAACCATATCCTCGCACTGCTGAGGGCTCCTCCTGCCTGAAGAGTGTCCCTTTTGTGAATAGCCACTGATGACTTCTGCACTTACTCTGGTGGGCACTGGGTGTTTTCTCCTTTGGAGCTCTTCCAGGGCACAGCGGGGAACGCTGTGCATGGCTCTGTGCTTCTGGGAGGGAAACCTGAGAATTCGAGTGGCAGAGACTGCTGTGGACACTCCAGGAGGCCTCCAGCGTGCCTGCACAGGCCCTGCAGCAGGGAGGCTCTCCAGTGCCCCCATCGCGACCAGTAAGCTCTACACTAAGCGGAGTGTCCAGAGGAGACAGGTCGGGGAGCAGCCTGCTGAGTTCTGAGCAGCCCACCAGCTCCAGGGGTCCCCTGCCTTCTCCCTCCCGTGTAGGTGTGCAGTGTCCTGGTGGGCTCTGCACTTGCCACTCTTTTACCAATGGTGACAGCACTTTACATGGTCGTTGGCCACTAGGTGTCCTCTCAGTGAGGCCCCTGTTCCAGCCCTGCCCATTGTTAACTGCTCTTCTCTGAAGGGCATATTCCCATACGCTCTTCAGCAGGATTTCTCAAGGGTTAGCAATTGCTTCCCTCCTCTCTCCTTCTTCCTCTTCTCTCCTCCTCCCTTCTCTCTCCTCCTCCCTCCTCCCTCCCTTCTTCCCTCCTCTCCCTCCTCCTTCCCTCATTCCCTCC